>NC_081828.1:50551433-50856433 GCF_030867095.1 Alligator mississippiensis
CATTGGCACAGTACTCAAGAAAGCAGCTCAGGCATTGAAATGCTTTGGAGTACTCTTGACGAGTGTGAATTGTAGCTGTGTGACTGGCAAAGCTCAGTGAAGTGTAAGTTAAAAAAACTGAAAGTTGAGGGCTGGAAAATGAGTGTGTTTAAAAAGTACTATAGTCCCTCTCCTGCAGCCTTTAGAAGATCCTTGTCAGAACAGGATGCTGACACTACAAAAGCAATGGCTATTTTGAAGAACTATCAGTGGTACCACCAAATAAAAAGCAAGAGGACATGTGAGCAAGAAGCCTCAGAGCAAAGGAAGCCACTTGGTGCATGCAGGTGGCAGACCCCTCCTAAATTTAATTGGAAGGTGAGCAGGAAAGAGCTGTCTCACAATCTTAAATGGGAGAATAATGAGCAAAGTCCTGTTGAAGATCCCTTGCAGATGGACAGTACAAGTGCTGATGATCTCCAGGAAGACCCCACAGGGAAGCCAATCAAAGCAGGAATCAAACCATTTCGGGTTCCATTCAACAGGTCTATATCTGAACCTGAGCCCCACTGGAGAAATAGAAGTTCAAAAACATTTCTGCACCCAGCGCATTCAATTGATTGTGAGCAGCAGGGATATTTCATTCGTGGTATCTTCTCAACGCTGTCAAGTGGTTTTTCTAAGATGTTGAACCGAAAAGAGGAGCTCAATAGTGAGGCAGGGAATGAATGCAGGACAGATGGTGATCAGAGTGATTTGAATACAGGTAAATATACTGATTTTTGTTTTGCTATCTCTGTATTTGGTTAACAGGAATGTAACTACTTGCCTCTTGACATGTTTGACAGCTATTTCAAACTACCTCATAGAAATTTTACTAAGAGTTAATTTAGGGAAGTTGATAACACCTACTTCAAACTAAGTGTTCCCTAATGTGTCACTTGGTGCACTGCTATGGCGTTTTAAAAAATATTTTAGCTTCCTGTTCATCTCTTGTTTAGTAACATTATAAAGGTTTAGCCAGTTGGGACTGAGGCCAGTGAGCATCTTGATACCAGTCTCTTGTATTTCATTTTAAATCTATTTCCCTGATCTATTCTTGGAGCCAAAGAGGGGGAGAAGTTTTCTTGTGCCCTCTTAATTTGTCACTTGGCTTCTTTGAGGACTGGCAGATCTGATCCAAGTAACTGATTCATCTGTGAAAGTGTTTACATTTTTAATTTGAAAAATTAATAACATTTTCTAAAATCCTCCTAACTGATCATACTACACCCTGATGACATATGGACCCATTTGAGATAGTCAGCCACATCTCCTGTATTAAAAAAACCCCCAAAAACAAAACAAAAAAACTCCCTCAGTTTATTACAATGACCTCTGCTCATGTCAGGCACTTAAAATATCTTAATTAAAATGTAGCGTTTTTTTATGTGGTATAAACTAGTATTTGCTTTCAGAGTATTCAGGTATCTTTAAAATGGTACAAATAGGCTAAAGAAAAAAAGATGTGATTATTCAAGATTAAGCCTCAACTCTGGAGTGGGGGGAGCTGATTTGTTTAGAATTGATGATTAATGTCAATAAAACTCCAAAATGAATTTATATTTCTGTAAGGAGACTCTAATGAGCTCACATTTGGGCTGATGATGATTATTATATTGTTATAAGTAGCACCAGCTTACAGTTGGTAGGCTTTGTGTACTGGGGCAGTTGATAAGTTTGTTCTCACTCTTCTTCCATATGAACTCCTTTCTGGTGGACAATGATGGACATAAAGCTACTTCTAGTCATTTTTTAATATTGAATAGTAGTCTGGCTGTTGATATTTTGTTAAATAGTAGCTCAAGATATGCCACCCATCAGCAAATAGTTGAGGGTTGTTATGGAGTAATGAAAGAACCCTTGGCTCTGAGGAGTCTGGCTCAACCTCCTGCTGAGCTTGCCGAACTGGTTTTGACTAGCAGGACTAAAGTCCAAGAACTCTCTAAAACAGACTGTAGTTGGATCGAAGAGATGCTCTGGGGGAACTGTCTGCAGGAGGGAGGTAGAAATGGGGAATGGAGTGACACATCTGTTGGGATGTTAGAAGAAGCCAATTCATGATGCTGCTTTTAGTACAGTAGATATGCATGTAGTGTAGTTAGTTAATCCTGTGGCCCTGATATAGATCTCCTCAACTTAGACTGAAGAGGTTAAATTGGAAGAGGTACCAGGTCTTCTATATTTATTTCTCAGCTACACACGGGTTCAACTTGGAACACTGAGAAGGTGAGGCCATATGATGACTTGGCGGTCTAAAAACGGTCTGAGCATTACCTGCGAAGAAAGGCACCTTCCCTTGACTTGAGAACACAGTTGACTTGTTCCTGTCTGAGGGGAGAGGTGGGGGGAGAGTCTAAAATCAGAATAGGCATGAAAATCTAGGGGAAAAAAACTGGTTTCCCATGCCAAGTGAGGTGTTCTTAGGGAATCCTTAGTCCACACTCCTGTGGCCCCTAGCCAGGTCTGGATTGAGTGGCTTCTTTTGGGCCTGATCCAGCCTAGAAACAGTGGTAGATGCTTTGGCCACTGCAGCAGCAGTGAGGGGTCCAGAGACCGCAGTGGTGGAAGACCCTCTAGAGGTAGCAGTTGGCAGCAAAGGATCTGAGGATGGCAAGGTGTCCCAAGATGGTATATAGCAAGAGGTTCAGGACACTGGGGTCTGGGTGTGCACTGATAGTACAGGGGCAGTAGCAGTGAACCAAACTCACTGCTGACGGCCATGGCCATGAGGGCCAAAGAGCCCTGACTTCTGTGGTAAGCCATGCCTGCTAACTTCTGGTGGCTCGCCAGGCTCGATAGAGAGGCTTTGCAGATCAGTTCTGGCCTGCAAGATGTATACTGGATGCACCAGCTTTAGACTAACTAGATTCTTGTTCAGTCTTGCATCAAAATCCTCTTTCCACTGCTTATGTGGACATCTCACAAAGGCTCAGTGACTCTAGACTGGGGAGGGAGGGTTTGACTGATGGAGGAGTTTGCTTTCTAGGCTTTTGTAGCACAGAAAAGGCATACTATTCCATGCTTAGGCTAAAAATAGACAACCAAATTGATTCAGATTGAAGTGTCTAGCAGCAAACCCCCAAACTTACAGATGCACAAGTCTACTGTCCCACATTAAGTATTTGTGAAGTATCTGAATTAACACATAACAGCTAATGAGTTAATTGCCATTTAAATGTGTAAAGGACTGCCTCATTTGTTTTAATGCCAGACATATCCCAGAGCTGCATTAAACTGATTGTCTTGTGTTTAGCCTTAAAGACCTGGCATCTTGATAGTGTTAGTCCCTTTCAGGGTCTTGCCTGCCCCTTCTGGGAAAAGATTGATAACTCTCATGCATCTTGAATAGAGAAGAGAGATTGTCTTCTGAACAAGTCCCTGATCTTGCTGGCTCAAATTAGTTGCCACTTTCAGTGATGAAAAGGCACAGAATTGCTCTTGGAAGATGCTTCTCCTTGATCCAGAAAGCCTCAGCAGAGGACATGCACAAGGAACACCACTTGACAGCTCATTGGGTAATGCATTTTAGGATGTTATAACACAGATTCAAGCTAGAAAGAAAGGAAACCAATGAACAGTCAGGGAACACTGCCTCTACAGTGTGCTGAGGAAATAAGTGTGGGCCACCCTAGATACTTGGCTTGACTGAAGCACTGTTGGCTGCTGCAACTGTGTTGTGCAACTATTGCCTGCTGTGTGTGCGGGCCGGGGGCAATCCGGGCCCTTTTTCGAACCGCGCGGGCTGTGGCCAGCAGCCCGGGCACGCTGGATCGGAGAAAACAGGCGACGCGCTAGAATTAGTTATGGACGCTTAGTGGTTGATTCAAGATTGTTTACTTACACGGAAGATGGTTGTGGTGTAGGCTGGACAGTTTCCCAGGCACAGCTCCGATTAAATCCTCGTTTGAGGACTCAGACAATATTCGATCACTCCCACGGAGTTGTCGAGGCTGCGTGGATCCTTTTGCGCGCAGGGAGAGGGATACGTCGAGGATTGACAGGGAGAGGCTCTTGATGGCTGATCAAACCACCATTCGGTCCGAGATTTACGTAGAAATCCACGAGGTAATCGTGGATTCCTTGCCGGAATGCTCTCGGATTTCTCCCGGAATTCTCGGAATCGGGGTTCTCAGGATCCTCCTGAGATTCTCGGAGATCTCCGACTTGGGCGGAAACCACTCAAGCTTTTTATACGGCTAGTAAGCCAATCACTAGCTGCCACGTGTGAATAATTTCACGCAAGCCAATAATGGGGCTCGAATTATCATACAAATGGCGGGAACTCTTTGCAATGAGCATTTCTTAACTGCAAAGAAGAAATGCACACTGCAAAGAAAGCTACGAATTGGCGGGAAAATAATTCAGTGGTGCCAAAGCGCACACAAAACAAAAATCACACCCTTGGGTTGTGACACTGTGTTTTAAGTATGTTTAGAGCCAGACATATTCGTTAACTTATTTGTGAATTGGTTGTAATGCAGACAAAGCCTTAAATTTCAAGAGGTTAGAGTCAGTGTTTTTCCATTATTAGTAATAACCTACAGAAAACTCAGAACGTGTTATTGTTCAGTAAAAGCATCAATCAGGAATGAGAGAAATTTCAGGAAATAAATCTTTGGACTGTAAACACTCAGTAAAGTTAAAGTCGTGATTTCAATAGAAGCAGGATAAGGAAAGAGATGAGAAAAACAGTTAAACTCTTGTCTAACTGTACCTTTAGTGGAGCTTTCCACACTGTTCCTGTTCTTAGCATATTTTAAAGATCACTGAAAGCAGGAGAGTTATAAATGAATGTATAGTTCTTACTTACCTGGATCTTTGGACAAAGCAAGTCTAATTGTAATATTGTAACAATTCTACTTCAATAGAATAAATTCTATATCTTGACTCAGTAAAACTGTTTCAGATTGGAGAAAAATAAATTGATTGCCCATATATCATTTTAATTGGCTATAACTATCATCCTCTTGTCCTTGTGATTGTGGTATTTCCTGCAAAATTACTTCCTACTTTTGCTTCATAAGAACAAAATAAAATTTGTGTTCAATATAAAGATTCTGATTCTATGGTGCGGTGAATTAAAATGTCCTTTTTCCACTGGTGCCTTCAGTGAATGAGCATTTTTTGATGCAGTCCCTTTCCAAAATCCTAACTTTTTATCCCAGATGTGTGCCATTGTTTGCATTGTGATTAAACTCTGTCCCTTTCAGTATGTTTCCAATTTGGATTTCTCAGAATCCATTTCTGATATCCTTCCATCCAGATTTATTTAGATAGATTTTTGTCTTCTCATATTCAAGAGATTTTTCAATAACCTGGCTGTTGTTGTTCTATATTAATTGTTCTATCAATTATCAAACCAAGAAGTTGTCCCATCCTGTCAGGCAGAGAGGAATCTGGTATCTATAGAGGCACCTGTTTAGTATTCATACTTTTAAGCTTTCTCATTACAGAATTGGTTGTAGATCAAAGAAATTAAGAACCATTTAATTGAGTCTCCCCAAAATCCTTTTTCAAACAAAGTGGCTATATTGTTCCTGAATGATTGATTAAGAGCAGTTTAGTCTGTATGCACTTAATTGCATTATGTCAGCTATAAATTATTCTTTGGAGGGGAGAGCTTATCTGATGACTAAATGCTGTACATAACAATGGTGCTATCTAAGTAAGAATCGTGTGTGTGTGGTTTTTTCTTTTTCCATTGGGTACCTCTGCTGGCGTAGGACATGTTATCTATGTACAGTGGATTTAAGTCAGATCAGTTTTAACCATTGTCAACTAAAGCAGTTTCAAGATGATTGTATAAATAATAATCCCTGTGTTGCATCATAATAATTGTAGAGCTGAAAATGTGATTATAATCCATTACAGCTGTATTTAAACCTAGTTTGAAAACTCCAGTTTGGCTTAATGCTTGTAAATGGTGTTGAATGGAATTATACAAAACTGCACAGAAGTAACAAACATTTAAAAAATTCTCTTCGTGTAGGCATTATTGGCTTTTGACATCTTTATGCCACTTTGCATTTAAGGGCTTCTCATTTTTCTTAAAGTCTGTCCTCTTATGGTTGACTAATGATGACTGCAATTCAATAATCAACTAACACAATGATGCCCAACCTTTCTGGGCTGCAGGCTAGATGAGTGTTACAGGGTTGGTTCATGGGCCAGATCTCTGTCAGGTCTGCTGCCCCAGCTCCATGCATGTGGGATTGGGCCTGCGGGCCCAGCTGTGTGCACCTGCTGGATCCAGCACATAGGGCAGAAGTGGGCAAAGTCTGGCCTGTGAGCCAGATCAGGCCTGCGGTGGATTCTATTTCCAGCAGCCCCTGCCTGCTTCTGTGTGGCCAGTTTCCATGTGGCCAGTTTCCATGGAGACCCCAGTAGCAGCAGTGCCGTGACAGCACAGGGCCAGGGTTTCTGTGGAGACCAGCCCCAGCAGCACTAGCAGGGCACATGGCTGAGCTGCGAACTGCTCCAGGACCAGGGCTGGGATCTTGCAGCAGTGACAGTGTGGTCCAGAACCTGGACGGAGCCAGCATCCACTGCCTGCACACCCCGGATCTGGGAGGGGAAAAGGGGGTGCCCGGGGTGTGTGGGCAGCGGATCACAGCTTTGCCCCAGCTCTGGACCATGGTGTCACCATTGCAAGATCCCAGCCCAGGAGCAGCTCCCCACCCAGCCACATGCCCTGCCAGTGCTGCTAGGGCTGGTCTCCATGGAAACCCTGGCCCCGCATTGTCACAGCACCGCTGCTGCTGGGATCTCAATGGAAACCAGCTGCAGGAACTGCTGAGAAATGGAGTCCTGCTGCTGTCTGGATTTGCCATTTTCCCCACCCTGACATAAGGCCATGTCATCTGGCTGCAAAGCTTAGACTTTTGGCAGTGGGGGGAGCAGTGGCAGGGTTAAGTGTCACTGCTCCCACAGTGTCAAGTTTCTGGACCTGTGTGGAGCCTCACAGATCAAATGATAGCTCTGTGGGCTGGAACTAGCCTTGTGGGCTGGAGGTTGAGCACTCTTGAGAACATTCAGCTGACTGTGTTGACTTAAAAATAAAGTGAGGTAATTAAGTGTCAACAATTATGATTGTTATTTATAAATAATGGGAGGATAGACTGAAGGATAAAGGCACCCAGAATGGCTGGAAGCTTCTAAAGGGCATAGTATTGGAGGTCCAACAAGAAGCTGTTTTGGGACTATGGAAGCACAAGAATAATGGCAAGAGACAGATGTGACTGCACAAGGAGCTTCTGGGATGCCTCAAATGTAAAAGGAAAACAAACAGGCAATGGAAAGATGGGGCAGGTCACCAAGGAAGCATACGAGGAAATGGCAAGCACTTGCAGGGATAAAATCAAGCAGGCAGAGGTAAAACATTAGCTTCATCTAGTGAGAGAAGTGAAGGACAACAAGATGTCCTGTTAGTTTGTTGGCTAGAAAAGAAAGATCAAGGAATCTATGCATCCACTGTTTAATAGTCAGAGTGAACTCTTAGAAGATGCAAAGAAGGCATAGTTACTCAATAGCTACTTTCCCTCAGTCTTCACAAAAATATTAGCCTACAACCAGCTAATAAGTTTTATTTGCATAAGGAAGGAGACAAGCTGAGGGATGAGAGAACAAAAAAGATGGTCAGAGGGCTTTTGACTGGTCCAAATGACAAAGCCCTCCGGCGTGTCCACAAAGCTATGGGGAGAAGTGGACACGCCGGAGGGCAGGGAACAGCTGCAGGCAGACCTGGATAGGCTGGACAAGTGGGCAGAAAACAACAGGATGCAGTTCAACAAGGAGAAATGCAAAGTGCTGCACCTAGGGAGGAAAAATGTCCAGCACACCTACAGCCTAGGGAATGACCTGCTGGGTGGCACAGAGGTGGAAAGGGATCTTGGAGTCCTAGTGGACTCCAAGTTGAACATGAGCCGGCAGTGTGACGAAGCCATCAGAAAAGCCAATGGCACTTTATCGTGCATCAGCAGATGCATGACAAATAGGTCCAGGGAGGTGATACTTCCCCTCTATAGGGCGTTGGTCAGACCGCAGTTGGAGTACTGCGTGCAATTCTGGGCGCCACACTTCAAGAAGGATGCGGATAACCTGGAGAGGGTACAGCGAAGGGCAACTCGTATGGTCAAGGGCCTGCAGACCAAGCCCTACGAGGAGAGACTAGAGAAACTGGACCTTTTCAGCCTCCGCAAGAGAAGGTTGAGAGGCGACCTTGTGGCTGCCTATAAGTTCATCACGGGGGCACAGAAGGGAATTGGTGAGGATTTATTCACCAAGGCGCCCCCGGGGGTTACAAGAAACAATGGCCACAAGCTAGCAGAGAGCAGATTTAGACTGGACATTAGGAAGAACTTCTTCACAGTTCGAGTGGCCAAGGTCTGGAACGGGCTCCCAAGGGAGGTGGTGCTCTCCCCTACCCTGGGGGTCTTCAAGAGGAGGTTAGACGAGTATCTAGCTGGGGTCATTCAGACCCAGCACTCTTTCCTGCTTATGCAGGGGGTCGGACTTGATGATCTATTGAGGTCCCTTCCGACCCTAACATCTATGAATCTATGAAATGAGTTCAAGTCAGCAGGGCCTGATGGACTCCATCCCAAGGTAGTGAAGGAACTGGCAGAGGAGATCTTTTAGTCCTTGGCAATAATGTTTACAAAGTCATGGGAGATGGGTGAGGTACCAGAGGACTGGAAAAAGGCCACCATAGTGCCTTTCTTTAAAAAAGGCAAAAAGGAGGGCCAAAGGAACCATGAACTAGTTAGTCTCAATACTCGGGAAGTTACAGGAGTATATCTTAAGGGAAGTTCATTTTCAGGTCTCTGGAGGAAGAAAAGATGATCACGAACAGCCAGCATGGATTTACTAAGAACAGATTTACTAAGAACCAAGCATATATGGATTTACTAGGAACCCAGCAAACTTTGAGCTCCTTCTTCAACAAGATAACTACTTGAGTGGATGAAAGGTATGTAGTGGACACAGTGTACCTGGATTTACAACAAGACAGTTCCTAGCACAGCTGATGCCACAACAAAACAATGTCTGTTTGTACACTGAGTGGATCACACTCAATTTAAGTCTGAAGTGTGATGCAGCTACACAGAAGGTGAATGCAGTTTTGAGCTGCATCAATAAAAGCATTAGGTACAATATACGGGAGGTGATAGTACCTCTTTACTCAGCACTGATTAGGCCTCATCTAGAATACTGTGTGTAGTTTTGGCCTCCACATTTTTAGGTTGGACATGGAAAAGTTACGGTCTGAGATGAGTGACAAAAATAATAAAGGGTTCAGAAGGCAAGCCATACAAGGAAACATTGAAGGAAGTAGCATTTTCATCTTATGGAAAAAATGATTAAGAGGGGATGTGATAGGAGTCTTCAAATCATTGGCAATCCCTCGCAGTTGAGGATTATTGTCTTCCATGATTGTCTTATCTGCAAGGTGGTTTGCTCTGAGTTCTTGGTTTGGTCCATAACGTGCTGTTTCTGCCACTCCTGCTTTTCTGTCTCCTGTTGTTGTAAGGTTTCAAAGTATCCTTGTAGAATGGACTCTTCTTCCATTTGGGGCAGTCCTGGGTGATAGTCTCCCACGAGTTGATTTCAACATTGCACTTTTTCAAGGTGGACTTGAGAACATCTTTGAAATGCTTTATCTTCTCTCTTCTTCAGTGCATGCCTTGACTGAGCTAGGAGAATAAAACTTGCTTTGGGAATCTGAAGTTGGATGTCTGAATGACGTGGCCAGCCCAGCAAAGTTGATGTCAGGTGATCATCACCTCTGCGGTCATTCTGTTTGCTTGCAAGAAGACACTAATGTTGCTGTGTCTGTCTTCCCACTGGATTCGAAAGATCTTTCGCATGCAGTATTGATGGTACTTCTCCAGTGGTTTGATGTCTCCTGTACGCTGTCCACATCTTGGCTCCAGGTAGTAAAGTGAGGATCACAAGTACTTCATAAACCATGAGCTTGGTTTTGGATCAGATGTCATGATCTTCAAACACCCATTTCCTCAGGTGTCAGAAGGCTGCACTTACATGTTCGAACCGATGTTGGATTTCATTTTCAATATCAGTCTTCTGCGGGAGATGGCTTCTGAGGCACAGCAAATACTCAGCGTTCTCCAGAGTCTTATGATAAATATAAATTACTGGAGCTGGAGACTGATTATTAAGAGCTTGTTGATAGAGGACCTTAGTCTTCTAAATGCTGTCAGTCCCATTTTCTTTCACACCTTGGTAAAGATGTTGATGACTGCCTGAAGGTCTGCTTCCAAGTGAGCTCACGCAAACAGCATCATCAGCATACTGGAGCTTGATGATTAAGGTTGGGGTGTCTTGGTTTTGGCTTGGAGTTGGCTGCGATCACATAGCTTACCAACCATTTGGTAGTTTAGCTCCGCTCTGACTGGAAGCTTTTTGGTGGTCAGATGTAGTACTGCAGTAAGGAATATTGAGAAGTGTATTGGAGCAATGACAGCCTTGCTTAATCTCAAAGGGATCTGCAATAGATCTGTTATTGAGAACCACTACTCACTTACCATTATGGAGAAGACAAAGAATGGTGACAAATTTTAGAGGGCATCCATACTTAAGAAAGATCCTTCACAACAGTTCTCAGTTGATAGTCAAAGGTTTATGTGAAATCAAAGAAAGCAATGTGAAGAAGCTTTACATTGTTCCTGACATTTTTCCAGCAGCTGGCAAGCAGTGACGATCATGTGCGTTGTGCCTTTTGATACCCTAAACGTACACTGAGATTCCGGGAGCAGGTCTTCAGCAAGCGGAAGAAGACAGTTCAGGAGGATCCTCAAAATGATCTTTTCTATGGTGGACAGCATACGGAGGAATACTTGAAGTGCTGCCATAAAGAAGAAGAAAAACACCTCTTGTCTTGCTGGAGAGAGCAGGGCATGGGCCAAAGGCTTGAAGTTGCAGGAAGATCGGCTTAGATTGGATATCAGGAAAAACTTCTTCACTGTTAGAACAGTGGGGCAATAGAATTAGACTGCCTGAGGAAACTGTGGAATTTCCATCATTGGAGGTCTTTGAGAAGATGTTTGACTGGCACTGGTCAGGGATTATCTAGGCATAGCTATGCTTATATTATATTATGGGTATTTCCCATATTTTTGGGCTTTGCTGGTTGCCACATGATGCTGGGAAGAAATTTTTCTCCCCTCCTGTTGCTGTTTGTCAGAGTTTGGGGTGTTTTTTGTGCCTTCCTCAGAAGCACTAGGCTTTGGCTGCAGCCAAGTTTGAGGATTTTGTCTGGGGTGTGCTAATGTTGTTGCTGGGATTAAAACCTGGAGGTTCCTGGCTAGAGAGTCATGTCCCTTCACTCAGAGTCAGACCAGTCACCACGTTTGGGATCAGGAAGGAAATTTATCCCATAGTCATAACTTGTACAGATTGTAGGGGTTTTGTCTTTCTCTGTAGCAGGGGGCATGACCCTCTTCTTTGCATCTCTCGAGCATATTTTAATAACCCTCACAGCTGCAGGACACTGGCCACTGTTGTCCCCATGCTTTACCTGTGGCACGTTAGGATGTTATGCCTTATGGTTGTATGTCAGTGTTTCCTGTATAGTTTTAGTAATGGGTTAGATAAGATTTTCTTGGGATGGTTTGGATAGAAATGATCCTGCCTCAGGCAAGGGGATACATTAGAAGATCTCCAGAGGTCCCTTCCAGCCCTACTTTTCTATGAGTCTATGATGATTGGCATGGCAGGCTGTATTTCTGAGGTAGGTAAAGCCTGTTCAGGTTGGGGCTTAATAGGTATCTGTGAATATTTTATTCCCTAAACCTCTTTCTCAGTATTGAGACACTCAAGTATATGGGAATTCAGGGGAGTGATTCACAAGAGATAGGAATTACAGTACAGACCTTTGGAGAGAGAAGGTATATCTTGAAAGTAGGATCAGGCAGGCTCAAACAGATGCCTGTTTGAAAAGACAGGCCAGAACCTGGTATTTGGAAGAGAAGCTTGATTTGAAGGAATGGTGTCCCAGAGACCCTGAGATGACCCTAACCCAGTTCCTGACAAATGTTTCAGAATGATGAGGAAAGCAAAACAGGGAACATTGCCAAAATATTTTATCTAATTTTGTATTTGTAATCTCACAGGCTCAGCAGTCTGGGTGTCTAAGGGGAGCTTGATCCAGGGCCATAATAATCTCAGAGGTTTTTTCAACAATGGACTGAAACTCCAAATATGCAAAAATAAGATGCTGAAGGCAGAGAGGGTCAATATTGCTATTGAGGAGTTGCAAAATAGAGGGCCTTGGTTTATGGTGTAGGGTGCGTAAACATTTCCACAACTAGCACTTAAAAGCATTTACCCTTCTTAAAATATTGAAATCCAAGGATTTTTTTTTTAACTCAAAACCTATGTTCAGAATACTAATAGAGGGCATTAATTCACACTCAAGGAGAGAGAATTTCAAACAGAGTACACGTATGACCTTAAGTCTACTCCTCTTGCATATGCATTATTCTATTGTTTAAAATATTTCCTTTAATTGATTGGCTTAACTGTGTAATCCTGAGGTTTCTATATCTATTCTTTATAAAATACAGTAATTGAAAATGATAAAATACACATTGGTAAAAATAAGGCTCATTTAGATTTTCAAGAAATCTATTTACTTAAGGGTTTCTGCATTGTATTTTTGTTTCATATGTTACTATTGAAATTAATATAATTTTATAGTTGCTAGGAAGGGCACTGAAGTCAGATAGCTGGTGTCCTTTGTGTAAGAGATCTCTTAAGAATCTGTTAGATGCATGGTCCATGTGAACTTAAGACATTGCATGTTAGGATCCCTGTGTAACTGAGTGAACAAACATGCTGAAGCAGTCAGTTTTCTCTCGGAAGTTTATATTCTTTTGCTAACCTAAATGTTCTTTAATTTCAGCTCAAGAATAGTTCTTCACCCTCCACTCATTTTAACATGTATGGTCTTCCTGAGTGGGGCTTACAGTAACAGCCTTCACTAAAATCACTTCACTTGATTAGAAGTTAATATTTAGGAGAATCTGTTAGTGGTAGCATTGGCGTGTGCTATTGTATACAGGGCAAATATATTTTTATTAGGGGTGTCAGAAACGGGCCATATTCGATTTGGATTCAGATTCGGTCTGATTCAGGGACAGTGATTCGATTTGTTGATTCAGATCACTGTTCCCAATTCAATTCGGCCGCATCCGAATCTGAAGATTCGATGTTGATTCAGAGAATCAGCGATTCGGCCATAGACATAGCTTTAAATGTTTTTTCTACATACTTCAAGGTACCAGGTGTGGCTCATGAATGCTGCAATACTGGGGCGGATGGAATGTCCCACAGAAGTGCGGGGGGGGGGCGGGCAGCGTGCTCGGCAGGGAACCCAGAAGTAGACTAGAAGTACTTCTGGGTCCACTTCCAGGTTTGCCGGAGAGCACGCTGGGGGGCTCCCACGCTCCCCCAGCTTGGTAGTCGGCCACGGGGGCCCTTGGCTGCCCCCCCAGGCCCAGGAGGCACCAGTCACCGAGCCCGGAGGGCACGGGGGGGCCCCCCCGCATGCTCCCTGGTGGACCCAGAAGTGGACTGGAAGTGCTTCTGATCCACTTCCAGGTCTGCTGCCCAGCATGCTAAGGAGCCCCCTGCGCTTCTGTGGGACACTCCATCTGCCCCAGCTTCGCAGTGCAGCCTGGTATCTTGAGGTATGTAGAAAAAACATATATAAAGCTGTGTCTACGTCCGAATCACCGAATCTTTCCAAATCTCTCCAGATTGATTCGTAGGGTTTTGATTTGATTTGTAGAGATTAAAGGGTCTCCTGATTTGATTCGGATTGGGAGATTTGGCCACCTAATTTTTAGGTCTAGATGCAGATTTTTGCATTGACTGTAGCTTTTACCTCGCTACTGATGTGAAGTGTGGAGGAGCTGCGTGTAGTATTGAATTAACTAGCTTTGGCTGTATCAGGTTGAAACCCAGTTCTCCAAATAGAAATCATACAAAAAAAACCTCTCTCATTTCGTATGCCAAGCTTCTCGTCCCATCTACCAAAAAAGTCATTAAAAATAAACACAGAGGACTTTATCGTGTGCATTTGACCTTTTGTTGAGTAAGAGGTTTGCCGTTTTTTCAGTGCATTTGCCTCCAGGCAGTCAAACTCTCAGTGGAGTCTAAAGAAGCTTGAAAGAGGTGGGGGAAAAACAGAGAGATGTGAAGATTTGGTTAACGCTAGGTTACGGGACTATAGTTTACCTTTTTCAAATAATGTTCTACTTTACCTACAAGTGATTCTGTTTTATGCTATTTTAATAATTGTCCTACATATGTTCTATTAGGAACATGGAGATCTGTGTATTTAATTCTGTGATGCTACTGATTTCGAACACTAAAATTCTGAAGCCTTAGAACAGGCACGCTTGTTGCTGCCATTTTTGTGGTGAAGTGTTTCCTGTCAGTCCTGCAGCTTGATAAAAATTAACATTATTAAACCACCATGGTTTTCAGAGTGACGATCCTTTTCCATGCAGGGTTTTTTTATCAGCCTAGGGCAATCTTTAATGATTTTGAGATTCCTCAAAATTTTTAACCTAGTTTTGGAAGGGAGTGGGAGGAAAATGAATAATGATTCTGAGTCTGTGGTGAAGCATCTAGTAATTATGTCCATCTGAATGTGTGGGTTTCTGTGTGCTGGCCATGACTAAACTGCAAGATTTAGATGTGTCACTACCATGCAGATGTTTGTTTCCTGATGACCCGTTCCCTACTTTTGCAACTAACCTGTATGTACATAGCAAAAGCATCATAATTATGATGTCCTGGTGGAAATCCTTTGGTTTCTGCTAAGTGCTGATAACTCCCTATCACAATGGATTATAGTAGGAGTTGAGGGTCTCATTACTGGGTGGGGCTATATGAGGATTAGCAGAAGGTATTTTAACAGTATTGCAATTTATAAAAGAAGCTGCAGAACCAGTTGTACCACTGGACAGGCCTGTGTTTCGGGAGAATTACTTAGAACAGATACTAGTATGTAATTAGTATAAAAAGAACAAGCCAACCAACAGTGATAATGTACAGGTTTTATTTATCTTGGTTTTATATCAGAACCTTTGTGTTAGGTTCACGCTGGTTCTGTCTACACACACAGAACTAAATGCTAGTAAAACATCTGTATCCTCATAGTAATGTGATGGTACTAACAATCTGTCACTTGCTTATGTCTACATGTATGTATGTCTACATGGCTATCCACTGTCACTTATTGTAGATGTATCTGAGCTAGTTTAAACTAGCTACCCTGGGTACTCCTAGCAGTGGGGCAGCAGAAAACTCGATGGGAACTGTCACAAAAACCCACCAAAAAACTGGGTAAGATTACAGGCTAACAACTTGAGCAAAGTTCTGTATTGCTGCAGCTAAGTTGCTGGTTGCTATTTCTCCCTTTTTGATCTGTGCCCACAGGTGCAACCCATTAAGCAGTTACTACTTTAAAGTACCACTGGGTCTAAATTTCCCTCAGAATTCTTTTTTTAATTGAGTGAAATAATTTGCAATGAATTTTATGTTAATAAAAAGTAATTATGACATCATGACTCAGTTTAAATATGCTAGTCAAGAAATTAAGTTTGCACAGGAACCAGAATTCAGACTCCTTATGTACAAGGGTGTAGGTTGTAGCTGTGCTGGTCTAAGGACATAGGCAGACAAGGTTCTTTGGGTGAATCTGGTATCTTTTATTAGACCAACTCAAATAGTTGGGGGAAATTTTTTTTTTAGTAAGCTTTCGGTTTTAAAAACCCTTTGTCAGACTGAGGAAGTCTCTGCAGTTTGTGTGCGCGCTTATGTATATGTAGGTATTTCAAACTATAGTATATGATACTTTTACCTTCATTATACAGCAGTATATGCATAGGTATATGGCAAGATCACCAAGTTTTATGATTGCTGTGAAAACCATAACTTCAAATTTCCGGATTTTTATTGTTTTAAAACAGGTCTTCAACTTAAAAATAAATAAATAAATACAAATAAAAGAGATGGGAAGGGAGCCAATTCAGTTTCTGATTGCAGACTGACACATCCTGTACAATATAAAAATCAAATAACAAATGCACTAAGTATATTTAACTGTAATGTTTGTGCTTTATGGTTAGATCATGGGTTCAAACATCTGTATTTATTTTAATGACAAAGTTCCCAGGTACACACTGTGTTATATTCAGACATATGTATTTAAAAGTGCTCTATCCTATGTGACATTAAAGGTACAAAAAATTAGGAAAAAATCTGTTCAACTGTCTTTTAAGTAAGTCAAAGGTATTTACCATCATTGAACTATTTGTGGGGGTGAGGGGTGGAGAAACTTTTTTAAAATATCTGTGGAGAATATTATCGAACTTCCTAAAAGAATTCAAGCTGGATTGAGGACCAGCACAAGAAACTTCAGCCTAGAGATGACATGCCTGGTTATGGGAACTTATGAGAAAAATGCTTTCTCAGCTGTAGTGCTGTTCTATAATAGATTATAATTAATTTGATTTCAGACACCCAAACACCCTTATCTCTTAGAGTACTATAGAAGAGCAAACCTGAAGCTGAATGTAGCTTTAAAAGGAAAGTTACATCAAGGAAAGAAATATTTAGAGATATTGCATACATCAGTTGCTGCTAAAGCTGGAGCCTGGCTCTTCTCATCTGAAAGGAATGCACAAAGAGACACTGTAATAGCCTAGAGATACGGAAGCATGGTCATTGATGTATAAAATGAAATTCAAGGCACTTTGCATTTTAATGGTCTTTAATCACATGAGAGTTCAGTAAAGAAAGCAAAAGAAGTAGGTATTTTTCTGGTTGTCACAATGGCTCATAGCTTTAGGGCTGTTAAGTAGAGCTGTGGGTAACAGGACTCCAATAACAATTCCTATTCTGTTCTTGGAGAGATTTTATGAAGAGAAGAGGCATGTATTGTTAATCATTAGTCACTGAAGACAGAACAAGTAGTAATAGGCTTAAGCTACATCAGCATACATGGATCCTAAATATTAAAAAAAACTTTTAAGAATTAAGTAGGAAATAGGACAAGATGTCTTGCATGTCCATTCATCACTTTATAACCATGACATTTCAGAGCCATCTTGATATACTTGTCTCTTACTGGTTGGCACTACTTTGAGGAGAACTGCAAAATGTCTGTTTTTCTAGCTACCAAAACAATTGCTGTTGCTTCTCTTGTGAGTTACTTCTTGTTTCCCAGCTCACAGCTGCTACTCTTGATCTGTTTGTCACATTTCTTCCTTCTCTGCTAAGTGGTTTTGAATTTCTTTGAATACTTCTCCCTCTGTGTCGCTGGTGTGAAGTCCCTTAGGCTTTTGTACATTCACTCTGTGCTCTTCTGCAGCCTCTCCAGAACTCTCAGAAACTAGCTCCCTATAATGTAGCTTCTGCTTTTTTCTTTCAAATGAGAATACTAGGATAGAATTCACTGCGCACTGCAATAGTAAATAAAAATCAGTTTACACCTTTACTCAAAGACAGTAGTTTTTATGTTGGGGCCTTCAGATCAATAGATCTTGTGCTGTTAACAGAGGCCTTTTTTAAAAAAGATAGAAAAATACAACTACCTCTTTTGAAAATTGCGAAGTATTTTATAATTTAAAAATATGGTCTAGTATTTCCTTTCGTGTTTATCATTTCCAAGAGTGGATATTTGTGGTTGTATACATTCTGAAATTAACGGGTGTGTCTCAGAGATCTTTGTGCTCAATGGCGCAAAAGTAGCTTTTAATAAACCCATGAAGACAGTTACCTACAGCTAGAAGGAAATGCTTCTCAAATGTATTGTCCAAGTTGACTTCTGTTAATATTCTCTTGGGTACATGAACTTTCCTTATCCCCCTCCACTCATTTTCTGACCGTATTCAGGATTCACAGCTCTCTAACACAGAAATTGCATATTGCCTCTGTAAACTGGTTTTCCCAATAGAAATAAGATAAATTTTAGTGGTAATTTTAAAGGAATTAATGATGTGCATTGGTTCTTTTCCCTGCAGTAACTTCACGTTCATAACCAAAAGTCACTTTCTTTCCCCCAAATCTGACTGGTTTTATGTCATGAAATGCAGTTACAAAGCATGACTTCTATTAGGACTCTTACATTTGACATCTCATCTGAAAATTTCAGATGGATCCTGTAACAGTAAAAAAAAAAAAAAAAATTCCTGGCAGCAGATCATGTATCACATGGGATCACATATTGTCTTTCCAGAGTATCTGAGACAAGGACCTGCAATTTTACCATAATGACGAAGGCCTTTCTACATCTTTAGATTTAAAGATAAAATTAATTTTTCAAATTCCTGTTGGAATGGGATGGGGGGAAACAGGATGGGACAGGACAGGGAGGGGAGGAAGTTGTGTTTTATAAGTATGGAAAACATATGGCACATAATAAAACAATAAGGAGCAGTGGTGTTAATGCCTGAAATCTCCCCAGAACCACAAATATGTTAAGTAGCAAATAAATTGCTAGTAAAACAGTAGAGCAGTTGCAATTTAGAATGTGCAACAGTAGGAGGAAGGAAAGGAAATATGTGAGAAATTGCCATGTAACATTTTGTGGTCTGATTAAGAATGATGGCTCTTTGGGAATTAATTCTGCCTTTTCTCCTGTGACCCCACAAACAGGAAAGGAGGTTCCATATTGAAACAAACCAAAACAAGGAAAAATCCAGTGAAATAAAGTATATGAGATGCCTGAGTTTAATGTATTTTTCAATGATTATCATCACTTGCTCACATAAAATGTTCTTTCTGTAAATTTCTTATTTTAGACCACTTCCATGTTTCTAAAGTTGAACAAAGATACTTGGACATTTACAGCATCACCACAGGAAATACTGACAATGTTTAATATGGTTATTTAATCATAATAATAGCCAATGCAACTGTTTTTGTACTGATCGGTGGCATATCAACTGCCAGTTCCAAATTTGCCTCAGTGTAACAGGGATTTTCTAAATAAACTGGTCTATAAAAATATTTTCTTGTGTAGTATTGATGTCTCAACATTTGGAGATTCACTGGTTTAGTGCTACACACTCTTATAATACATTTCTTAAACATTATATAGGCACTTTATATAGTCAGTGACCTTATTCTGAAAGGTTTACTAATGTTGAGTTTTGGTTTGAAAATATTTAGATCATGTGGTAGTAATTAAAGCAAAGCACTCTGAGTCAGGTGTCTGAGCCTTAAATCTGAGCAGAGCCCAATGACTCACTGTCCAACCTTGACCAAATCAGTTGTAACCTCCTTATGCAAAGTAGAATTTTTCAAAGGCAGCTCTTAAAACCAGATTCTGCATCTGAGCTTGCTAGCACTTTTTACATTGCATCCATACATCCTTTAACTTGGGATGTGAGAAAAGGGGTGTTTTTTAAAACTCTCTCAATGCAGTGAGCTTAAAAAACATCAGGCTTTTTAAAAATACAATTGACAATGGAAAAAAATCTCTGTTATAGTCATACAAGATTTTTTTTTCCTCCAGAAAGTTTTTTTTTTGGGGGGGGGGGGGGGGGGGGTTGTGTGACACATTAGATATTAATGAGGAAAAAATCTTACTCCTTTATGGTCCAAGTTTTTCATTAGTAATATGTGAGCAGATTCTACAAGCTGAGAGGAGAATTTGGAGAATAGGGGATATGGAACTTTGTTACTTAAGTGGGCCAAATCCATTAATTGGTGATTAACAACTGATTCCAGGTTTTAGTTTAAATATGTATACTTTGCTAGAATGGGGGAGGTCTTCTAAAATAACATGGGGAGTTGGTGTTATGTAGCCTTTTATAATATGTTTGAAGCCCTTAAAATGGCCCATTATTCAGGCAGTTGTTGTTTTCAGTGGCCCAGATAAGAAAGCTTTAGCCTAATATGCTTGAATGACCCAGATAATACCCTATGAATGCAGATTACCATATTAGATCCCAGCATCCTGTGAACAGCATTCCCTCCCCCTAAATCAGTCCTGTTGTTCTATCTCAGTAAGATCTTCCACATCTACACAATACTGGTTAGTCTTTCGTATTCTCCCAAAACTTTTTATTTTTAGGTTTCAAGCTGTATTTATGTTGCAGAGTCTGGCAGTTGAACAAATAGCTAAAAATACTTGAACTGTTTTTCTGTGAATATGATGACAGCTATCAGGTTTTTATGTATTACTGTTTATTCGTCACAGGCACAAACCCTGTTAGATGCTGTATAGTGTCCCCTACTCCCTTCACTCCCGCCCTACAAATTCTAGCAATCCACAGACTTGCATCTTGAGAAGATCCACCTACCTTGCCTTGGCAGAGGGTATTTCCCATAAAGTAGGCTTATGAAAGAAAGAAAAAGGAAGGAAAGGAAGGAAGAAAAGAAAGGAAAAAAACCCACTATAAACCTGATTTCACTTTATGAAAGCAGAGTATGGATGAGATGTAAAACCGGTGTTTTTAATATTTCTGTTCTGCTGAAACCCAGCTAAAAGTGAAAGCATCTGAAAAATCCAGACTTTTATAGTATAGTTCAGTTGACACAAGAAGAACTTCCTCACTGGATAAATGCACATATTCTTAAAAATTTGGCATAAACGGTATAAGCACCCCTTGTCCCCGACTGTCCTAATTCTCAGCTCTAACCAAGTGCTCCTCAACCTTTTCCATACCAGTACCCTCTTCTCTGCAGTCATAAGGGGAGGTAGGGTCATTTTGATGCTCTTTGATATACCTGTGAACAGGTAAGGGCTTACATGGGTTGAGAACCCCTGTTCTTGCCTCATGCTTTCTATCAGAACACTAGTCTGAAGACGAAAAAAAAATCCCTTCCATGCTAAATCAGGTTTTGTTAGTAATTCTCCATGCATACCAAGGAAGGACTCGATTCATCAGACCAATTTAAAAGCATGTTTCCAGAGTATACCTTGAACATGTTATGGTATTGAATAGGACTACTAGGAATAGAAGTTCCAACTTACGTTAATATCTATATTTTCCTGGAACAAGTTAAGAGGTAGCTGAAGCCTTTCAGCCAAACTGTTTACAGGATAAATTATTCTGTTTTGTAATTTCCTTGACATGACATAACGAATAAACTGTGGAAAAACTGGGGGCAAGGGGAAGCTTTTCTTAATAACTGAAGCACATTTTTTTTTTTTTACCATATAAGTTCTGTAATTTAAAAATCTAAGCCAGTTCTGAGGAGACTGCTTGCACAAAATTGCAAATGTGAACTGAATTTAATGTTAAACTAGCCAGTGACTTCCTGACAAGGGAATGGAATAAGGCAGTCACTGGGGAGGAGTTCAGGTAATAGCAGACCTGCCAAACGTGCATTGGTTGGGACAACCAGTTAGCCTGCAGAGCAAGTGCATTTCGACAACTGCACTGTCTTGTACATCTGGAGGGGTTGCAAAAATTGAGCAGTTTGGTTTTTTTCTTAGCCTATTTTTCCCAGCTTTCTGGGGCCACTAAAGAGCTGCAGTTTTAATCAGTAAGTATGTGCGTCTTTTCCCTGCACTAGTACTGGCTAACTGCAAGGAATAAAGAGATGACTGAAAAGCAAAATGAAGGCCGGGGGGGGGGATCACATGTACTTCTTGGCTATGAGTAAGTCTGATGTAGGGGATTTGGGAGGTGAAAAAGGAAGCACAATATGGAATGGAAAATAGTGGGTGTGGGCAGAGGGGTAGAGTTTGATGAAAGAAACAAAATGGGGGTGGAGATGATAATCATAAATGTTCCCCCAAGACTCTTTTACCCCTAATTACACCCCTAATGAAAGCGTACTGCCTGCTCACTGCCTTCACTCCCTTGAGGAAGAAGTGTCACTTGAAAAGCACCTCAGAACTTGGCAGCAATGCAATAGGTGCATGTAATCTTTTATAATCCTCTCTTCAGTTTAATAATATCCATCTCAGCTTTGAAGTCCAGTATGTATTGTAGACAGAGTAGGAATTTAACTGGCGGAGAGAGAAAGTGTACTTAACTTTCAGGAGCAAAAAAAAAAAAAAAGAGAACCCCAGTTATCTGAGGTACAGAATGATGACTGAATAAGAGGGAAGGACAGTGTATTTAGGATTGTGCAGAGGGCTTTTGAATAACTGCTGATTATTTGAAGTTCTAGGTATCCTTGGAAACAAACTATTTGTTGTTATATGGAGGAAAGCTTCTGTTTTGATGATGTTATGAGGTTTGCAGAGCTGTACAATGAGCCTCTTGTTTGCAGACAGGCACATGACGCGTGCGGACTGAAACACACCTGCATGCCCTGTAGGATTTGAATCTTAAACTGTGTTTTTAGGTTCCACTCATCAGCCTGTGAAGTACATGATGCTTATCCCCCATGATTGTAGGTTTCTGAGGGTGCAAATAGATGTAACACTTGAACCATTCTAAGAATGTCACCGATTGGGAACCGGCAGGTCACAATTGCCCCTGGACAGAAGTGGCCACACATACATTGCTAAGGTTTCCAAGTAAAACCCTCACTTTTTGCAGATTGTATTGCTGCTGAAATGCTGCCAGGAGGTGGTAAAATACCCAGGCCATCATGCCTTCCTGGGGTAAGTACCCAGAGTTTCCCCAGGATTCCTCTACAGGGGGAGAAAGACTTGGATTTGGCAAGGGTATAGGTTGTAGCCGTGTTGGTCTAAAGACACAGGCAGATAAGATTCTTTGGGTAAAACCAATATATTTTATTAGACCAACTCCAATAGTTGGAAAAATCCTTCTTTGTAAGCTTTTGGGAACAAATGCCCTTAGTCTGAGGAAGCGTCTGCAGATGGTCTGTGCTCTCAGCAGACGCTTCTTCAGCCCATTGAAGGGTCTTTGTATCCAAAAGCTTGCAAAGAACAATTTTTCCAACTATTTGAGTTGGTCTAATAAAAGATATCAGGTTTACCCAAAGAACTTTGGATTGGGCAAGAAATTGGAGTGAAGAGTTGGTTAGATGTTGGGAGGGCTCTGTGGCCCCCTGTTTATGGTATGTCATCGTGTGTTGTTCCCCGCCCCCTTCCCCTCCCCCCCCAAACTCCCTGGCTTTTCCAACCACTCAAGTACCTTGCATTGTCAACAACTGCATTACAGTGTGTGCAGGGTTAAACCTGCAGAGGAGGGCTGAAAAAGTGACAGAGTTTACTGTTATAGGCACAACCACCCACCCACCACAAACAGAGAGCTACAAAGCCCCCTTTTCCTCACCTGAACCTAGCTATTCCTCCTTACCCCGAATAAGCCTGAGACCTCTGCCCAAGGTCCCTAGCAGGGAAGTGAAATAGACACAGATGCTTTTGGGCCCCCTGCACCTCCCCCCAGTCAAGTCTGGACTCGCATCTTAGGGTAGTAGACTTCTAATTACAGTCCAGAGCATCCCCATTCCCCTTCATGGGTATGTGTGGGGCAAGGCGGGGAGAAGAGAGGAGCAGTTCATGCCTAGGGGACTGAACTAGACGCAGAATGCTCTGTGTTCACAAGTAGCATTAAACTGGTTCAATGAACAGCTCAAAACAATACCTGATTTTCCTGGTATGTGTGTGTTTGTTTGTTTGTTTTAATGTTTCAGGAAGTTTAAACTAGTCTAAAGTTGCATGCATGTCTAGACTTTGAGGGTTTTAAATTCTAATATTATAAAAGCCCAAGTCTGTCTGCCTGTCTGTCTGTCCGTAACACTTTATTCACACTCTGATTGGCTGATGGAAACAGCCAATCAAAGTACTCCAAGCATGGGGGAGCACAGCCATGATTCCAGAGCTGCACTGAGGACCGGACAGAGGGTGGGGGAGACGAGGCCAGCAGCGCTGGCCTCAGCTCCCGTATCCTGCTCCCTGCAAGAGGCAGAACAGTGGCAGCATGGGGCGTTAGGTGGTGGCACTGCATCCTAGTCCTCCCTGCTCCCTGTCATTCTCGACAGGCAATGGGCTAGTATATCTAGAATGCTGTAAGCATTGTGACCTGTCCACACTCACAAACTGGCCTACTCAAAACGTGTTAATTTTTTCTCTTCTGCTTTCATCATCCTGTTTTTTATCATCCCTGGGGCATACACATTTTACAAGACTTGAAAGGCTAAGGGAGACAGTCAAGAGAAATGAGGATCAGTTACTCTTTTCAAGTTCTGCAATCAGCTGTGCAGCATGTAAGAAGCTTACAGTGCTCAACAATATTCAAGCTAGGGCCTTGTTACATGGTAATTTTGGGCAGATCCTGGAGCTCTTAACCCCCGGATTATCTGCACATTAACAACTTAAAGAAATTTTAAGGATTCATTATGCAGCTCAAAATTATGCTACTCCAGGGCAGGATTATTTTTGGTCTGCATAATCCAACTCCAGTTCCGTTAAGGTGTGACCACTCCCCACAGGTGGGTCACCCAAACTGAAGTCCTCCAGTATCCCAAGATCTCTCACAGCCCTGCCCATACAGCCTGTCCTGGCTCACCAGCCTTCTAGTGGCAACTCACAGCTACAGCTCCTATTCCTGTTCCTCCTCAACAGGTCTCTAGTGGCAAGTCACACCTGTGCAGATGAGGGACAGTCAGAGAAGGTTTCTAGACTAAGGGTGTAACCACTCCAGACCAAACTAGCAGTAACACCGATCAGCCTTTTTGTGTGGCTCACAGCCTAAGATGTAATAAGGTCCTTAATTGGCCAACATTAAATTGCCATCAAGAGATTCCTCACCTTTGCTTAAAGGGGGTTTCTCTGCAGTAATGAAAAGCTCATTGTCAGACTGTTAGCTGAGTCATCATAGACTACCTTTAGCCTTCTCTAATTTTCCTTGTGCTATCAGCTGTTTGGTCTTTACTTTTAGAAGGACCGCTGCTATCTATATTAGCAAAACAGCACAATAAACTCAGTATCTGCCAAAGCAGTTGGATATTACTGAGTAATAAAGCCTGTGATAACTGACATTAGGGAATGAAGTTGATTAATACATTGGTGCATATTTTTTTAAAAGGATTTAGTATTGAAATTGCTTAGGTCCTAAGTAAGGGAGAATGGGTGTCTTTGCCTAATCTCAAATGCACAGTTGGCCATGTTGCCAGAATTACTAGACAGTTATCAACCTCTCCTCAGGGGAGATATGTGAAATAGCACATGTTGTGAATCAAGACAAAGGTAAATTGGCAGGAGCCATCTGGGAGTTCAGCTGTACAGGCCAACTTCCTATGCTTTATGGTCAGCTGGGGTATTCATCATACTTTTCCTCCCCTAAAACATATTTTTCATAAATTTGGAAAATGAATTATCCTTTTCATATTAAATGAAGAGTAAAACCAGGAAAACCAGCAGAGGGATCAAGGAAGCACTTTCCTGATAAGGTTGCTGGGATACATCAGACACAGACAAGTTGTACTTTGTTTTTGTTCTTTCAGTTACTAAAAAGCCTTTGGTGCTACTTGATATGGATTAAGCTGATTGCTTCATAACTCACTCTGTCTTGCATCGTTGGATCTTTTTAAACTATTATGTAAAATATCTCTACCAAAAAATAGCAATTTTCCCCAGGGTTCTGACCTAAAAGACATAGCTTAATCTCCACAAATTTCTTAAAACTCCAGGTTCCTGTTTTTTTCTGTGGCTAGAACAAACTGCTGCTTTTATGAGAGAGATGGAGGAAAGAGCTGACCCTTCCACCACCAAATTGCAGGTAACAGATTTCCTCATAGGTTTCTAGCACTGATCAATACCTGGTATGACTCTTCTGAAATTTGCTATAGCTAATGCAGGCACATAAATTCCTCCCTTGTAATAGGCAGACAAGGTTCTTTGGGTAAATCTGATATCTTTTATTAGACCAACTCAAATAGTTGGAAACATTCTTCTTTGCAAACTTTTGTGTATAAATACCCTTCATCAGGCTGAGGATGCTTATTTATTTATATCTGATGCTTACTTATTTATACCTGCACGCTTGCAAAGAAGAATCTTTCTAGCTATTTGCGTTGGTCTAATAAAAGATATCAGATTTACCCATAGAACCTTGCCTGCCTGTGTCCTTAGACCAACATGGCTACAACCTATATCCCTTGTAATAGAGCAGAGGTGGCCATCCTGCAGTATGATGGGTGCCCCAAGTGGCACAAGCAGCCTTTGTGTGTAGCACAAGGCGGGTGGGGTGGGGTGGGGGGTGGCAACACAGTAGCAAATAGGGGAGGAAGTAGAAAACAAAGCAGCAAATTAAGTAGGTAGCATAGGGTGGGAAGCAGAAAGCAGAGCAGCAGATTAGGGAGGGCAAGGGGAGCTGAGTGGTGCTTGTAGAAGGTGTGGAGTTAATTTGTGTCACATCTGTCAAAAAGTTGGCCCGCACTGAAATAGAAGATAGAAGAGTTCAACAAGATAAATGTGAGTTTAAGAAATGTATATGTAACCAATCAGATTATTGCCTGAGCTCTGAAATGGGGGGGAATCTAGGAAATAAGTGCATTTACTCCCATTAATGTATTGGTTCTAGAAGCCTCACATTAGTCATGGGGTCCTTTTACATACCATGTTTTGAATTCAGTTTTTCCACTAGAAGTTCCTATTCTACTGGTAACAGGGAATGCACTCCTCAGACTCTAAACTGAAATCAGATTAAGAACAGAAAAAATCACTTGCAAGTCTAGCAATGCAAATGTTCTCAAATTAAGGGACATACTTAGTTATAAATATATTTAATCTGCATCTCAGAGAGAAGATGCCCAAATGTCTCAATCAGGGCTGTCCAATTTCTAGGCCAAGGGCTGCACACTCTGGAGGCCCACTTGTGCAAGCCACAGATCCCTAAGCCATGCATATTTCCCTCCCCTCTTCCCCCCACTTCCACCGTCACCCCCCTACATTGCATGGGAACTGTTGCAGCACATGTTGGTGGCCCCCAACCTTACCAGGCACATGGGCAGCCCCTACCTCCTATCCCTCATGGCTCCCCTATTCCTGTGGGCTGTCCTGCCCTTCCACTGTGGGTGGGAGCAGGAAGTAAAAGCTGAGGGTGGGAGGGGGAGCCTCAAAACCCTGGCTGCAGCAGCAACAGCTGGAGCAATAGGGGGATGAATGGCTGGATAGAAGCCCAGGGGCTGAAAACTAACCCCGTTGTGGGCCATATGCAGCTCACCAGTTGGACAAGCCCAGTCTAAATGAAGAAGTAAAGATCCTTTTTGATCAGTTATGTTGTTCTACTGAACCATTAGGTACCAGAATGAGAAACACTGTATTTTTTTTAATATGACATGAAGCAGTTGGATGTCTTTATGTGGATTCCTCCTTTGCTAATATAATCCTCAATATTACACTGGGGAAATCAGCATTTTAAATAATTCATAGTAACAGTTTGGGCACGTATCTCCCCTTGTTTAGCCAAAGTCCAAGAAAATGTAAACAGACAGCTAATAGGTTACCAATATCTGATTGCCTATTTCTACAGAAAATTAAGAAAGCTGTAGAGGATTAGCTTCAGTTTCCCAATGCACCTGGCACTGTGGTACAAGGTCAAGCCATTAGTCCAAGGTGCTGCAGGTTCTTCAAACGAGGGATGTCAAACTCATTTAGGCCTGTGTCAAGCTTTTTTACATGGTGCTGCTGGGACACCATCACCAATGCTTTTGCTTGGGTGCTTGGCAGTCAAGCAGGCAAGAGCCACAGTGCTGGAGCCCCAGCAGCACCACAGGGTATCTCAGGTGCTTGGCTGCTGCTGCAGGGACAATCCATGGCACTGGGTTTGTTCTGCTGGTATTGCTGTGGCTTCAGCACCATGACTCTCACCTGGCAGCTTTTGGTTGCTTCCATGGGAAAGTCCCCTATCTGTCAGGGATGGGGCAAAGTCTGCAGGCCAAATTTGGTCCTTGGGCCATATGTTTTACACCCCTGCCTTAAACTTGTTTAACACAGTCCACCTTGTTAGCATAGCCAGGCTTTTTATGGCTTTGTTCAGTGGAACTTGGATTTCTCAGGTTGTGTTGGCTATAACCAGTTGGTGTGAGAAGGCCTTGGCAGATCACTGAGAACTGATGGTTTGACGAGTCTCTTTACCTCCCACTCTTGGTATTGAATTTCTGTACAAGTATTTAAGCATCTATCAGCTGCCAGAGAACAGTGACTAGATTCAGTTCAAATGGAGGCGAGTCATGTGCATGTTAATGTTTGTTGGATGCAGATACTAAATATAACAGAAGGAATTTGTACTAGATGCTTATCTCTGTAATAACATCCTGCATAAATAGAGTGCCTTTCATCCTAAAGGATCCCCACATGCTTTACACACTTAAAATAATATAGAGAGATCTTTTCAGCTACCATTAAAATTGGCTATTGGTTGAAATACAGCCACATCATGCAGTGGTTTAGGGTATGAAATGAAAAATATATCTGGCAGGAACTTTAAATGGAATCTTAAATAGCCTGGAGTTAATTAGCCCAGTTGTAGTTTTAACAAAATGCTAGGGTTACCAGTTCTACTCTTGTGAAATGTTTATCATAGTTTTAGCTATATTCTAATTCAAACAAAATTTAATGCAGGGAAGTCTTATGGCATCTGTTTTTTAAACAGATCATCTGATTTTAGAATCTGAATCTGAATTAGTACAAGTGAGTAAAACATAGCCAAATTTCATTTCCAGCCCTTCAGTGCCTCCAGGTGGGACATTGCATTTGTGTCTGTATGAACACAGTGGGGCATTTGCCATCTGTTAATTTCCCCTAAATTATTTCACAAAAACCTTAGCTTTTCCTTGAAAAATTTCATTCCAGGTACCATACTACTGCTTGCTTGTGAAACATGGCTTTCAGGTAACATTTTCATTTTATTGAGGATTTGGATATTTGAGAAATTAAAAATGTCTAGTGAAACCAGATTCACAAAACGTGCCAGTTTTTTGTTGATTAGATTTTTCCTAATGGAGTCTGTTCCTTGAAGAACTTCTTCCCATATTTCCCTTGCCACCTCTCCTCCCTCCCAACTAGAAGTCCAGAGATTGCTGTCTTTTAATTGCACCTGATGCCAATGACAAATGCCTAAATTGTCTTTTGCCTCTAAATTTTTCTTGCCTCTACTTCTGCAGTAGAGCAGATTCAGATTCCTTGCAGGTCTTCATCTAAAAGTTGTGTGATTGCATGAAGTAATAAATACATCATACATGTATTTTCTAAGTAGGCAATTGCTGTTGTCCATTGCAAATAGAGATTGTTTTTTAAGGCAAAGCTACCCTGTTAGGAACTGCAGTTTCTACCATGGGAATGAAATGCCATGACACAAATATGATTTTTCCCTCCTTTATACTGTTGGCTTTGTCAGGGTTTAGGTTTGTATAATCAAACGTCAAAGCATAATCAGTATAGTATAATCGAAGCTGTTCACGCAGCTTGTCCTTTAGAGTAGTAGTAAAGCTTGATGTTTCAGACTCAGTTCAAAGACTGAGTTGATGGTTCAGGTTAACGCTTATTTAAACTGAACTGCTTTGCCCAAACATATTGCTGACAGCATTTACCCAATATCCTTTGAGAACCTGTCACCATGGTAAGTATTTTAAACAGCATGGAAACACTGACACCGTTCACGTGAACCTGTTGTCAAAGCATGTTAGAGCTACTTATTTGGAAAGAAAGAGAGAAAGAAAGAGAAAAGAACAATTACCCCCTCCCCAAACACCCCATGAGCTGACTTTGCTATTAATTTACTTATGAAAAACAGCTGCCAAACAGCTGTATTAGAAACATTTGGAGTGAAATCTTGGCCCTAGTAAATGTCAGTGAGTTTTGGCAATGTCTTCAGCAGGATCAAGATTTCAACATGAGCATGTGCTGCAAAAATTAGCTCTGACACCTCAGAAAAGGGCTGCATTTGTCATCATCCTGGTGTTAGGTATAGGTCTTCTTTAAAAGGAAAAACCCCACATCCTTGTGGCTAATTTGTAATATAAAATGTCTCTGCTGCTTGGTTGATCAACATTTAACTGGAAATTCTCAAGTAAGGACTCTTGTATTTTGTGCTTTTTGAACTGTGTAATTTATTAACTGCTTTTATGACCATCTTGGTAGTGGTCACTGTAGTACTGGAACATTTATAAACTGCATTAGGTCCTACTCGGTTTTAAGTTGTTCATTTATCCTTTTATCCTGGAAAGTTCATGCTTTTTATTTAAAGTGAGAGCCAAGGAAACAAAGCTTTAAAAATCCGTGACTGTAATCAGACGTGGTGTTACTTACAAGGCAAGTAAAATACATAGTTTGATTTTTCCCTTCCCTAGTCTTGACAAAGAATTTAGGTCATGTGTACAGAATGTTTTGGGCTGACCTTATGAGCATTAAAACTGCAAACATTTTTAATGCTATATCCTTCAGTTTGTATACTTTTCTTCATTAGGAAAATAGTCTCCTTTTTAAAGATTAAAAATAGTCCCTTCTTTTTCCTAATTCAAGACATCTTTTGCTGGCATTGAAGGAAGGAGAGGATATGCTCTTCTTGCTGTAATGGAAAGGTGGATTGAGACCAGATAATAGCTGTCAACCCCTGGAACTCATTGTCTTATTCTGTACTACTGTGAACTGGCTTTGAAAATTTACTAGACTTTTCCACCTGTTTTGACTGTTGTTAGAGATTTTATTAAAAAATGCTGCACTACATGATTAGTACCAATCCCCAAAAATCCCATCGGTTCTCATGAAGTGTCTTTCCTGAATGGATACATTTGGATGCTGGCTTATTGTCTTGCTTCCCTGATGTCCTGCACCCAAAGAACCCCCTTTATTTATCTTGTCATGGTGCATCCATTGTTTGTATTCTTAGATCTGCTTTCTAGTTTGAGAATGATAAAATACAAGTTGCCGTTCAGCTGAGAGGAAGGGCCTTTGTGGATATTTATAGACATTCCTAATGGCCTTTCCAAAGCCACAGGGGAAAAAAAGAACAATGCAGTTTTAGATCTTCAGCTGTGTCAGGTGATGTGGCAGGCGGGCAGTGGTGCTTTCTTCCTCAGTTCAGCAGTGGAAGATGTACAGAAACCAATTTTTTAAAGCTGTTACACAACTGATATTAGCATTTGAAGGGGAACAGGGCATGACCTTTAATCCTGTGGGTAGACAATCTGATCTGCTTCCTTGAATACCTCCATTGTAACAATACAGAATGGAATGAATTGCGTCAGACTATAGGAAGAAATCTTCTGTCACCACTGCTTGCTTTTTTCAGATTTTCAGCTTAATATGTCCATACCCTGTGTAACCTCAGCAGGGCCTAAAATCAGCATTCAGTCTTCCAGATGCATGTAATGAAATTCATTAAATCCAGTTAAATTTACACCATGTCCAAATGCTTGTCAAAATTACAGCATTTTCTTTTAATATGTTGCCTTCTGAATCTTCCTGTGCTTTTGTGTATGAGCCGATTTATTTCAGGATATTGCCTTACACTGAGAAATAAGCTGACTCTCAGCTTTGAGTCTTTCCTAGGAGAAGATGTGTAACACCACAGCTAGTGACAGATCTCAATTTTTATATCCAATTTTCCATAATTTTTCAAGTATTGGGTGAGGGTGACTGTTTAATCCTATGGGAGCTAGTAAGAGAAGCTGATGTTTTGCTCTACTGAAATCTTTTAATCTCCATTATACATACTGTTTAATCTCTTGAAGTCTAAATGTGGGATAAAGAGTTAACATGAGGAATACGAGAAAATAGAACAGTTGTCTGCCATAATGTGTAAGCAATCATGCACATCTGTGGGACCCTCATGAGGTCCATTCCAACCCTACTTTTCTATGATGCTGGGCATGGTACTGCAGTAGCATGTGTGTCCTACAGGGTCTTTGGTCAAAACTAGTATAATGCTTTCCAGATTTAGTTATTGCAGCTGTTGCAAAAAAAGGCTCTGGAGAAAGTGGTCACTTTGGAATAGTAACTGAAAAATAACTTTTAAATTGTATGGAGACATTGCTTAGTGCAAGAGCAGAGAAGCTATTCCACGTACATGAATTTGTTCCAAGGAAAAATACATTTTATTGTGGTAAGTTCCCTATGTAACGTATACTCAAGTTTCTCATTAGTGCACAGTACAGGCTTTGGATGTAGTCTGAGCATCCAAACTGTGGTTTCCAGACTGAAAAATTAGCTTGCAGCCCTCTGTACTGTTTCCTATTGTAGGTGCTATTCAGTCAATGTGCAGACATGGTGAGGCTTTATCCAGACATTCATCGCTCTCCATTGATATGTATATTCCTTATTGCCTATTGGCAGCTCCATTCACCAAGATCACATGTTACTTTGCCAATAGTCAGCGTGGGAAGCTGTTTTGATGTAGCCAGCCCACTTGACAGCATTGCTGTGGCTAGCCCTCCTATGCCTGATGACTCAGTTAAATGCTGTAGTTGTTCTGTGGAAGAAATCATTATGTTCTTTACTTCATATAGGCCGATAGAAATACTGGATGCTGACAGAACCTATACTTTGTAGAAATTATCATGTGAAAACCTTTTGAGGTGTACAAGTCACATATAGCTTCTACACTAGAACTAGCAATTCTGAGTGTTTGTTGTTGTTTTAAATGATCTAAGCTGCAGATCCAGTAAATTCTTTGTGCATTGTTATATGTTCACATCAAATGAGGCTTGGTTAGTCCAGTAGTAAAAACCTATCTGGAGGATTAACATGCTATTTATAAGACTGACATGCATATGTTTTCATCTGATTTTGAGACAGTCTACAGTGGCCAGTGAATGTTGACAAGACCTGTTTCCTAATGATGGAATTTGTGCCTAAGTCGCTTCTGAGCTAGCTCAGTATAAGATTTAGAAGCATTTTGAAATGTAACAAGTTCATATGTGCTTCAGAAACTGGCAAAGAAAGAAAAAATGATAGCTTTAGTTGGTACTCATCTAAATTGTCAATTTGTGATGGTAGAGTTGGTCTCTAGTTGTTGTGCACTTAGAAGTTTTCTGAATGGTCACCAAAAATCCTAATTTAACTGTCTTAACCTATATCAAGTTTTCAGTATATAGAGAAGAATCAGTGTTTACAAGTTTTCATAGTCCTATGAATTTTCAGACTTACAAGATACTTTATATTTGATAAAAATTCCTAATATTGATCTTAAGTTCGTATTAGGAGTATGTATAACCTCTAAGCAGGACTGCATTTTACAGAAGGGCCAAATATTTATGGCTAATCCTTGTATTTTGTCTTATACTTTTTCCTCTTAAAACTGGGTAAATGTTGCTGTGTCTAAGGATTCACTGGCCTCTAGTGGTAAAGGTATGCTATAGTTGCCACAATCGTCTGTATTTTTAACTGTGGACAAATACCAGTTTTATGCATGGGTTGTTAGCAAAAGGAAATTTAATATTAGGAATCACTTGGATCAGAACAAATAAAGTATTTTTAAACAAAAATACAAACAAAACCAAAAGATAATGCTACAAAAATAGACAACATTTCAGAATTTAGAAGCCATACATGATTCTTTGTTTTTGATTACGGTAACCAGGGCTATGCATTCTTCTTCAGGAGTGTGCTTTTTTATGATTCAAACAGAATTCTTGCCCTATCCCATCCCTCTGATGGGCTTCTTACAAAACTTTTGGCAGTATATTTCAGTCCTTACCTATGCCCACTACTACTCCAGTTAGCAATAGCACTGTCAATGCACTACACATTGTGTGGCATCTCCTGCTACTTCAGGCTTGGCTGCTCATTGATGGAGAGTGCTGTATGTGGGGTACAGCACTCTCCATCATGTGATATTTATGGCAAAGACAATTTTGGAGATGATGATAGGTTAGTTAAGATATAATTTTCCTAATCCTGGAGAAGTCTTCTTAGAGATGTACAGAGTTCAAGTGGCAGTTTATAAAGCAAGGTTAGAAAAAATCAATGCGCCCTGTTGACTAGACCCCTTCACCCAACTACCCCAAGTGTATGACGGGTCTGAATCCCATTTCTGACTCAGCAACTGATTAGCTTCATGACTTTAGGCCAAGGACAGGCAAAATATGGCCTGTGGGCCAAACCCAGCCCACTAGCCCATTCTATCCGGCCCACGGGGCCCTTAAAAATTAATATTTATCTGCTCCTGATGGCTCCTGTCATCTTTGATAGGCAAGGGGCAATAGGACCCAGAGGAAGCCAGCAGGACTCAGCAGCCCAGAAGCAAGCCCCATCCCCATCCCCCTGTCACTCCTGCCCCCCCCCTGCTCCTGCCACCCTGCTCTGGGCCCTGCTGGCACTGGTCCCAGGACACTGACGTAGGCCCCACGCTCCCACCCAGCTATTACTGCACTCCCACACGCCCGGTCACTCCCACTTCCATTTCCCTGCATTCCTGCCAGCCACCGGCTGCTCCAGCACCACATGGCTTCCGGCTGTATGGCTGGACCATGGGAGCATAGGGCCCACGCTGGTACCGTGGGGCCAGAAGCAGGAGGGTGGGTTCGTTTCCATAGGATGTCACACATGCACACCCCACCATACACATTCACCCTTCCCCCCTCGCACTGCTATACACACCGATCCCCACACCCCCTCAAACACACCAGCCACCCTCCCCCCACACACAACATCCCACAAACCCCATTCCCACCCCCACCCCACATATTCACATGCACACCCGCATGCTCCCTCATCCCACAAACCCACCCACACGCCCACCCCTATGCCCCTACCCCCTACAATATACAAGAGTAAGTCTTCATTTTAAGCTATTGTGCAATTACCTCTGTGTACAGTACACAAACACATGTCAATCAGGACAAACATTTTTTTTAAATCAAATTAATGTGTGTTGTAGATGTTTGCTTTTTAGAATATAATTTGGTATTTTTCTCGTTCCAAGATGGCAAAACCCTTTGCTGAAAGGAGTACTTCTAGGGGAAAGGGGAGGGACTTCTGGTGGGAAAGGCCAGGGGTTAGGGGGCAGGACTTCCAGTCACAAGATGGCAACTAGGGGGTAGGGCACCTGTCAAGGGGCGGGGCTACCCATGCAGCCCTCAACAGCTTGCCAGAACTCAGTAAGTGGCCCTCGGCCCGGAATAATTACCCGCTCCTGCTTTAGGTGAATTAACCATCATCTGAATCTCTCTTTAAAAGGGGGTTGAGTCTGAACTTCCACTGAGGGGCTCCCCTCCTGAAAAGAAGGAACTGCCAGGTAGCCGTCCATGCTGAGGGGGCTCTTCACTTCTATATATCTGATTGTGATTTGTGAAAAGTTCTGCACAGATGCCTCGTAGGATTAATCTTCTATGCTTAAATACCCTGAAACTTGCACTCTTTAAAAATAAGTTGCAAATTTACAGTGCTTCTTAATACAGAGATTCAACAACACTTGGGTGGTTAACAGCGCGCTCTAATGACTCTATTTATATTCTTTTACAGATGTGAAAGGGCCAGCTACTCACAGACTCTCCTGTGGCCAGTCTCCCTGTGCTGAAAGTACAACATGGGAGAGAAAGTACTGCATACTGACAGACAGCCAGCTGGTGCTGCTCAACAAGGAAAAGGAGGTGAGATACACTACTAATCACCAGGGGATTTTCCCTTTTCAAAAGTATCTGTGAAACAGCCAAACAGGTTTTTGGTTTTTTTCTCCCCCATCTGACTCAGGGGTCATGGCTTTGGCTGAGAGGAGAAAACCAAACTAGTCTTAGGGTATGTCTATGCAAGGAAGGGTGATGGCAACATGGATAGGCATACCTGCATACCTAATCTAGTTTGATCAGGTCCCAGTAACAGACAAGAAGCAACAGCACAAGTTTCAGCGTGGGCTAGCAACCTAGGTATATGCCCAGGGTTCCCTGTGGGATTCCCCAGTTTGTGCTGCTGCATTTTGAAGTGGTGTGCTAACTGAAGTAAAACTAGCATGGTTAGGCCTGATTGCATCCCATTTGCACCACCTGCTTTCAGTGTAGACTGAAGTATGGTGGCAGTATGGAAATACAGGTTTTTGTGTGGGTTAGCATACTGGAAAGAGAAGAAGCTATCTGCAAACTTCATATTGTGTAATTATCTTTGCTGTTGTCAGACAAGACGGTAACTAAAACAGGTGTGCCCTTTGCTCAGTAAATTGGCAAACAAGAACAAGTATCATTCACAAAGGAGTGCTCAGAGCTATCGTAGCTTTTTTATTTGTATGTGTGGAATATGCAGTGTTGTGAAGTTTATATTGTCATGACTTAGATGTGGCTCTACTTGTCATGAGTTGGTTCTCACTGTCATTCCTAAAAATCTTCTGAGAAATCTGTACTCAGCACAATGCTACCATATTATATTATACCTAGATGTAAAATGTTACAGAGGATCTGTTTCACAGACTTTAGGTTTAAAGGTATTGATCCTGTTTTTATATGCTTCTGCCTGGAAAGCTGGTCTCCTACATAATGTGAATCCAGTCATACAGATGTCATAGGAGCCTCCAAGATGACCTAAAATAGATTTTTTAAAATGCAAATTATCCATGACTTACATCTATCTTGGGGATTCCATAGGTCTAGAGGTGAAATAAGAATTTCCATTTTTCACCAATTTTAGGCTTCTATATCTGGCTCTGTACAGTCTCAAATTATTGGACCTAAAACCTGTCTCTGATAAAGCAATGAATTATTGTCCATTTTGAGCCTGAGTCGGTGAAATATTAGGAGACAGTTATTTACTTTTGGGGAAAACAGTTGTAAAGTTCCCAGGGCAGGCTTTTATTTTTATAAAATGAAGTTTTCCATCATTTAAAACATGTACTAGTGAACATGTGAGGTGGTGGGCTAAGGTAGCTGAGTACTTTTTAACATATTTGGGGCTACAGTTTAGTTTGACATGTGGTTTTCATTTTGCCAGTTATATACTTGGCATAAGGGACATACCTTATAAAATAAGTGTCATTTGGAAAAACACTGGGTTAAATAATTATCTAAAGAGCATATATAAACAGTAATCACACAATAATTGAGTGTTAATTTTAGTTACTATATTCATTTAAAGATTTTGCAAGGCTACGAGTGTGATAAATTTCTTGGCCAGAAATGAAATGTGTGAGTGTTATATTAGTCCACTAGTGTATTAAATGTGGACTAGTGTATTAAATCATAATGTGCGATACCTTAAATATTCTCGTGTTTTGCGTATTGTCTGGCAGAAATTGAAGAGATTCTGTACGGGGCTGAGAGAAGAGTAAATGGAACAGGGGTATTATATGTACCAATTACAATGAAACAGCTTGAGCAGAAGAGTAAATCTTTGCAACAGGCACTCAGAGGAGCTTGCCAGCAGTATTACTTTGCGAAATTACTCATCATTCTAGCAAACTGCTTTATGCAAATTGAGCCAAGGAGACACTGCTTCTGGTACAGGTGTGACTGCACACACTAAATAGCTGATTTGTTTGAGAAGCTAGCATCTGAAGTCTATTTGCAATTCTGATTTTTAAATAAATGTAACTACTCAAAATGGAAAGAAAAGTGAAAGTCATAGAATTATGAATGCACAAAAAGGCTGTATTAGACTAGTGTCTGAACCTGCACATGGGAGTATGTATCTCCTCAGTGACAGAAGTACTAGTAACTTTATCATAATTTCTCTTGTGCAACACAAGGCTTGATGCAACACAATATGAGCACAGTGTGGACTTGAATCTATTCCAAAAAGTATTCAGTGTTTATCTACTGTAGTGTTTTTGGAGAAGGGAAAGGAGAGACTATTTAGTGAATTTAAATTGGCTGTTAATTCCGAGGTACATGTTATATAAATAAAAGATCTAGAGAACGGTGTGAGCCAAGACTAAAAAGGAACAGTTGGGAAATAAACTTGGGTGGAGCATGCAGATTAAGAAGCATGTAGGAGGCAATAGGGATAAGATTATAGGTAGGACCAAGAAAAATGCTTAAATGTTTTTACCTAAACACAATAGCAGTACGTTTATTGTAAAGCCATAATGGACAGAGAGTTGAAAGAATTCACTGTGTGCAAATATAATAATGGGTATAGAGTTCAAGAGAAATTTCTATTTAGTTTGGTCCGAACATTTATAATTAATTAGGTAAAATTACATTCTGACAGCATTGCTTTTTTGGAGAGTAAATTTAGGATGATCACATATCACATTGTCAACTTACCTTCTTTGTTAGTTTTCATTTCATAAGAATAAGAGCATTACCAAAGAAAAGAAAATGTCAAGACTTAAAAAGCAAGTATCTTTACTTTCAAAATGAGGATTATTCCATGAGGACATAGTCTAGATATGTTTTGGGGAAGATATTGATTTTTCCATCATCTCAGCTAAACTTCCATAAGGTGAGAGTTGCAAGAACACATTTTTACAGTAGTATTAGATAGGGTGTCCTCCCATTTTTTCTTTGGCCTTTAAATAAAGGAATAATGTTATAGCTAAGTGCTTCTGAAGACTAGCTGCAAATAGATGTGTTCTTATGAGGAAGGACACACAGGAGATTTGCTTTTTGTGACTTGGCTACTGACCAATCTTTTGTCGCGTTACGTTGCACATGGTTCTAAGTTATGAACAGAGATCCTGGTTTTCTCTGTTTTAAAGGTCACATATCCCCTGATAAACCCCCCAAATCCACATTTTTCTGCGATTAAAATGAAATGCCACTATATATGTATAGATATCAGTTGAACAAAATGCTTTATTGATATATTTACAATTTTAAAGCAAATTGGAAGCCTACCAATGCCTCAGTCACTATAATAAAACAAATTCTAAATATCTGTAAATTTTGACATTTGATTTTGGGTTCTTTATCATGGAAAATCAGAGCTCTCCATGCACCTGCACTCACCAAGACACAGGTCCAGCTGTGGCTGTCCTTTCCCCTGCCCCCTCTCACCCCCCCCCCCCCCCCCAGGTTGTGCTGCTGAGCAGTCCTGATATGCTGGTGCTCCTCACCCATAGCCCCTTGGCCCTGCTGGTGCCCCTTGCTCCCCACTAACAACCCCCTGCCCCACAGCTGCCAGGGCTAAAGGTCCAAGGACCCGAGCCCCAGCTGCTGCCCATGGGAGGTGGGGGCTGCTGCGGCGGAGTGGAATGTAGAGCCCGGCTCCCCCCTCCCTCACAGGCCAGAGTGGAGCCTGTGGGCAGAGCAGATGTGGACTGTAGGCTTGGGCTCCCTGCCCAGCTGCTCTCCCCTATGCAAGGGCAGGTGGTGCAGCAGTGGCACTGAGCTTCCCTGCCCAGCCCTGCTCTGACCTGCTTCATGGGGTCCTGCTTGCTGAGCCAAGGAAGGCAGCAGGGTAAGGAGCTTGAGCCTGCAGCTGCCCCCACCCTGCATACAAATCTGGGAGGCACATGCCCCCCATTCTCTCCTTGGAAGTACACACAGCAGTAGAGAGCCAGCCCCTCCCGCCACCCAGACGAGCTGCCCACAGCCCCGTCCCACTCCTTGTCTGGGCCCTGCAGCTGTGCATTCTGACCTCAGACCCAAGCCACACACACCACCCAGGCTAGGCAGCAGCCACAGCCCTGCCCAACTCCCTCCCTTCTTCAGTATGGGGGCCTCAGTCCAGCCCCCCATGCCAGACTTGCCTGAAGGAAGCTGCTCTCCAGGCTGCCTGGTGGCCATGTGCATGTGTACCTGTGCATATGTACATGGTGCCCCCTGCTGATTGCCCTCTTCCTGCTCCCCCCAGCCCCTTGGAGGCTGGAACTCTGCCAGCCTGCAAAGGGAAACTCACTGTTTCCTGTGTTTTTCTCTTTTAAAGGAGACAATCTGGGTTTTTCTCCTTACAATTAGAAAAATCCGGGTTTTACTGCATTTTTCTATCTGACCCCTGGTTATCAAAGACAAAAGGCAATAGAAACTTCCTGTGTGTACCCTGTGGCAGGATCTGCATCCTACTGACTTGAGATAGGACCAGTAATAGAAAGTGGGGTATGACTCACCTCCTCTTCTTTTTACACTGTACCCAGTAGTGGGTGACAGTAATTGTTTTCCTAGCAGAAAGCACTTGTTGGCACAAAGATTCTTCCTTAAAGAAGGTTGAATTTTCAATGGCATCCAAGTCTCATTTTCAGATGTGATGTGTAGGCACTTAGGAGTAGAGGTAGCTGAACATTTTCCAGTTAATGTTTTTCATTTGAAAATGCCAAATTGTCAAAACCAAGCCTGTTCATTGGAAATAATTAGTTTTAACTAACTTCCTTATTTGTTTAAGAAAAGTTTGAAATCTGAAAAAAAAAAAGAATGCAGAAAGACCCTTTTCAAAAAAAAATTTTTGGGTTCAAAATGTATTTTTCTTTAAATATTTTAATTGTTACACTAAATTTGTTTAAAGGTCATAATCAAAATATAAAGATTTCAAAATAATATTTTATCCAAAATACTTTTAGATTATGGCACCACAAAAAATGAATATTAAACTTCTGTCTACATTTATGAACAGACATTTTTTTTCATAATTTCTTCTATGTGGTAAAATAATTTTCCTGCCCAGCTTTACTAAGTTATACAAATCCCTTTTGACTTTCATTTGGGCTTAAGTTCTTTTAAAAAATATGACACTCAGCGTTCTGTTCATGTCTTTGACCAGAACTACAAATATAGGCCCAGGTTTTGAAAGTTTTCTAAGAGACATAGGGGCAGGGACAAGTGTTACAATGCAGCTGAATGACAAGGACAACGCTCTCCTTGTTTTGAATCCTGAAACTTGCAAATTAAATCTAGTTTAACGTTTGAATTGAGGTGGAAAGCACTGGAATGTCCCTAGATACTTATTTATGTCCTGGGGGCAGATTGCTCCAAGGTCTAACATTAAAAGAGCAGCCCTGTAAGGTCAGCTCAGGGTTGGACAGTTCCCTGGATAGTAAAATCGTGCAGATTGCCAAGGCAAGGGACATAATGACAAAAAATATGTGAATGAACTCTGAGCCTAAGTACTATTATGGACACTAAAAATGCAGCATTTTGTCAATCCTCACTGAAATGCTTAATAAACTTGGAAGGGATTTGGGTAGGGGATGATTCTGTCTAATTTAGGTTAATTTGCTGCGTAAGTCATGAGGCTTTGGTTATTCCCTTGCAGGTGTTTCAGTGCCACCTAGTCTTTGAATACATTTGACCTAATGTAAAGCAGCCTGCACAGCATGTCTGATATCTCCAGCACAGAGATATGTAAAGCTGCTGCTTGGAGCTCATTTCACACATTTGCGCAACATTATTTTTTGTGCGTTGATAGGTAATCTGATGCTCAATGCCTGCAGACAGTCCTGCAGTCTTAAAATAGTTCTATTCAGTGCATCTGGAACTGGAACACAGTTTCAAACATGCATTATTTTAATGACAACAGTATTCATTTTAAAAAAGATTGTGCTAAATATTTTGCCAATTGCAGCAGTCTTGGGAAAGCAGTGAATTTTTTTTCTATAATTTTTTTTCTCATTTCTCTGCGCTAAAAGCACTTGTATAGATGTAGTTACAGGAGCGTATGTGTTTTTCTTGGCGTAGCTGCTTTTACTTTTAAAGTGGGTGTGATCTATATCAACAAAAGCAGTCTTTGGGATAAGCTGCTTCTGCATTAGATGGGTACAACTCTACTGATTAAACCATTTCTGCTGTAGATCTGGCCATATTTTTCCAGTCCAGACAAATGCTAAATGAAGGGGAACTTGCTGAGAGTCAAAGCTTTGGCTCTTACATAACCTTCCAGTGGAAGCCTTGTTTCTTTTTTAGCACATCCAAGTACCTGTGTGTGTGTGAATTCCACTTAGTACACACGAGCTGAGAATCTTTGACACCCATAGAAGCTGCCGTTGTGCCCTACCTGTTCTTGAACTTCCTCTCCCAAAAGCAGAAAGGATGGACTGATTCCCCAATCACCTGTTTTTCTTGCCAACCATGGCAGTGGGCAGAACAGGGTCACCTTAGCCAGTGCCCTCTTTCCTTGTCACCTAGTTGTTAGTGTACTTATTTTTTATGTTTCATTTGAGATCATTTGAAAAGAAGAAAATTAAATTAGGTTTAGTTTGTTCATTCCTACTTCTATGGATAACTTATGGAGACAAAAATTGCTCCAAAGAAGTAAAAGATAGAACAGAAAACTCTCTTGTAAATGTACATATAAAGCAACTAGAAGTTTTTTTACTTGGGGGACTTTCAAGATTATTCAGTCCATTTTAAAATGCAATTCAAATTTACTAGATTATTTATCTTTTAAACAGGCAGATCTATTAATTAGTTCAATTTAAGTTCACTCAGCAGTAGTATCTACCTGTTGAACAACAGTCCAAAATAGTGGGGGGGAGGGGGGACTTTCCCCTTGTTGCACTGTTCAGATTTTAAAATCTGATCTCATATTCTTTTCCACCTATTAGGAGAATTTCCCCCTCATGGGATTTGAACTTAGTATTTGCTTTGATGTATCTTCCTTACAAGCCCATGACAGCATGCACACTCATCCAACTGCTAAGAGGGCCATCTTCTTAGCAATAATTTTTGTCCAGAGGTCAGTGAAATTCAGGATTTAATGCAGGGTCCTTTGCGTGCAGCTTTTTTATGTGAACCATGTAACAAGAATATCTCACCCCAGATTTATTTCAAAGGTCATCTTGGACTTTCAAATCATTATGTACCTTTTCCAGTATTTCTTTTGGAACCTGATTTATCTCCAGAGGAGATCAGACTCCATACCTTTCATATGAAAAAAGCACTCTTTTTACTTCCACAAAACACAGTGCCTTGTTAATCAGTGTGGCTATTTGGACATTCAGAGGTAGTTCTGAGCCCCAGACCCCAGCCGGGGTTTGCCTGGGAAGGCAGTCTCTGTTTCCCATGGCCCCCCCAACCCTTCTCTGCTAGAGCAGACGGCACAGCACAGCCCAGCCCAGGGCTGGAAAGTATGCTGGGATGCTGGGGGACTGTGAGTTAACTTGAACCAGCAAGAGATCTAGGACAGAAGTTTCATAAACTGATTTGACACAAATCAGTTAAGTCTGATACTACTTTCAACCAGGTTTATCTTAGTTTCAGCCATTTTGAAACTGGTTTATGTGCATTGAATTTCTGTTTTGTTATGGGTTTAAGCCAGTTTCTGATGACTTAAAGGGTTTATGTGCAACTTCTGTCCCTAACCCTTAAGACTGCAGGTAGCCCTGATATGTTTTAATAGAGACCCCATAGCTGAAATCTGGATCAGGTGCTCAGTTTTGTTAAGCAGTACTGCAAGCACTTTTCAAATGAACTCCTAGGTCTCCACTCTTTGAAGAGGTAATTTCTCGATAATCACCGAGACTTGAGAGGCTGGTGAACATTAACATTCAAAAAGTACAATTGCTTGCTTATAGTAACAGGGATTCTTTAAGGTGTTCTGAGCACATAGTTCCCATGACCCACCTTCCTTCTCCATCAACTTGAACTTTATCATCACACACAGTCTTGGTCAAACTGAGTAGTAGCTGGGGACACTCTGTCTATATGCTTTTGAAGGAGGAGCAGAGCACCTGTACAGCTGTACAGGTAAGGGGCATGTACACCAGAAGTAAGGTTCATTTGCTCAGAACATCTCGAAGAACCACAGTTACTCTACAATAGGTTACGATTCATTTTGCAGAGAAGCATTCATAGTTCCTGATGGACCCTGCTTTCCAGAAAGTGCTCACCCAAAGTCTGTCTGTTTGGGTAGTGGGAAAAGTGTGTCCTTAACCCACTTGGGTTCTATAGTATAAAAATTACATTAGCTAACATGGTATAAAAATGAAAAAAATAAAAAGCAGCCAAAACAAGACAAAATGGGTTTTGACTCAGGTCAGCAGCTCAAATTCAAGGCTGTAGGGGAGGCAGTGCTTGAGTTTGGACTTGTAACCAAATTTAAAAGTCAAGTTAGCGACTCATACTCACTGCTTGTTTTAAACTAAATAAACTAACTTGGATTAGCCAATATGAGTTAAGAACACTTTTTTTTTTCAGTGCAGACACAAAGCAAAAGTACCCTCATTACCAAGGACACTGTTATATAATACATTTATGTTTGAAGAACCTGACTAACTAGGAAAGGATCCTTTTAAACTTTTACCTGGTTTTTACTTACTGACCTCATCAAAGGTATCTCATCCTCTGTAGCCCTTCCTTCATTTTTAATTTAAAAATAATGTAGTGATACCGCATAATTTATTGTAACTATTTCTTTCTCTGACTGTCCTTTTATCTCCTTTTATAATTCCTTGTACATCTGAGTGAACAATGGATTTTTCAATTCACTGGCAATTTAAAAAAACTAGAGAACTCACTTCAACCCAAAAGAAACATTACTTTTCAAACAACTGAACACCTTTACAAAACACTTCATGGAATCCCCAGTTTTGCTGGAAAAAAATACCCGTGGTTAAAAAATTTCTTCCAACTCTTAATACCTTGGGCTTTGTTTCTGTTAGATTACAGATTCCTCAGAGCTTGGGGCAGTATTTGTCTTCTTTTCTGCAAAGGGCCTTCCATTTCTATAACAGACTGGCATTCTCAAACCTTTTGCTCTTTAAATCACTGCTTTATATTAGGAATGTCTTTAGCAGGGAAATGCCGTCTGTTTTGATCTAAAAATGATGTTCCATTGTAGTTTGTGTGTATGTATGCGTTAGATAAAATTGGATGGGGTGGTGGGCTTGTGTGGTTCACAGACTGCTGGGGGTATGTCTCCATTTCTTAGGGGTGCACCGATAGAGAATTTTTGAGCCGATACTAATGGCTGATTATTAACAGGCCATATCGGCCAATACTGATCTGATTCTGATATGCAGCCAGGCAGTTTGGAGAGCTGTGTTAGGCTGGTAAGTCTGTTGGGAGGGAAGGGGCAGGTTGAGGCCCCTGCGGTGAGGGAAGGAGTGGGGCTGGGGCAGGGGACGGGGCAGGCGTTGCACAGCCAGGGCAGAGCGTGGGATGGAGTCGCAAGTGACTCGTCCAGTGGGCATGTGGGGGCAGCTGCTTCTGCTGCACACACCCCGGGAGGGCATGGGGGGTGCAGGGCTGGGCTGGGCTGCACTTGGGGCAGGCAGTGGCAGCATTGGGAGGGAGCTACAGGGGTGCTACAGCTACCTCAAAATTCACTGTAGCCTTCTTCCCAGTGCTGCCACTGCTGTCCGCCCTGAGCGCAGCCCAGCCCAGCTCCCTGCCGGGAAGAATTCAACACCACCTCAACTCCAGCCCGCAGTGGCAGCCCACCCTCGTGCTGCGCACAGATGACCCCATGCTTCTCAGGTGTGTGCAGCAGCAGGAGCTGCTGCACCCTCTGGATGAGCCACTTGCAGTTCTGCCCCCTGCTCTGCCCCAGCTGTGCAGTGCCTGACCCAGGCCCTGCCCCACTCCTTCCCTCACCGCGGTAGCCTTGATCTGCCCCCCCATTCCCCTTTTCCTCACAGCAGGCCTACCAGCCATACCCAGCTGCTCTCCACACTGTCAGGATGTGCTCCTGGCTGCCTGCATGCTGTGCTGCAGGTGTGTGCATGAACAGGGCACTTATCGGTTGCATTATCAGCCACATCAGCCAAAAAAAGCCCATTGCCAATACAGTCAATTTTCCTTGTATTGGTGCACCTCTACCATTTCTTAATTTTCTTACGTTGCTGCACACCCGTACAATTCTGCATTATGGATATTTAAAAGTACAATTTGCATTAGGGCTGTGCAAAGCTTCGGTCCCTGATTCGATTTGGCCTGATTCAGTGGCCGACTCTCTGAATCCGAATAGAATCAGGAGACCCTTTAATTTCTCCGAATCGAATTGGAACCCTCCAAATCGATTTAGAGAGATTTGAAAAGATTCAGACATAGACACAGCTTTAAATGTGTTTTCTACATACCTATTTAAGGTAGCAGGTGGCTCATGAATGCTGCGATGCTGAGGCAAATGGAGCATCCCACAGGAGCACGAAGGACTCCACAGGGCGCTCAACAACGGACCTGGAAGCACTTCTGATCCACTTCCAGGTCCACCGGGGAGTGTGCGGGGGCATTCCCCCCCCCCCCTCCCTGGCTCAGCGATTGGTGCCTCCCAGGTCTGGGGGGGCATGTGGGGTCCCCCCATAGCCAATCATTGAGCCAGGGGGCGTGGGGGGCCCCTTGGCACACCCAACCCGGAAGCGAACTGGAACTACTGGTCCACTTCCAGGTTTGCCGCTGAGCATGCAGGGGGCCCCTGCGCACTCCTGTAAGACACTTTTTCCACCCCAGCATCTAAGCATTCACGAGTCACACCTGGTACCTTGAGGTATGTAGAAAAAACATTTAAAGCTGTGTCTATGCCCGAATTGCTGATTCTCCAAATCAGCATTGAATCTTCTGGTTTGGATTTGGCCCAATCAAATCAGGGACAGTGATCAGAATCAACTAATCTGTCCCCAATTTGGACCGAATCCGATTTGAATACGGCCTGTTTCACACACCCCTAATTCATGTTACTACAACACCAGTTTGACCCTTCCAACAAACTAAAAGTCTGTAGAGTTGGTTTCTCCTCCCACCCATTCTTTTCCTTCCTTTATATTTCTTGCTTTTGCTCTCCCCCTCCTTTCTATTGTGTGCCATGTAGAACTTTGTTAGTAAGCCAGTTTGGGAAACACCGGCAGAATGTGTAAGAGTATCAGCTTAAATTGATATCGGAGTCAGTTTCAGCTGATACTTACAGTTTTAGTCCTGTAAAGGTTAAAATAGTTATCAGACAAGAGAATCTGATATCAGAATAGGCCAAGGGGGTACAGGAGTCATTTAGTGAAAAGGAACCATATCCATTTCTCAGGGTAATTAGCAATCTATTCTTAGGAAGCTTCCCCACAAAGGAACTATATTGACCAGAGAACTAAAACTTATATGCAGATGTTATTTTGGTTGGAAAAATACTGACCACAGAGGAGCACCTTGAGGATGAGTTTAAGTAGAAAAAGATGGAGAATACTTAGGTGATCTTGCATGCAGTATTCTGTGAGAGTGATCTAAAAAACTGGCAGAGGGAGAGATTAATAAAAAGAAATTAAAGAGCATTCAGTAGGAAACATGCCTAAATGGAGTCTCCAAATGAAAACTGCAAATCTAATTTGTGAACTTGATTGAATGAGTGTAACATAAACCAAAAAAAAATAGTGTCTGCTTGGCTTCCTAATACTTTCTCATATGAACCTCATTCTGCAAATTGACTGCTTTAAAAACCCACCAGCAAACAAAATAGGTTTAACAGAATATCCATGAGAGAGATAGGAAACTTGTTTAGAAAAATGAGTGGTGTTTGAGGAGACCACAGACAAGCATGACAACAAACTGCATTTTAAAAATTGACCTTAAGAGAATACTTAATATTGCATAGGTAATAACAGCTGGGGTAAACAGACCATGTGGCAATGACTGCAGCAGCCGGGGTCTATTTTTCAGTTCCCAGCACAGGTAAGACTCCTGTGCGCATATGTGATTCCCCTCCTCCCCTCCCACCCTTTGGCACCTACACCCTTTCAGTACTCTCCCTACTCCTCCCCACTCAGCTCTCCTGCTGGATTTGCCCAGGACACTAACCCTCCTTATCACACCTGTGAGTGTAGATACCTTGCACCGTTGAAACCTTCATGTGCTGGATATATGACATTTTCAAGGTTATGGGAAAATGTGTGCTATAGGCACTCAGAGCTTTCTGCAGTGAAAGACAAATCTGCTCATTAGATCTCATTGAACAGGACAAGACTCCTGAAAGCTCTTCCTCAGTGCCCACCCCGAGACATGCATATCAAATATACAAGTGAAATTAGCACATGTGTATATGGACCTTTGTTCAAAATGTTGTAGATTGTTTATAATGCCGCCGTTGTTCAATGAAAATTGCTGTGCATGGCTGAAATATGCATATTTTTCAAAAGTTTTGTAATTTTGCCAAACCTCGACCAGTTTTCACTAGAGCACTTGGTTATCTGTGAAAAGGGGCTATTGACGTGCTAAACTTCAGCTTTCTACCCACAGTCATTTCATCTGCAGAGTTCTTATCCAAGCTCGCAAGCTTTTGCATTATATAATTTTGGTTTTTTTCCCCTTGTACTCAATAACACTTCAAATGTTTTCTCAAACTTGAGTGAGACATTAGATGGGGAAATTTTCTTCACAATCAGCAAATCTTTGGGAAATGCAGATGCAGTAGAAAATAATGGGTTATAATAGAAAAGCGTAAGCAACCATGAGTCGGTAGCAGTCTAGCTATAATAGGAAATTACTCTCAGATGAGGACCGAGCTGTCACGGTTCAGAACTAGGTGCTGCACCTTTGACTCAAGTGCACCCCTCCAAGTGACAGGACATTTACGTCACTTTAGGTGAAGTCCTGAAATTTTATCATTCTGGCTGGGTTTGGCATATAACCCCTATTTACCAAGTATGGTTTCTCAGCAAACCTAACCAGGTTACAGTCCTACATGTTTTCCTTTTGGGAGCTGTGGCCAGTATGCAACTACAGTATGGTAAAACTCCTTTTCCATACAAAGTATTGAATCTCCCTGGCAGCAAGTATACATAAAACAAAAGAGTAAAAGATAATTAAGAGAAAAGTCTGAGCACATTTCTTTTCTAAAGCTTAGTGTGAGGCCTGTTTTGAGAACTAGGATTCATTCTGCTTCCCTGAAGTTCTTTGTTTCTCCCCCTGTCGTCAGAGGCAGTTCTTTCATCTGTTTTGTTTCCCTCTGGCTCTTCAAACTAAACAGGATTATTATATAACCCAGGGGTGTCAAAATCATCTGGCCTGCAGGGTGTGATAAGTATTACAGGGCTGGTCCATGGGGCCGTGTTATCTGGCCTGTGGCTCTATCAGTGGGGCTGGAAATGTGGTGGTGAGCCACAGGCAACAACGCTAATCACTGCAGCTCTAGGAGCCTTGGCAGATGCTGCTCATCTCATCACCAAACTTCTGTTCCGGGGGCAGATCCTTGCTCCAGATCCAGTCCATGGGACTGCCTGGGGGTCAGAAATTTGAAGGTGAATGACAGCGGCTGCTACAATTCCAAGAGCCACAGCAATTAAGGCTGCTGCCACTTGCCCCACCACCAAATATCTGGCCCTGTGGGCCACCCCATCAGCTAGATAACATGGCTCTGTGGGGCAGATCTTTGACATCAATAATATAGCCCATGGAAGGGAGAGCAAAAGGGTCAGCAATAAGACTTCCAAGCAGTTGATTCTCTGCATCTGTCCTACCTGTTCCCTCTCTTGTTGGCATGCAGACTAACCCATTCGTGAATGAACCAACAATAATCATATAGTAAAGAATTATAAGAGACAGGCAGATGTAATATATAATATTCATCATATTCATTACAGGCATTTCCATGTTTCCTTCACAGCAGTAATACTTTTTTTCAACCAAAAGTTTCTCTTTCCCTTTGTATGCCATACTGAATCAGGAAAAATTGGTCCATCCTAGCCTGGAATCTTGTCTCCAGTGCGCTGTTACAGTTGATATCAAAGACTGTATGTCTTTATTAGTGGTGCAGCCACTTCATTCCTAGGTTCTTTCAGGGCTTTTGTCAATACCCTATAGCTCTGGTGATTTGTTGCTCAATTTATCAGTTTGTTCCAGCACAAGCATGTCTGGCAAAATTTAGTCAGCCCAGCCAGGTGTTTCAAGTAAAACCGGCCCCTGTGGGGCCAAATGCAAGTACCTAGCAAAAAGCTTCTTGCTGCCAGAATTTCAAAAAAATAATAAGGTCTCCTGTACTCAACATTTCAAACAGATGGGTCAGCTTTCCTCAGGGTAGGGCTACATGAGCAAGTTAACACAAGGTAAGCTGGGGGGAGGGGAGTGGAGTTTACAATGCATTAGCTATTCTGCTTTAACTTCCCAAGTGTGTGCTTAACCTAGCATGTGCCACAGGGTAAGGTTACCCTGTTGTCATTGTGGGGCAGCCTGTCCTATACTGCCTGCAGGATAAATGGATGCCTGTGGGCAGTTAACGCGGAAAGCTAGCTCCCTGTAACTTCCTACTCTAGCTTATATTGTGGCAGTTTATTTGGATAGCCATTTCTTTAGTCTTTAGAGGGGAGAAAATAGGACTGGTTTCTTCAATAAAAGCTTTATCCTATTCTTCGTTCTCTGTGTGCAGCCCACTCTTGCAAAGAGCGTGATTCCAAAACCTTATATTAAATCTACTTCTCTGATATGACAAGCATACCCAGCCGAATCCCTCTCTCTGCGAAACTCTAGATGGAATTTATCCATGTCGTCACGGAGAGGGTTGTAATCTGTGCGCTTTTAAAGCAGAGTCATACTTCCAAAATATGCCAGAGAATGCTGACTATGGCTAATAATTGTTAAAATGTTCCGTGCTGAGCCTGAAAAATGCTTTTGTACTCTCTGTCTTGGGTGTAATGATCTAGTTAGCAACCTCTGCCTGACTTTGTGTGGAAAGTACTAAATAGTACTGCAGGCCAATGGATCTTGGTCCTCTGTCATGGGGAAGCCAGTTTCCAGGTTCAAGACTACTTTGAAGTCACGTGGATTGGTTTTTTTGTTGTTGTTGCTTGGTGCCTTTTCTGGCACTGCTGCATGCACACCTGCATATGATCGGTGTGCTGTACATGGATCCTTTTGTATGCTTGCATTTCCTGATTACTCATTTCTTTTATCATAAATTTGCACTCCTCAGTAAGGTAGCTTCTCTAGAAGAACGTTGTGGTAGAGTCTGGTCAGCTGGTCCCTGTCTGAATGATAGTTCTAGGTCAATGAAAAATTAGGCTCATCAAGACTGGGAATTAAAAGAACTGTAGCAGAACTAACTAATTAAAACTGTGTATGTCCTTTTATGTAGATGTCTGTCGAGGGGGTACAGGATCAGCAGGTAGAAGCTGCAAAAGGGCGGTGCCTTCGACGTACAGTAAGCGTCCCTTCCGAGGGTCAGTTTCCTGAGTATCCACCAGAGGGAGCTACTAAGCTCGGTAAGTTTTCCATCTTTTTTATTTTTAAAGAGAGTGCGCTAATTTATAGATGTATTGGTCCATGTTAAAAAAAATCACTTCCTACCTAGCATTACTGTAGTCAGCTTACTCAAATCAATAGCATTTCAGCTAAATATTGGTGGATGTCATAAGGCAGTGGCACTTTTTATAATTGTATGACAAGAAAGTGACTTCAGAGTGCTTAGATTTATCGGAACATCAGTAAGGCTATTGTTCAGTACTAGTAGGGGTGGTGTTGCCGCAAAACACTGAGGTTTGTAACTGCATTTGTGAGGTTACTAAACAGTGCTGGGATTTATAACCATGAATCCATGGTCAATAGTGCTGCATGTTTTACAGACAGTTTTAAGTGATTCATGCTGTTCATTAGAGCTGTTGCTTGGTTTTGTTTTATGTTGGTTAAGCCTCTTTAAAGTTCCTTGGCTTTGTATTTTAAACTGATTGGAGAGTATCACAACTGTTTGCTCTGGTTGCAGCTTCCACTCCAGTGAGCTATATAGCCAAGAGCTCTGTCATTGTTGACTACAATCATACAGATTTGAATGTGAATGTCAGGAAAAAGAAGCAAAGGGCACAAGTGAAAACTAAAAAAAAGTGGTACATATGTGATTTCCTCAATGTTAGCTTTTGTCCTCTTTCCCAGGATTTTTCTCCCTTCTAAAGCAGCCAAAGGAGATGGGAAGGAAGAGAGATGCTCTGACCCTTCCCAGTAGTGCTACTGCTATTGCTGCCTCCCTTCCAAGGCATCAATAGCAATATAGTCTTTCGTTTGACTACTTATGAAAGAGCATGTCTTGGCAGTCAGATATGGCAGTCAGAAATTGTGCTAAAAGATGGCTAATTAGCAGCTTGCAATTATAATAGTTTGTTAGGCTATATTTGTGAAGAACTACCACAGGTTTTCATGTTGGAAAGAGATATCTGATTTCTTCCATTTTGAAGTTTGGAGACTCTAGCAGGGTAGATGATAGAATTTATAGGAATAAACTACATGCGTTAGTTTTATTAACAAATGGAAGTTTTTTCAAATGGTCATTAAAATCATTGCTTTGTTTTACAATCAAAAAAGTGAACTGCATACAATAAACATTGAAAGAAAGTTATAGTCAACCATTAAAATCATAGAAAGTCTGGAGGTGCCAAAGTGAGTATGGCTGACTGCCTTTTTGTGAATGTGTTACAATAGAAATAAGCTTGGTGGGATTCCGTTTGTATTGGGAAACATAGATAAACATCAATTTCACCCATCTCTCACAGATCATGGAAAAATATTTCCATCAGTAATAATCAACATTTATAGAAAGATGTTAAAAAAAGCAAACCCCCAAAACCTGGGACAAGAGTAAGGAAGTCTCTGATAGGGGGCGATGCATACACACATGCATGGCAGCTGCTGCAGGCAGGGTTGGGGGGGGGAGCCCTGGCTGCACTGCCTGCATACTGCTCTCTGACGGCAGCTTGGGTACCTGCCGCAGGAGCTGGGGGTTGTGCTGGTAGGTCTGTGCTGGGAGAGGGGGTAGGAGGGGCAGAGCTCTTGGCAGCCAGGAGCCTGGTGCTGCTGACCACTTGCTCTGCCCAGGTCCCAACTGGGGATCAGGTAACAAACTCCTGGTTAGTCCAGACCAGCCCCTGCATGATTGAGATTGGCTCTTACCCTGATCATGCAGGGGCTGGGCTGAGCTGGGCTTGGCAGGAGTTTGGTCCATGCCCCAATTGCACAGGGGCCAGGCTGGGCAGGAGTTCTGGAAACATGGGAAGAGGTAGCAGCCGCCCAGCCCAGGGTGAAAAGCAGCTCCTTGTACCCCGTGACCCTTTAAGGGGCGAGTCCTGCCTGGTGGGCACCAATGGAGGGGTGGCCTGGCCCCTTAACGGTCACAGCCTCCTGCTCCTCTGGGTAGTGTGGAAGCAGTGGGTGGGCCCCAGAGGCACCCCCACGCACCTTGCCCTGAGCACACAGGGGTTGGGTTGGGTAGGAGCTCTGGGAACACAGGGAGAAGTCGCATGACCAGGACAGGAGGTGCCCCAGGGGCCCAGCCACTGCCCCTGTGCTGCCCACAAGGCAAGGAGGCTATAGCTGTCAAGGAACCAGGCTGCCCCTCCACTGGTGCCTACCAGGAGGGGCTCACCCCTTAAAGTGCTTCAGGGAGCTGCTTCCCGCCCTAGGCTGGGCGGTTGCTGCCTCCCCGTGTTCCCAGAGCTCCAGAGTGCCGCTTCCCTCCTCTTGCAGTCCCTGTCTGCCCATTTCTTTCCTGGTGAATTAACAGAATATTTTAAAGAGGGTATGCTTCATTGATTTATGGATATTTACTTTTACATATTTTAACGTGATTTTTATAAAGCTTTTAACAGTATACTGACATACTAAATTGTCTGCCCCCACACCTGTAATTCTGTGCAATCTTGAAAATTCAAATCAATAAAAAAATCTATAAATGCTTCAAAATAAACGTAGATTTTAGCCATTGAGATTGTAAAAAATAAAAAATTAAATTCTGCCAAGCATAAATATAAAATGTTATATTCACATGCTACTCTTATATTGTATATAGTGTTTACTACAATCTTATATGCGTGTGTAACATCTTTTAAAGCATTTATTACTTTGCCTTAATAGCACATGTAGACACACCTATAGAGTATACAGCTATTGTGAAGAATTTGATGGCCCCCACCTTCCTTTGTATCCAAGAAGATGTGAGTACATAGAGTGGGAGGGAAGTGGAAAAAATTCAAAGAAAGAGAAGGGGAAATGATAAAGTGAGAAAACTACAATCTTTGATAGCTCCACAGTACAGACAATTTCTTCTGAACTAAAGATGTGGTGTGTCAGTGATCACAAATCACCACTGATTGAAAGAGGTTGGAATGGGATGATACAGAGAGAAGAAGAATATTTTTATGGACAAGACATTGAGCCGGAGGGCAAACCAACGAAGGAAAGCGTTCTTTACAATCGTGTAAAGAAAAAGAGAAGCAGATGGCAGCAGGCAGAACATATCACCAGCAGCACAGATAACAGCTGGACCAAAATAGCTTTGGAATGGACACCAAAAGTTGAAAAGCACAACAGGGGAAGATAAAATATTCAGCAGAGAAATTGGTATGCAAAACTAACTTGTCCTAGCATTAGTGTATGCTTAACAAAGCAACAGCAGGCATTATGGTTTATCATGATTTCTGAAGTTATTATTTAACAATGAGGATTTTTGGCTAGTTCTGTTATAAAAGTTAATGAATGGCAATAGTACTCTCTCTCTTGTGAAGCTGCCAGTGCTGGGGCTGCCAGGAAATGGAGTCTGGTTGCCTGATCCTGATCCCAGCACATAGGGGCAGTGCTGGACCCCAGAGCCCAATCCTAGTTTGTGGGGAGCTGGGAGGGGTTGGTGTTGGGTCCTAAGGCCCACCATACTATGCGGGGCCAGGAGGGATACGTACCAGGCCCCCAGGGACCAGTCCTGTTGCATGGAGGTGGGAGAGGTTGGTGCCAGGCCCCAAAACCAGCACTCAGAGCAGGGAGGGGGCAGTGCCAGGCCCTATGGCAGGGGTGGGCAAAATGTGGCCCAGGGGCCATTCTATCCAGCCCGTGGGGCCCCTAAAAAATTTAGAAAATTAATATTAATCTGTCCTGGGCTGCCTATCATGTGGCCCTCGATGGCTTGCTGAAACTTAGTAAGCTGCCCTCTTCCCAAAATAATTGCCTGCCCCTGCCCTATGGCCTTCTCTTGGGGCAGGGCTAAACCCAGCCAATGGACTGGCCCTGCCCCACTCATCTGGTTCATGAGGCCAGAAGGTTGAGCACCACTGGTTTAGATGCGTCATTTTGTGGGTATCTTTGAAGATTTGATAAGGATTTTTCCTCCCTCCCGAGATCTTTTGAACTGCATTACAAGGTGTAGGAACCAAAGAGGCAGAATTCCCCCTTGATTAGGGCTTCAGTTATCAGGAAAGAATTACCATACCAGGGAGAACATATAATTAGTAACAACACAGTCTGTCTCTAAAATCTAATTGGAAGGAAGGTAAAACAAAGTTGATTCCCAAGATACCCTGATGCTTAGAAAAGCTATAATTGATGCAAAAGAGGAAAATGCATTTAGAGATTCAGTGCTGGAAAAGAGAGGTAGGGAGCTGTGCTAGAGGAACTAAAAATTATTTGACCTGTTGACGCAATTAACCTTATTTTTCCTTAGCTTTTATATAAAAATTTGCTGGTTTTTTTTTTCTAGCATTCAGGATGTAGCAGTTCTTACTAGTAAGAGGTAGGGCAGGTGAGAATAGGTTCTGTGCCCACTATGAAGTGAATACAGACCTCTGCACCTACTAGACGGGCTGTACTAGGGGCGCTGTAATAAAGGTGAGACAGTTCCTTGTGGGGAGCAGGATTAAAAGCCACACCACTGGCTGCTTGCATCTCTGTCTGCCTTGCCACACAGACCTTGCTTAGTTTTTGTCAGGCTCCTCAGCTTTTGCTATCCTAGAATGGAGTGAAATGGAGAAGCCTGCTACTAGTTTCAGATTAAAAAGTGGTTTTAGGGCATGGGCAAGCCAGCAGTTTAAGGAAAAAGTGTTTGGAAGTTGTTGAGTCCTGTTCTCAGCAAAGCTAAATAGCATAGGGGGAAGTGCTGTGCTAGCACATAGGCTACAAAGTGTTTAGGCCTTTTTTAAAACCGGGGCTTATAAATTACTTGAGTGATTTAAAAAAATTATCCACCATTCCTCCTGCACATTTCACCTGTTGTTCTAAACAGGTGCCTGCATGTGATATGGTTATCTTAATACACCACTTTTCAGTTTCTATTTACAATTTTTTTTAAATGGCAGGTGCCAGTTTGATCACCATTTGCCTTTCTAGCCGTTGTAAATGAGACTGCTTCAAGGCTCTATTTAAAACAATTCTAGCAAATAAAAAGGATTCTGGTCTATTGAGTCTAAAACATGCCTAATTTAATGCAACTTTGTCTCTTTAGTTACCCTAAAAGCTACTCAGCTGGGATAGTTTATATGCTGATGTACACACTAAATATAGAGGAACAAGGAAGAATAAGCGAGTTTGTGGCATTTCAAAAATTTGTGGTTGCAGAAACTGCAGTTTAATTAGTCATATGGGGACTAGAGAAGGATTTTTTGTTCCCCCTGATTAAAGCATCCATGAAATAGTGACTTAAGCTTGCATTCAATTGCATAGGATCAATATTGGCAATACAGATGAGTCCAAACTAAAACCTCCGATTCAGATTTACAGGGTGAATGCTCCTGTATTTAGTAGGATTTGAATGCAGATTCTGGTCTGTTCAATTGGTTAAATAGTGGAATCCCTCTACCTCTCCCTCCCACCATTGATACTGGCTTGCCTGTTGCTGCTTTACTGATCTGATTTCTCCAAGTAAAGCTAGCATGCTTGCTTGAGTACCAGAGCTGCTGTTTCTTTGTTCCTCTAGTGACTGTAACCTTTTTAAATTTTCTTTGCGTAAAAGTTTGTCCGTGGTGTTACATTACTTTACATTAAGGCATTTAATTATACTTGAGGCCCTGAATACCATATGCCATGTTGAACCTAGATTATCCAGCAGAGGCCTCTGATTTACGCACTGGAATGTCTCTGAATTATGGATGCTGATTAGTAAGACCTTTAAAGTATGTGAGAGTTGTGGGCCATGGATAGGGCATGGTCTGGGACATGGGAGGCATGAATTCTATTCCCAGTTCTGCCTCTGAGTTGTTATGGCCAAATGGCTTCTGTTCTATGCCTGATTTTCTTTCGTATCTTTTGCCTATTTATTTTGGAGGCTGTTTAGAGTGTGGACTGTCTTAGATCAGTTCTCAACCTTTTAAGACCCAAGGCACCCCTGGATAACTTTTCAGAATGTAATGGCACCTCATTTAAAGAGTAATTTTTTCTTATAGCACTTATCGTCTCACACCCCATGGCACCTTTAAAAGGTAGGGTGGGTAGCAATGGAAGGGCACTTGTGAAAGCATGGCAGGAGATGATGTACCATGCTTGGTGCTGGCAGGACTGCTAGGCAACAGATTGAGGAGCTTAGGGATGGGTCATTAGACACCCAGAGTAGGCAGCTATCCTTGCAGTGAGAGAAGAGCAGTTTCTGCTCCTGCAAAAGCACAGCCCTGCATCAGCCTGCCCAGCCACAGCAGGGAGTGCCTTTTGGTGTTCAGAGGAGGTCAGCAGAGGGACTGCGGGAGGGCAGGCGCTTCATTTTTCAGCAGTTTGTTCCTCTGCTCCTCCCATGCTTCAGGGGCTGGTGGGAGGGGCTGCAGGGAATGGTGCCAAGGTACTGGGGCAGGCCAGGAGGTGCCAGGCCAGCACTTACTTCCTCTCTCAGAGGCTGAGCACCATGGCATCCTTCAAAGGATCTCATGGCATCCCAGCTGAGAAACACTGCACTAGATTTCAGTGCCTAGGTACTACTGTAATTGGTATTATTGACAATGCACCTAAATTTGTTCCTACCCAGCAAAGCATGAAGCATGTCATGAGCTTTAAGCATGTCTACACTGCAGATTGCAATGTAATGTACAGGTACCTGAGCTACCACAGTTAAATCTAGTGCAGATTTTGGAAGCAGTCTAGCTGCAGCAGCATGGATCTCTGCATGAGCCTATTCACCTTGCTTCTCAGATAACTTTATGATACACTGCAGTATACAGTGTAGACGTACCTTTATCACACTGAAGTCAGGGAAAGGCATGGATCAGCATTACTCATCTGAAATCATTCAAGTGTTCCTCAATGGCAATACAGTTCAAACAATTAACTACCTGAGTAAAACAGTCATTTTGTTGGGAGATGATGGGAGCAGGGAATGGCCAGCGCTCATCAGCAGCTCCTGGACTGTCAAGAAGCTCTGCTATGTACTAGAAATGGGGACTAGAGACAAGGAGGCTTCATTCTCCCAGGAGGGGAAATTCTCATTCAGTGTCGCTGGTTGAGGAAGCTTTGGGCACAGACATGTGTCAGGGACTGAAATACTGCATTGGAGGACGCCAGTTTGAGGCATGCAGGGCTGAGAGTGCCATTTCTAGAAAGCTTAGCAGCACCACATACTAGCCTGCTTCCTGGCTCATCATGATGAATTCCCTTCCTAGATTTCATTTCCCTTCAGCCCATGACTTGAATTTTAAGTCCATCTATGTCCTAGCCCTGTCAAACTATGAAGTCTTTTTACTGAGCTGCCAGTTCCCATCTCTGCTTTGCCACTGCTGCCAGACTTTTCTGTCACACTAGTAAAATTTTCACCCTTGGGAAATGATCCTAATACAATCATAGCAGTATCACTGTTCTCCAAATCCCTTTGTAAACTTTGCTTCTGATGCCTACAATCAAGAGATGTACATATATGCTGATACTGGTACACTTGAGGGCTACTGTTTGTTCTGTGTCGTTATGCACATGCTGATTTGTCATCCACCTGTTTGTTTTACATAATGTGTAATTTTTTTAGGGACAGGGCTGGTCTGTTTGTCTGTCTCCACTACTTTGCACAGTAGGGTCCTAACCACCCCTTCTAGATGTCACCATAGTATAAATAAAAATAATTTATTTTGCCCCGTGTGTGTTGCTTCTAATTTGTACAGGAGTGTTGGCCTCCATTCCTTTGAGATTAAGGAGTTGTATGTGTGTGACAGACCCCTTCCCCCCACCATGCAGCTCCAAAGACAGTGCTTCAGCCCTTTCTGCTGCCCTCAGTGAATGATCTCCCTCTGTGTGCTCTCATCCATGCAGTAAGAACAAGAGCAGGTGTGCAGGAAACCTAGTGAACTCTCTTGTGGGAGGGAAAAACAGCACAGGTACGGATTCAAGAAGGTAAAATTGGCAGGTGGGTGGCTGGTGGGAAGTTTGCAGCTGTTGTGGATTTATTTAGTGCAAAATGTCTTGCATGACATCTTGGCAGACGGTGCTTTGTAGTCATAATTGCTGATCTCTAATTGTATTGCAATATACATGCAGTCCAAATATGCTTCTCAGCACTCTTAGTCATTAGCCAAATATCCTTACCTATGTTCTATAGTTTGGGAGTGGGGAAGAGACCTGTGGCTAAACTAAACGCTGTACCCAAACCAAAAGTCTAATTTGTGTTGTGTTATTAACTCTGGTCATCTAATTTTAGCACATATGCCTGACCCAAGTTTGAAAATTTGGGTATCTTAAGTAAGGTTTGGAAAGAAGTCTGAGTTTCAAAGGAGCTGAGCACCTACTCACAGCACTTAGTAACTCCAGCAGAAGGATTGAGTCCTCTGAAAACTAGATTAATTTTAAGTTCCTAAAAATGTGACTATTGCATTTCCCTCAACACTCAGGAGTTAAAAATATTGCACTTTGTTCTCAGCCCCTAGAGAGAATTCAGGTAAGCCAAACTTATGAAATCTATGGAAGGGGAAATTTTCATTTGGACTTCAACTCTTTGTCTCCTATAGTTCCAATATTACAGTTGATGGATTTAATTATCCTTTGGTGAGTGAGTGCTTTCTGTCTTTGCCTCCTGGGGTGGAACTCTTTACAGTGAAAATTTCATTTTTACCTGATGTAGCATGTAAGGGGAGAAGAGGTAAAAATGAAACCAGTCTGTGTTGGTGCCAGATCCACACTGCGTTGCTATCAGGTGACTAGTCAGCCAAAGAGAATTCCTGCCTCAACACTGTTTAAAAGGGTCTGTCCAGGGGCTTAGAAATGTGGAGAGCAACAGAAGAATATTAGTTAAGTAATATTTAGTTTCACTGCTGCTTGGAATATGCTTCCTACATCAGTTTCTGTCAGTGGTTGCTGAGTGCTTCTAGCTGGGAGATGATTGCACCAAGGAAACAAACAATCTGTGCTCCTCCTTCAGGTAAAAACTTGGCAAAAGAGACCAGTAGTTAACCAAAAAGATGTCTAGGATTATTTCAGTAACTGCTATTTCTGACTTATAATATTATGTTTGCTAATAACATTCAAAGCTGAGCCTCACTGTTTGTATGTTGTAGTTGAGAGGAATACTTTGTGACAGAGGGATAAACCTATTAAGACTGATTTAGATGATTTGCAGTGTGTGCACCAGTTGGTTGCGGTCCTGCCTGTGCACTAGTCTTTAAATGCTTGCCTAATAAAGGAATGCAACTTTTCATGATTGGAAAACACCCTCTCCTTAGTAGAGGGGGTACTGTTTATGACCTGGTCAGCAAAGGAATCTGCAATGCACCAGTCTGAGTTATGTCTGTGTGTATATTCAGTAAAGGTTATACTTAGGAAAGGAACAACCCTTTTAAAGAAGCAGGTGTACCATGCCTCGTAACAGGGCTGTGTGTTGAACAGGACTTTCTCACAACCCCCCTTTGCATACAGGGAATATCTACTTGAAAGTGAATGCAGAGAAGGTGCAGCATAGAGCTTCTCCATGTCTGCACCTCACAGATTTGAATTTGTCTTTGATAAGAGTTTTCCTAATAGAGTTGTCTTTTGCTCTTGTTGACAGTTGCAACATGTCCATCTCTGGTCTACTATTGTGATTATTCCAGGCAGCAAAAATAGGAGCTTCAGTTGTGGTTCTGCGATAATGTCATGTGTAAGAGATACTGGAGAGGAAGGAGGGAGAGGGAGAATACCTTCAGCATACTAGATCAGCTGACTTCCTTATTTCTGCCTGAGATGTAAGCATATGTGAGATTCTGACACAGACTTAAGAATCTAAAAGAACTGATACCATTCCTTTCTTGGGTCCCTGAATTACATATTTTAAGTAACATATTTTAAGTGTTGCATATATAATAGCCCTATATGCAAAACATTGTAGTAAGCCTTGATTGAAAGATCACTTGAAAGATGTAATATAAATTTTGATGAAAGCAGTGCACTAAACACACTTCTGAGGATAAAGCCTAATAATCAGAGATGGACAAAGAACTGGCTAGATCCATGTATACTGCAGGAGAGCATTGTGCAAGTTTAGCCACATGGCTCTGCTATTGCACTTCACTTGTGGCCTGAGACACTGATGCACACAACCTTTTTAAAGCTGAGACTGAAAAACTCTGCGGTAAGTTTCATGGCATGAACATGGGTCTGTTCAGACTACACTTTTCATCTAGCTGATGACTGAGCGTTAAAGTCAAGTGCAGCGATGCCCTCTCACCTAATTCTGTGATCACTAGATAGGAATAATTGAACTGGTTTATAACTAAACTTAAGTCATTTAAGTATTATTTTATTTTTATTTTTTTCTATAAATATTAAATCTGCCTTGCAGCTTTCATCCGAAAATGCAGACATATCTCTAGACATATCTCCACTGAAATGCAGCTACTCTTGGTTTGGCATGGCTTCTGGGAGGTTAGGTATTTCAAACATGATGCTTAGACCTTTGTGACATCCCCTCTGGCAGCTGGATCTATTCCTATGTATAAAAATGCTAAGCTTCTTTGTTTTTTCCCCACATACAATTCAAATAAAGCTAGATGATATTGTCTTCGTGCTGAAGGCTGCCCTCCCTCCTCCCCCCCCGCTATAATTCTTACATGCCAAATGTCCAGTTTCAGTATGGAACAAACGTATCTGTTTAAAATTTAAACCTCTGCAGATCAGAGATTAGTGGTAATACTGACATAGAATCTATAATCCTTGGGGGGGAGGGTTGCTTGGAAATGCATTTCCTCCCCCCAGAGTCCCTTCTTCCCCTCAAAATAAATCCCTTCAAAAGATTTTAAAGTTTGTTATAAGGGCAGAAACTGCTTGTCTTGGAACTCTCTCACCACGTACCGACTGTCAAAGGAGAGTAGCTGCATGATCCTGTTGGGCCAGTTGTTGGCCTGTCTTCTAACAAAACTACAGTTTCATCCAAAAGTGCTTATCTTGATTTATCTTATCTTCCTTCTCCTGCCCTTTCTTTTTTTTCCCCGGGTCCTATGAGAATTGCTCTGAATTGTGCACAGATTTGTGGTGAGTGGTTGAATTTTGTGGGTACACTGCTGTATTTATGTTGTTTGTTCTTATAGCGGAAGCCTGCTTACATTGCCTGACTTTACACACTTTTGAAGTTTTAACAGTGAGTAGTTTAATAGGTGATGGCACATATCTTTCTCCCAAGAGTGACCTCTCCCTTATCTTGGGCCTTGTCATGGAAGAGTTAAATGTGTTTTAATTTGTATTCTGGTTAAATTAGTTCAGATCTCTCTAGATATTCTTAACTCTTACTGACATTTCCTCATGTTAATAACCTATAATGCAGGTATGGGTTAAACTGGCTTAACTGCATTTATATCAGGGCTTTGCACCTGTTTAACTTAGGGTACATTTACACTGCAATTAAGACATGTGATTGCAGTATACTGAGCTGGCTCAGCTATAACAGCAGTGAAGCTGCTGCATCAGGAGGTTCACCATGGCCATACATGCCCCTCTGGGACTCTAGCTACCTACTTGGATAGCTAACCTATGCTGAAGTCCATGCCACCATGTTTTTACTAGGATTACCAACTGAATCATTTTTTCATTAGATTTAGTGACTTATTGGGGTCCTAGCAACAAGAATCCAAGTGTCCATATTTTGGTCCAAGTGACCAAAATATGTTCTAAGGATCCTATATCAGTTTACCATGCGTTATACTTGGTAAGTTATCTGAACGTGTTGGAGTGATGCTGTGACTGTGGTGGTTCAGAAAATATGCAAGCAACAAGGATTTTTGTAGGTGTTATCTTCTATTGGTTCAACTGCATGGTTGGGATAGATGGGTATTGCTCTCTGTTCGAAAGCTTGTCTGAGTCTATCCCAGCCATGCAGTTGGGCCAATAAAAGATAGCACCCCCAAAAATCCTTGCCTCTCACTAGATTGTGTATTTCTGTTAATGTTAGATAGCTGCATTCAGTTTTATGCTATTGTACCATATCATGGATAAATAAGCAACTCTAAACCATTAAAAGGAAAAGATGGTCATCTGACTCCTGGACTTTAAACCTGGCTTCTTGCGTTTCATTTGCAAACTTGGGTGAGTTTAAGATTAAGCATCTAAGATAGCTATGTTTCTGCCTCCCCCAAGGCTTTGAGGTAAAAATCACATGTAGAGAAAGAGGTGCTTAAGTCTCTCTGGCTTTTCTCCATTAGAAATGAGTTCCATCTAAGTGAGTTGGAAAAGGTGGCAGAATTTGTTGAGCAAGATACAACAGGGAGAGAAATCCACATAAGTTAACAGGTTGGATTTTCCATTCAGGACCACAGGAGATGTGTTCACTATCAAATAATAATAATGCTTACTTACATTGCACTTTACATCTTCAAAGTGCTGTACAAACACAGACTAATTAATCTTCACAACACCTGTGGGAGGTAAGAAAAAATAAATAAATAAATAAATAAATGAAGCAGTATTCAGTGCTTCCTATGGTATTTTCTGCTGTTTACATATCATTGGACAGAGACAGGCCTCCTATGAGTCAACTTTTCTTTATGGCTGGATAGAAAGAAAAAGTCCTTAATTACTAAATGCCATAGGTATTAAGTTGAGCTTATTCCAATGTGTGCAGGGTATTTTGATAATTTGTTACCTTTACCATAATTGAGCTCTGTTATACTACAAGGGGAGAGGAGGGAATTATGCTTGCTCTGATTATATCAGGAAAGCAGACTAAAATGTTCCAGCATCAGAGCAGAGAGATAATTTGTTTAAAAGTAAAATAATAAAGCCACAGAGGGAAAGTCAGTTATTGAACTCCGTTGGAGCTCATCATAAACCTTTTCCTAACAGGCACCTCTGTGTCGCATGTAAATCCCTGACTCCCAAAAGAAGCCTTGGAGATGAGCAGGACTGTATGTTCTAGTGGTGATTAGAATCCATTAAGATTCAACTCGGTGTCCAATAAAGTGCTTCTGGCCACAGGCTGATAATTATTGCTGCATATTTGAGACTATTTCACCTCTGCATATTACCCAATAAGGGCTGGAAGCATTAATTTTGTTTCCATCTTAGATGGTAGCACAACTGTTTACACTTGAAGAACAGTCACTTTCATGACTGGGATCTCCCATGTCTACACGGGGTATAGATGAGGTTCAGACTATACAGGTCACTGAAAATTCCTATCGCTTAGTCCTAGAGCAAGTTTTGATTGCCTAGCAAGATTTCTGCAAACTGAAGTGAGCACTTTATAGCTACCTAATCCTCACCTTTGCTAGCTGGGTAAGGCATCCTGTTGTGTGACCAGGAACAACAAGGCAGGTTTAACATATATCTTTGATAGGTTTTGAGGATATATTCCAGTACTGGAGCACATATCTGTTCCTAGTATGAGTGACATGTACAAGAAAGCTCTAAGTGAGCCAAGACTTCATGTGACATTTCTGAGTAAGTGGGTGAATGCTAAGTTTGAACAATTCAAAACAGAGCCAGTGCTGTTGTTTTTTCCATGCCATGCTTTGTCAGGAATGCTGTAGGAAGAATAAGGGTTACACTCAAAACACTTCATTGTGTCATGATTTTTTTTTTCTCTCATGCTTTGGGAGGCACCATGGGATTATAGAATAAACATGAACAATAAAGCCATATCAGAAGTGTATATCAGTGCAACATTAGGCACTTTATGAGGTGTATAAATAGCAAAATGCTATATATTATGATATTGTTGTTGTCCACAGTACACTTAACAGTGTACCATGTGGTCTGCTAACAGCACACCAGATACCTAGACAGAAAGCATTGCAACAGAGTTTGAATTAACTCTTGGATGAGAAACCTAACCTTCCTGCTACCATCTGGAGCAGTACAGGAGGGGCTGCGATGAAGCTAGACTTGCTTTTAGGGTGTTGGACCCTATTTGGGGTTTAATTTTTCAAATTACTTTGACTCAAGACATCTGTTACATTTGAAGCCCAAAACCCTCTAACTGCTGGAAGGGATTGGGATCTTACTCCCTAGTCAAGGTCTTCTCAGGGTTATAAGCAGGGAGGACTTTTGCCACTCTTATCTCCCTGTACCTTCTGGCTGTTGCAAGGAGATGTGGTCTCTATTGATGCTTCCCTCCGTGTACTAGTTATTGCACCCCTTTGCATTCAATTCTAGTGCAGGATAAATTGATTGAAGTCAGATTATTTTAACAATCAATTTTAATCTTGTTTCAGTTGTAAAAATATGTTGATTTTCATTGCTTGGTAACAAGACATGCTGATAATCAGATAAAAATCTTTTTGTTAACTAGGAAGGTTTACTATGTACACATTTTAAGCCATTTCATAGATTAATATGACTATAATTAATAGTCATTCTTAATTTTTCATTTCTATTACGATAGAAAACAGTGAATAACATTAAAAAAAAATTAAAAACGAAATAAAAGTGACCTATTTTTATCCACCCTGCTCTAATTCCTTTTCTTTACTGCTTAGGGAACAGCCTCAGTAATGTGAAATTGATACAATTCTTGACAACTTAATTGCTTCCTATAGGTCTCTGAATGGAAACAGTGGATCTGAGCAAGTATTAGTCACTGTCACTGATTTGAAAAAAGCCTTCAGTAGCAGCAGTAGTACTGAAGCCTTTTGTCTGCAAACTTAAGGCAACCCTGTATTTTTCAAATTTAGATGGTTGCTTTCCCAGCTATAAGGTGCAGAATCTTTAACTGATGTAATGAAAGCATGTATTTTCTGGAAATCAATAGCTGGGGCAGCTAGCCACTATTGAGGGGTAAGTGGATTTTTGAGCCCTGTCCTAGAGTGCAGTCAGCACTTATGATAAAGTGGTCACTAGCAGTGCAGCTGGTGTTATCAATAACAGTAATGGAAAACTGAAACTGAGCAGCTGACAGACTTTTTAGCACTTAAATTCCTTTCTGTGGATGTCGCTTCCTGCTGTGTTACGAATGTATAAACAGACCTGAATAAGGTGCATCTTTACAGGAAACTGGGGTGCAGTTCAGACTGTGGTGACATGGAAAGCTAGTTCTAGATATAGGAATTATGTTGTTTTCTCCACATTTTTAAAGTCTCATTTGTATGTTGACTGCGAGTTGAGAGGCAATAGTGATTTCAGCAAAAAGGCAACACATGCCATATCCAAGTTGACCTACATTACAGTTCTTTTCTTTGATAAACTTTATAGAGGACATTGCAATCTACATAAGAGAGGATCTCCCTCTTTTTGGTCCTGCTTTCCACATCAGCCATCACTTAAGAATGCTTTCTACCTCTGCCTGTTATAAACCAAAAAAGCCAGTTCAGAGCTGATGGCTGCTACTGTGTTAAGTAACTTTAGAATAGGAAAAAATATATGAAGCAGGGTTTAGAAGTTTCACTACAGAAGTTTTTAAAGTAGTATTTTCACTTGTATCAAGAACTTGATATCCTCTATTTTTGCTCATCTTTGAAAGAAGGTTCATTCTCTTTTTATGATAAAGTCCAATTGAAGTCAATTTTATTCTTGCTGTCTTCTCAGTAGAATTGGATAGATGTTTTGGAAAATTCCCAGGCAGCTGTACAGTTTGTTTGTTTTTTTTGTTTGGTTGGTTTTTTTAATTCTCCCTTCCAATCCATGATCTTCACTGAGTACTTGGAGATCTGATTCCACTTCAAGGAAGTAAGACAGCCTCCACTGGCATTTCAAGAATCTGGATTTCTTTGTGGCAGGTATGGCAAGTTTGAGGATGACAAACAGGCAGATTTATCTCAGATCCAACCTATCAGATTACTGAAAACTACCTCCATTGAAAGAATAGCCAAATCATGACCTTATTTTCTGAGCTGGAACTGAAGTTTTAGTTGCCTGAGCCTGGATTCTTGAAAGAAGTTAAATAAGAAATGGGAATGTAACCTGGGTGAAATTTTAAAATCTAGTCTTCTCTACATAAATGTGATGACCTTTGCATAGCAGTATATAGGCTCTCCCCAGTGCCCAAAGACTTAATTTTTTCCTTCGTAACTGTTGTGTATGTTGTTGTGCACAAAAGATGCCATTGTCCTCAACCCCAAACATGGCTGCTTCTCTGTGACGCAGAAGATACAGTTTGTAAAGTGCTTTGGGATTGCATATTCCATATAATTATTAAATTATTCTTTCTTTGAGAGAGATGACAACTGCTCATCAATTGCTGTTGCTTTAAGCCTCCCGTTAGGGTGATCACATGGTCTTAGTTAGTCCCACCATTCCAGTAGTTACACATTTCTGAGGGCCAGGTCAAACTGATCTCTGTTTAGGGAGCTGTTTACTTTTTGAACTGTTATTATTGACAATTTTTTAACGCACAGATCAGCACTAGCACTAACATGCACCCTTGTCCCTTCTTTCAGTATAGTGATTGGCTTTAATTTTCACTTCATTTAAGGATAAAAGGTGTGGGTGGTAATCACTTTCTATCCATATTTATTTGTGCAGACAGCTTTGTTTGAACTCACCATTCAGCAAGCTTCTCTCCCAAGAACTATCCTGTGGCTTCCTTACAGATTTCCCATGTGAGCCTTAGCAGGGGGTGGGGTCATCAAAGCTCTCATTCCTACTGGGATAAAATTGAGGGCGTGGGGGTTGTTGCATAAGAGAAGTTTCAGATAAGCTTCTGTTCTAAGTAACAGTAAGAAGGGGAAAAAGGAAGAGGTCTGTGGCAGGAGAGAAGAACTGAACAGGGAAGAGATCATGTTACTAGCAAATGAATAAAGCAGCAAGAAAATAGAAATGTTTTAACTTTTTTTTTTTAAAAGGACAGAAAGAAGACTACAGAAGGTGGGAAGGAGCATGTGGTCTGTTTGCTATCAGCTGTTCATTGAATTACAGCAACAGGCAAAGCAGTTTTGTGTTCATCTCCTGTCTATTCTCTTCTGCTCTGGTGCCCCAACTGGCAGGTGGGATCTGCTGGGAATCAAACCGTGGATTTTTAAACTGATAAAACTTGACATGCTGTCCTCAGTGGTGGCAATATAACACATTAAAGGAATTGCAGCAGCAGGGATTAAAATGTATGGGTTTTTCCCCCTTTGCTTTTTCTGCATGTTAAAGAGCAGTTTTCATCCTTTTTTCCAGGATAATGCTATACCTAGAAATTGACCTCTCTGCAGTTTTAAGCTAAACAAAAAAGACAGCAGGCAAATATCTGTTCCACTTTCAAAAGCCAGAAATCACAGTAGGAATAAAAAGCAATTGCAGCTCAGGATCCAAAGAGACAAAATGTACATTTTTTCCTTGAATACATCTTCAGGGCTTTTTTTTTTTTTTTAAATAAATTATATACATCCTAGAGCTGTAGAAATAGTTTAAGTGAAGCAGTATCTTAAAATGAATATAAAATGAAATCTTATGATGGACACTTTAAGGAGGCAGGAGAGAAGTAAGGCTTTTTTTGCTCACCTGGCTGATCTGGGTTTGTACTTTCTTAACTAGCTTTTCATATTTTAGGCACTTTATATAATGATAGCAGCCCCCACATTTAGCACTCCTTTCTTAGTTTTTGTATAATTGATTTGGGATTTTGAGATGGTCCCTTCCAGTCAGTGACTATCACTAGTTTTAGTATGAGTTTTGTTTTAATAGAGGAGTCTCCCCAGCCTCTCACCCCCACTGCTGTGCGCTCACTGTGTTACCACCACTTCCACCACCACCCCTCCCTTTGGGACAGGAAAATGAAGTGTCTACTAGTCTCTGGTAGATTATGTAGCATTCACAGGGAAGACTGCACGCGTCCCATTCACTGAAAGAGAATGCAAGCAAGCAAAGGGCGGCTTTTGTTTAACTGAAGCCAAGCAACTGAATAGACAGGCTTGGGTTTGACTGGCTTTGGCTCTGGCTCTCCTGCATTCCAACCCATCTGAGGTGGAGAAAATAGAAGGCAAGCAAGGGAGACGTATACAGTACAGAGCGTGTGCTGACTTTCTGGGTGTCATGCTGCCAGAATCATGGTAGAGGCAGTCAGAGCGTCACAAAATGCAGTTTGCAGGTAAGTGTCCTTCTGATTAACCATGCAAGTATGGGATTTTATCGGGGCTGTATTCCACTGTGGTTTGACCGGACTGGGTATTGTGCTGGACGTTTAAACTACACATGCAGTTGAGAAGGAAAGGTTTGCTTTTCAGTTTTCCCTTGATGCCTACTTTATACGCATTTTTTTTTTTTTATTGCTGCATCAGTATTGTACACAGCCACTCTTCCCGAAGCTGTTTACATTTGTTTTATTTGACAAGATGAATGCACAAGACAGAGGAGGGTACTGTGGGTATCTTTCTGCTCAGAATGCAGAAGTCAAGGACAGTTGTATCCAGCTGAGACACCATGTGGGAGAAAAGAAGTAAAGAACTGGTGTGTTAACATAACCAGTCTGGATGTTTAAAATAGCTCCTCCTATTATTTTTTTTAAACCTTCCTTCCTAAAAACGCTTTCATGTTTAACTCAGAAAGGACAAACTTGCATGTAAAATTAGATTTCTGCATGAAAGCAAGAGTAATTTAACTCCTTTTAAAATAAAAACCAGTGTGACATTTTCAATTTGCTAATAGTGGATGGCACTGTATGAAGCAGTCAGTGAAAAAAATTGCCAAACTAACTTCCTGTTCTATAAGGGGGAGAGAAATCAAAGCTTTAGGTTTACAAAGTCCAACAAGTTGTTCAGAGAAAGCAAGAGAGTTGTTGGGCTTTGTTTGTTTTTGTGTTTTTAAATGCATGTTACTTTCCTAATAGTTTTGATTTTCTTTTTTTCTTTTTTCCTGACAACCTTATTTTTAATAATCTGTTGTCAGAAGGTGACCAGCTAAGAAGTCTTGAGGTTCTCTGCTGCTTGATATTTTCAGACACTGGTTCTTATAAAATCAGGAAGCATTGTTTGAAAAAGGCATGTGCTGAAATGACTGAATTAGATGTTGTCTACTTTGAAGCCATCTGTTAACAGGTATAGGTTACTGAGAGGTCATTCAGTTATTTTCTCTTTAACCACTTTAGCAGAACCATTGCTAGCTTGCTAAGGTAAAGTGGCATTATTTTGGGCACCCTTACCCACTTTAGATTAAAGTGTTCAGGAGCTACTTCTGAATGATACTGTCAGAGGATAAAAACCTTTTTTTATATTCACATTTTTCAAATAAATGCGTGTTTCTTTTAAAACAAAGCAAAACTCATAATAAGCTAACATGGAAAGCGTACAAAAATCCCATGCCTCTGCTCCTCATATGGTTGTAGATAATCAGAGGACAGTAGTTAAAAGGGAAATATTAAGACTTTTCAACCTTTTCTGAGGCCTTTTTTCTTAATGTGACTAGCCCACCAATGTAATAAGTGAATTAGAAGGAACATGTTCAATAATGCTTGGGAGCTCCAGACAGTAGTCTATAACAGCATCTGATCTGTCTCAAGATGTTTTCATGTGGTCCCTAAATTTAGCTGATGTTCTTGCATATTTTTTATGGAGACTAGGAGGGAGGGGAGAAGCTGGAGAATTCTCATAAAAGAAATACTCAAGGATAGCTGCTGTCAAAAAGGTGTCATGCCTCTTTGCAGCTTATGGGAACAAATCAGCTTTTATTTGGATAGAAACAAAAAGAAGGGATGTCCTATAGTACTCAGGCTTGTCCTGCCCTATTTCTGTTTTTCTGGTGTCTGGATGTACATATCTCTTTGTTTTAGGGAGATGGGAGGCTGCAATTTGTTTTGTTGCACTGTAAGGCAATGTAAACGTTGTGTGTATTGAAAAAAGCACTCCCAATCCATCAGGCCTGATTTCAGAGTAAGTGAGGGCACTTCCAAAGTAACCCCCTCCCCCCCCCCCCCAATATAAAACCGTTGTAACAAAATGCATTTCATAAACAGCATGAACAAGTGCCTTGTTAGCACTGAAAGGCCTTTGCCAAAGACCCTTGGGGAATGATACAGCCTGTTGAGCAGCTTCTATATTAGATACCTGTATTTTCTCAGAGCTTTAATCCCACACAGAAGGATTTATGTGATTTATTTATTTTTTAAGCTTGATCTTGGGATAAATTATGTTATTAGATGCTGAGGGCACTCCTTAGAGTGAATGCTGACAGGGTTTGAAACTGGGCCAAAGAAAGACATAACGATCCTCTTTAAATTAATATACTTGAGCCTTCCACAATGAGAAAATGTGTGGAAGATAAGTGAACAGTGTATCTATGGCCTTTTGCTGCTACTTCAAGCACACCATCTTCAAGCACTAAAAGTAGGGGCAAGCCCGCTGTCTGCATTTTATTGATCTGGGCAGTAGTAAATTGTATTAAAACTGAGATTAAAAATGGGGGCCATACAGTTGCATGAAGTAGGATTTGAGCTCTGTCTTGCTCCTTTTGCCAAGATGATGGGCATTTTTGCTAGAGTTGTCACATTGTCTGAATGATGGCTAATTTGATACTTGCCTAATCTGTTCTCTCACCCATTCTTTGCTTTCTGAGTATCTTGGTAAGAATAAGGATCTTAAAGTTTGCTCTTCAGGTAATTTACAGGCACCAACAACTGTATTTATTTGTAACCAGTCTGGGAAGTGAGGGCTTAACACTGATGTTCCTTAAACAGCTAGTTGCTTTGCTGCTGCGACACAAAACATTCCTCCTTTCCCCTGCACTTGCAGAATGCTGAGCCTGCTTCTTGGGACAGTGATTTCATGCATGCACCTGCCAAGTAAGACGTGGAACAGTTCCACCAACTCATTCATTTTGGTTAGGCCTCTGAGTAATCATTAACAGTGTTGCCAACAGCAAGCATTTAAATCTAGCTTAAAAATCATGAGATTGAAAGTAATAATTTGGGGTTCTTTTTAAAGCAGACTTCTGGGCCGCTAAGAAATACTTAAGTCTCATTTTCAAGCTTTTCTCTCTGAGGGATAGGAGCCATGCTTAAATGAAAGCTGTGATTCTCTCCATATTCATTTGACTTCAGGAGCTAGAGGTTTAAGAATAAACCCACACATGTCATTAGACTCATGATAAAATCATGAGTTGGCAACCTCAGTCAATTCTGGTACATGTACAGGGACTAGCAACCCCCTTATAACAAAATACCTAAACTTGGTAGTGAACTATGAGTTCCATGGGTTGTTTCTGCCCTGTGCCAGCTTTCACAGAATTTACACTTCCAAGGCCTTATCTTTTGCTCTGAATCCATGGTTAAGATATGGGATGGATTCTCTTACAGAGGGGAAGGAAGGGAAGAGGAGTCTTTTTATTCCTAAGTCTTTTTCAGGAGTTTGCAAGAGGGAACTTGGGGCTGTTAGTTCAATCCCCATGCAGATTGGTGTTGTGTCCTAGAGATGTGCCATCATATCCAGTTCCTCATATCCATCTTGCTTTTTTGCATCAGCAGTAAATTGGGCTCCAAGACCATATGCAAAACAAGCAAACAAAAATGTTTAATGCATTAAATTTCCTTAACAGGTTGCAGTGCAAGTTCTTTGGGTAGTTGGTAAAAAGTTTTTTGCAAGCTTTCGGTCCCAATCACCCTTCAAGCATAAGGAATCTCTACTGTCAGATTAAACCCCTTAACAAGATAGCTAGTTTCAAGAAATGTTCCTTGCTTTGATAATTACCTCTCCGTCCTACCAGTATTTTCAGTCGAAATTACTAATCTTTTATACACGTACAGAGAATGAAAGAGAGGGGGGAAATATGTGATTCAAGGACAAGAACAGGGGTGGAGGGTGGAATTGTATTATTGGACAAGGTCACTCATAACTATCATAACTAACTTGGAGTCTCAAATTGCTTTTCTTCAGGCTGTTAGGCATTAGACCAGGCCAGGCTTTTGTAGGTAATTTTCTGGCTTTGCGTTCTGTGCTGCTGCAATATGGTAGTGACATAGTTTGTTGTGAATTAGTCATTTTTGTGTCTGGGCCAATCACCTAACAGGAGAGGAAGGATTTAATTCCCAGCTGATGTCAGCAAATCTGTGATTTCCTAATGTCTGAAGGGAGCAAGCAGGGACATTTAGGTGGAGCAAAGCTTGTGATTGACAGGACGTTTCTAGCCCTTATCTGAGGTACTTAACTTGTTGGGAATAAGTCTAGCAGGCTAACCTTGTTATGAGACTATTATGTAAAGCCAATACTATATAATTCTGCAGCTTGCTTGAAATTGAGGTGGTGCTCTCAAATTGAGCGTTTTGAAGTGACAGTATGGTGGCATTGCCTTGTGATCTGAACAAGAATTGTAGAAATGAAGTATGACGCAGCAGGGTTGGTCTCTCGAGAATATAGAATGTGGCTTTTCTTTAAGCCAATTATAATCTTGTGTGTAATTACAGGACACTGTTTCCCAGTGTATTTGAAAGTCACAAGGGGTGCTGTGCAGGTGTTTATACTGTTAACAAAGGATGTCAGAGAGGGGCATCCTAGATTATAAATGATTATATTAAAATCTCTTTAGTTAGGCTCCAGTTGCTTGCTTAAAGCACCAGGGCATCAGACTGAAGCTTATGCAGTAATCCATCAATGACAGGAACAACAGCATGGCAGGAATGCCAAGGACATTACTGGTACTTTTTTAAAACATGTGGCAGTTCCTCCACTGGGTTTAGGAATTTTTATAAATAGTATTATCATAGCAAGTAAGATTGGAGCCATACTGTGCTTGCCATTGTATGTATATATAGACATTCTTTCCTTCAGAAAGTCAGTGATCTAAAAAGACAAGGCAAAGTATTGGAGAGGGGAATCTGGTGACATTAGGCATCCAAGGTTGTGTGCAGTTTAAAAGCTGGAGTAAGAACCAACTTGGACAGCAAAGTGCATTGACAAAACTGCTTGTTTTCAATCTTTGATCTCAAACTCTTTCTGGAAATGCAGTAGCACAAAGTTCTGCAAAATAGTCATGCTCTAGGACAGGTAGGGAAGACTTTCTGCTTATGCATTAAGCTGTTCAGCAAGGGAAGTAATTTTGCAGTCCCAACAGCAATTTGGAGATCAGCTGAGTGCAATCTCTCCTCTCCCTTCTCCTACTGTCCCAGCTCCACCCCCACCCCTGCCAAAAAAAAACAACCCCCAACCCCAAAACCCTTGCTCTGCTTGTTTTCTCTTTTGACAGTTCATAGCAAGTCAGCAACTTCCATGCTGGGGATCAAGCAGGTGTCCTCAAGGACAGCAATAACTTGTCAGATAGGTTGCCTCTGCCTGTATACTGTACATGTTCCCCAGTGATTATACTGCAGACTGGTAATGATTAAAAAGACTGTTTACCATTACAGTGTCCCACACAAACAGCGTGCATCTCTCCTGAGTGCCTGACACTGTTTTAAACCAATGGGACAAGGAACTTCAACAGAAATCTTCAGTGTCTTCCTTCATATCCACTACACAGAACCTCTTTACAGCAGCTTTAAATAGCTAAAAAGTTAAGTCCTTTTCAAATAATCTGTAATATATCACTGTTTCTATACCTTAAATCTTCAAGAGAATTTTCAGGTGCCTTTTTTCAGGTTTCTATCCTTAAGACATTGAGTTTACCACCTCATTTAATCAGCCAAGTTTTGTTAATTTGGGAAATCAGTGTGAAGTTTAACAAGGGAAAGAATATGGGAGGCCTACATTTTAAAGATGTTTATAAAATTAAGACTACTATGAGAGAGAGAGCTTACAGTATAGGAAATTTTGGTTAAGAACATCAGAAATAAATTGGCCGTCATATCTTGTAATATGGCATATTGAAATATTTTGTGCAGGCTGGGTATATTTTAACAAGATGTCTGCTTGCATGAAATCACACTTCTCAGTGTTCAGGAAGGCTGAAATAGGGATTAGATGACTTGGCTCTTAGTTTGTATTAAATATGTTCTAAATATGGTCATTATTAAATGCTCAAATTCCCAAACTTAAATATATAACTTAGTATTGCTGACAGATTCTGCTAAAAGGATGCCTCAGGCTGGTTTCAGTATGAAAATATAATTAACTTGTGCAGCGAAGAAAAAAAGAAGAAAAAAACCACATGATTCTTCATCAGTGAGTAATTACGGAAATCCAGGATCTTGACTGGTAGAAATACTATTGTTACAGCTCTTGGTTATAGTTGAAAGTGTAACTGTTTACTGATCCCAGTGAAGTGTTTTTTGTGGGTGAGAGAACAAGGGTAGCAGCAGCTCTGGGGAGGTGAAGTCTGAGCTTCCTCACCTTTTTACTCACCTTGATTAAGTTAATGATTTCTGGCAGCTTTCTTGTCCCTCAAACTTCAGTTAATTTTTTGTTGTTGTTGTTGTTTTGGGGGGTGTTTTGGTACTTCTTATTCTAGGATGTGTACTCCAGAGGATGCAAAACTTCAGTTCGGTAGCGGCAGGCTCAATGCAGGGACTGCACATGTTGACCCAGTTGCCAGAGTGAGTGCAACTAAAAGGGTCCATCTTCAGCCCTAATAGCAAATGCATGTGTATCAGTATTTTGATATGCATAATAGACAACTCCGTGAGGTGGAGAGGGGAATTGCTTTTTTGCAAACAGATGCATGTCTTGGAGTTGAGGTAATGCCAATATTGAATGTTTGCCTGGAAGTGAACTTACCAAGTCAAAATTTGATCTCCTTTCTAATACCCTTTTGCTAGATGATTTTGTATCACATAGGTTTATTTAAAAACTCATGTTAAGAGATTTTTCCTGTTAAGTTGTGTGATAGAGAGATGCAGGGCTTACACCAGACTAATTATATATATGAATAAAACATAAAGAGGTATGTTTCTAACAAGTTCTATTTTACCAGTATAGCACAGATTTTAAAGGGTTTATTGGTCGGTGAAGAACCCCTGCATTAAAAGTGAAGTATGACCTAAGGCTAATTTATGCTGGGTATCTGTCTTCATCAGATCTCTGCAGACTGGAAGTTTCTGTTCAGAAGCCCCAGAAGTAGATTTTAACTAACTTCACTATCCTATAGTCATGGTAAGTTTAAGTTATGTGGTAGGAACTTGCTATGCTGTTACTATAACATTAGGGTCTGAACGTTCAGCTAACAGGCCAGATCAGCTTGCTGGCATAAGTCCATCCTCTCTGCCGTTCTAAGGAAATGTTTTGCAGCTGCTAACAATGCTGGATCTCATTCAAAGTTCCTTTTCAGGGTATGGACACATATATTTAATGTTTGTTTGTTTGTTTGTTTGTTTGTTTACTTCGGTTAGTTTATAAGGTGTAACTGCCCTGCCTTCTACTTGACTTCTGACTAACACAGCTAACTATGTTGTTCTGGTATGCAGCCAGAACTCCACTAACCTTTCCTCCTCTGTCCCCCTGCCCCCCTTCTTGTTGGCACTTTTTTTTTTTAGCTGTGAGCTCCCTTGCACTCCTTGTGCAGTAAAAGCTACGTTTCTAACTGTTGGCTGTGTCTGCATTCCCTGACACCCCAAGTCAAGCAAGCAGAGTTTAGTTAAAAGTACAAGCTACTGAACTTAATTAAACTCATATTTGAGGGAAAAGGGAAATTAAAAAAGTGAAAGTGCCCCCCCCCCCAGCACAAGTCACCCACCCCCTGAGATCTTCAAAGCATGGGCTGAAGCACTCCCTTTCCTTCTCCCCCTTACCTGCTGTGAGGCATGCTAGACTGGGTGGTCACTCCCACACCCTGGTGTCAAAGCCACAAGACTTCAGTACCTAAAAACTGATTGCTTTACCTGGAGTGCTAGGGTACTGTATGTATGGACTCCTCTGGCCTGTGACAATTGGGCATTGGCTTCCAATCAGCGGTATTTGGGAATGTTTCAGTGTTTCACAAGTTACTGAACTTCCTCCTTTTGTCCCTCTATCAGAATGAAGGCAGGGATCAGAAACTTGCAGCCCATGGGCCAAATCCAGCCTGTGGAGCCATTTGATCCAGCTCATGGAGTGAGGAGGCTGGTTAGTGGATTACTTTGCTGTGGGTGGGCAGCAGGGGGCTTTGTCCATGCTGCAGCTAAGCAGTGGAAGGCTGCACCACCGCTGGACAGCAGGAGGCTTTCCCTGCGCCAAGGCTGGGTAGAGGCAGTGGCCAGTTCCTAATGTCTGCTGCCCACAGACCCAAACTGGGTCGTTCCAGATTATTACCACCCAATAAAAGGCTGCTAACCACTGGTCTAAGAGAACAGGTTACCAACAGGATAGAAGATAACAAGGAATCTTTGAGTTAGTCAAAATAACTGTCAACCATAGCAGTAGTCCCTTGCTTATTTTACTATATTTTGAATGGTTTCAGAGTTTGTGGTGGTTTGACTACTTAAAACATCCGACTTCATTTTGAGGCCCACCCATCCCCTCCTACCTCGTTTTACTTTTGCAAACTGTCAGGGAGTGCAGTTCCCACTGAAACCAGTGTATCCTACTGCTACTGTAATTGTCATTTAGGGAATTCTTTGTTCATTGTTCCACATGAGTGAATGAGGGCTTGTTTAATGTTTTTGATCTCTGTCGGTCCTGGAAGGGCATCTGTGTGTGTTCCAAAACTGGAGGGTCTTTTTTTTGGCAGAAGATGATATTGCAGCCATGCTGTGGTGTGCAGAAGTCCCCATCTTGGCTGAGAGCTGCAGAGATCACTGACTGTGCTAAATGTACTACACTACTATGGTTTCTGAAATAATAATTGGAAAAATATAATAAGCTAGATTTGTAACTGGGTACCTTTTGTGTGTTGGTATCTTGCTACTAGCAGTTTCACTTAATTGCAGAATAGGTTGCTATAAGGAAGAAATGAAAGGAACTTAGGTTGTTCATCTAGATCTAAATTGAAAAGTTGGGGGGGTGGACTTGTATTTTGTCATGTTTTATTGTTCTAGTGTAGCAAAACAAGGCATGTAGCTAGTTGGAGGCGAATCTGAAAATACTGTATAAACTAAGATAGAACTAGGTGTGTTGTGCTGTGTGTATTGTATCTTGTCACTAACAGTTTTATGTTGTAGAATATTCTAGTTCAGTGTTGTTCATTTGGCAGTTCATGGACTGCATGCAACCTGCGAGTGGTTATGGTTAAGTTGCAGCCCCTGGGCTCCTACCTAGCTGCTGTGACCCCCATCACTCTGGCTGCAAGAGCAGCTGGTGACACCAGGCTCCCCCTCCCTCCTCTGGCTTCTGCTTTCGATGCCCTAGGTGTGGAGCACGCAGTGCAGCAGTGGGGGAGGGGGGTGCCCCCATGGGCATGCACAGCCCACACAGTTTGCAGCCCTTTTAACCCATGGCTGTCCCTGATGTGGCCCACAGGCATGCAGTCCCCACTCGTGCAGCCTGTGGGGCATTCAGTTCCTGGCTACTTAAAAATCAGACAGCCCTGGGTTAGCTTAAAAAATAAATAAAGACACTTGCCTTCTTCAGCCAGGTTTAATTGAAAAAGGGGCCTGGCCCTGTACTTTGTCATGTGTTATTGTTCTTGTGTAGCATAAGAAGACATATGGCTAGCTTGAGGCTATGTTCCTGCAACAAATTAACATTATTAGAGTATAATGACTAAACTTAAAGGCTGGTCTGTACAGCAATTTATAAATTGTTAGGGTATTGTATTATAATATCACTAAAGGAACTATTGTTTTATAAAATGGAGCTTGGCCATGCTTGTGTAAATTGATCCCAAAAGTTCATTATCCACCTTAGAGATTAGTATTATATCTGTTGAGCATGATTCCAGAACTTTAGAAGCTATTTAGTCCAGTCTATTCAGGCACAATCAAACTAGAATGTAACAAGGTTAAAAAGCTATTGCATTATAACTCAGTTTCTCAATGCAGTAACAGTTCCTCTGTAAGTGGGCACTTGGACTTTGACGTGGAAGTAGAACTCGTGGAATTGTTAATTGGTGTTGGAACCTTTCAATTCTACATATGGCATTTTTAGTAGAGGTGCATTGATATATTGGTCACACATTGGATCAGCACCGATCAAAGGAAAATTAACATTATCGGCAATCAGCTTTTTTTAGCCAATGCAGCCAATAATGTGTCCGATAAATGCTGTGTGTATGTGCACAGCTGCATCATGCACATGGTCACGAATGCAGCTCAGCAGCTTGGAGAGCAGCAGCCAGCCAATAAGTCTGGTGAGGGAGGGAAGGGATGGGGGTGCAGATCAAGGTGCCCACAGTGAGGGAGGGAGTGGGGCAGGGTCAGGTGCTACCCAGTCAGGGCATGGGATGGAGCTGTGGGCAGTAGGGCTGTGTGAAGCTTTGGGTGGTGATTCGAGGGGGGAGGGGCTGTGGAGAGGACTATGGGGGGACCTCTGCCAGCCCCTCCCCCGACCCCCACCTGCCCCAACTCAATACTTTAAAAAAAAGCCCTGGTGCTCACTAGGTGCTGCTGGGTGGGGGGGTGGCGATCCCCTTGCTCCCCCAGCCTCCCCCACGGGTGCCCCGACCAGGTCAGTTCTGGCCCTTTAAGAAAAAAGAAAAGCCCCAGGACTCGCTGCTCCTGGTGCGGCCTTGTGGCTTCGGAGGGGCTCGTGCAGAGCCTCTCATGTGGCGTGGGGCGGTGGGGGACAGCAGGGATTGCCCCCTGCCAGCAGGAGTGGGGCAGGGTTTTTTTCTTAATGGGCCAGAGCTGGGGAGAGGGAGCGAGGGGAGGGCTTGTGGGGCTCGTGCAGAGCCTCTCATGTGGCATGGGGCGGTGGGAGGCAGCAAGGATTGACCCCTGCCAGCAGGAGTGGGGCAGGGTTTTTTTCTTAATGGGCCAGAGCTGGGGAGGGGGAGCGAGAGGAGGGCTTGGGGGGCTCGTGCAGAGCCTCCCACATAGCATGGGGCAGTGGGGGGCAATGGGAATTGCCCCCCCACCCAACAGCACCTGCTGAGTTGAGGCTTTTTTTTTTTTTCCAAAGAGCCAGGAGCTGGGGCGAGCAGGGCAGTCATTGCTGAGCTGGGAGAGTGGGCACGGGATGGGCCTGGCCTGGCTGATCAGAGATTCAGCAGCAGCCAAATCTCCAAATCAGATTCAGCTGAATCAAATCGGGACACTGATTCGAATCACCGAATTGAATCACTGTCCCCCTGAATCGACTGAGTCTGAAGCAAATACTAGCCACTTTGCACAGATCTTGTGGGCAGCTTGTCTGGGAGGTGCAAAGGGGTTGGGAGGGGGGTGGCTTCCTGCTGCTGTGTGCATCCCTGGGGGAGGCATGGGGGGCATGTGTCCCCCTGGATTTTTGTGCGAGGCAAGGGTGGGCTGCCCGCTGCGAGATCAGGACCAGGAGTTCACCAGCCTCTTCCCAACAGGGGGGCTGGGTCAGGGCTGCACTCGGGGCAGGTGGTGGCAGGTGGGTGGCAGCAATGCTGGGGGGGTGGTTGTGGGGAATTTTGGGGTGGCCATAGTGCCCCCCCACCATAGCCACGCCTTTCAGCACTGCTGCTGCCTGCCTGCTGCCACCTGCCCCAAGTGCAGCCCCAGCCCAGCCCCGCCGCTGGGAAGAAACTGGTGCAGCCCCTGGCCCTGAGCCAGCAACCCACCCTCACCCCATGCACAAATCGGGGAGGGGGGGGGACATGCCTCCCTTGGGGGTGCACACAGCAGCGGTGAGCTGCCCACTTTCCTTACCTCCCCGCACCCCCTGGATGACCTACCCATGGTTTTGTCCCATGCCGTGCCCCAGCTAGACAGCATCTGCCCCTGCCCCACTCCCTTCTCCCCCATATACTTACTAGCCGGATGCTGCTCTCTAGACTCTGGGGCTGTATTCCTGTCAATCGGCTACCAGATCGATATCAGCCAGTATGGCTGGCCATTGGTATTGGCTAAGAAAATCTTTATTGGTGCACCCCTAATTTTTAGATATCTTGAAAAAAATAAATATGAAGACTACTTATTCAGATTCAGGGTAGGCCATTAGTTAGGGAAAGTCATCACTTTTTTTTTTCCTTTTTGGGTAAGTGGGAGATTTAACAGTCTAGTGTACACTATAGCATACTGAACCAGGAATTGGAAAACCTGGTTCTCTTGCTCCCTATGCCATTAACTAGGTGACCTTTGGCAGATCATTCCACTTAGGCTTCTGTTTTCCCCTTCCACATTTTTGCCCTATAGCTAGTAATCCTATACCTGTTCTGAATGGAAGACTTTAGCTTCCAGATCTGTAAATACATTACCTTTCTCTACTCATAAATAAACCTTCACGCCTTTTAATAAGAATGACTTCAGTGTACAAAGTCTAGTGCATATTGCTGTGGAGGAATCATTCAACAACTACAACAGTACCCATCAATCAGTAAGTCAGAGTCTATCCCTGGTATGCAAGTGAGATTCATTTTTTTTTCCTTTTTGCATAACTACTTCATGCATAGAACATTAATGCATTTTGATTTATACTACTATTACTACTACTTTGTCCTTAAATTGCATCCACATCAGAAGCTGTCAGTGCTTCAGTATTTGCATATGTTATGAAATAACATTTATAGAACAACGTTTTAGAAAAAATATGAATATCCATGCTTTTCTCCAGCTCCATGTATCAAAGATGTTGATCATAGAATCATAGAAAATGAGGGTTGGAAGGGACCTCAGAAGGTCATCTAGTCCAACCCCCTGCTTAAACAGGACCATCCCCAGCTGGATGATTGCAGCCAGGGCTTTGTCAAACCTGGCCTTAAAAACCTCCAGGGATAGAGATTCCACCCCTTGTAGGTAACCTGTTCCAGGGTTTCACAACCCTCCTAGTGAGAGAGATTTTCCTAATATCCAACCTAAACTTTCCTTGCTGCAACATCTTACATCACTGAGAACAGTCCAGCTCCATCCTCTTTGGAACCACCCTTCAGGTAGTTGAAGGCTGCTATTAAGTACCTCCTCAGTCTTCTCTTCTGTAAACTAAATAAGCCCAGTTTCTTCAGCCTCTCCTTATAAGTCATGTATCCCAGCCCCCTAACCATTGTCATTGCCCTCCACTGGACTCTCTCCAACTGGTCCACATCCTTTCTGTAGTACTCCAGATGTGGCCTCACCAGCGTTGAATAGAGTGGAATAATTACTGCCCTCTATCTGCTGCTAGCGCTTCTACTAATGTAGCCCATTATGCTGTTAGCCTTCTTGGCAACAAGGGCACGCTGCTGACTCATATCCAGCTTATTGTCCACTGGAACCCACAGGTCTTTTTCTGTAGAGCTCCTGCTTAGCCAGTTGGTCTCAAGCCTGTAGCAGTGCATGGGATTTTCCCCATTTGATCTCTAAATCCATCAGGTAGCAAGGCTATGTAGTGTACTAGAATTCAGAGCCTTAATTGTGTAGTGACACTTTTTTGTCACTAGAATAAAAAGAGGTTCCCAGTTATAAATGTATCAACATATCATTTGTAGAAGCTAAAAAGAAGGTTCCAAAACATATGGGTTTGGCAAGGGTTTGATTTTAGTTAGGGCTTGATAGGTTCCTATGGCTTTGAAGAGGCTCTAAAATATGAGAAGGAAGAATTAAAATCAAACACAAGAGTGCTCTGTTTCTTTGCCTGCTACTCCCAGTAGCTGGGGTTTAGGTTGTAGCCGTGTTGGTCTAAGGATATAGGCAGACAAGGTTCCTTGGGTGAATTTGATATCTTTTATTAGACCAACCCAAATGGTTGGAGAATAGTTATTAAGCAAGCTTTCGGGTTCAAAAACCCTTCGTCAGGCTAAAGATGCTGCAGCAGTTGCTGCGTGCTCTTCCTGGATGGAATGAAAAGTAAACAAGCCAGGGGCTGGGCTGGGCTGGGGAGTCAGTTGCCAGGCAGATTGTAATGTATCAAAAATCCAATGTCTATGTTTAGTCCATGATCTCTAGTATCCAGCAGGTTGATGAAATGGAGCTCATAGGCTCGTCTCTGGGATGTGTTGTGTAAATTTCCCTTGAGGATCAGGACTGAGAGATTGGAGAGAGAGTGGCCCTCCTGTGAGAAATGTGCCCCCACCGGTAATTGGGTGTTTCTGTCTTTGATGGATTTCCGGTGTGCGTTCATTCTAGTGCGCAGTTGTTGTCTGGTCTCTCCTACATATCTTCCATCAGGGCATTTGGTGCATTGGATGAGGTATACTACATTCCTGGAGGTGCAGCTGTAAGATCCTGGGATGCTGATGGCTCTGTTGTGGGGTGTAGTAATAGTGGGGGTGGTGGAGATGTGGGGGCAGGTTTTGCATTTCTTGTCACGGCACGGTCTGGATCCTTTTGGTGTGTTCTGGGGTTGAGGAAGTTTGCTTCTGGTGATGAGGTTGGCAAGGTTCGGTGCTTGTCTGAAGGCTAGGATGGGTGGCTCTGGGAAGCTCCCAGTAGCTCCCAGTAGCTATTACTGTTAATTTTGGAGACATAGTAACTTCTATACTATCAAGACTGAGATTTGCTTCCTATATTTATTTATTTATTTTGCAGGACCCCCCCATTTCTGTGTGCATGTGCACACACACATGCACATGAGCACTATTCCAGTCTTAAAGATAAATTCTATTTCAAATGTTGCATTCTCTGGGTAAAAGATTATATTTTGTCTGCATTTGCATAAGTTCAAACAATTGTTTGAGAGATACCATGTTTATTCAAATGCAAGATGAGGCTTTTTCCCCTAATCAGCATGGGGGGAAAATATTCCTTGTATGTCATTGACATACAAAAAAGCCTCATTAAATACATTATCTATCATTAAACTGCTGCCAAAAGCAGCTTGTGCTCAGTAATGGAAGCCAACCATGAAGTTGATTAAATTAAGCCAACACTGAGCATGCCTGTAAAACTCATGGTCTGTGTTGGGCAAACATATTGATGGGAACTTTTATTTTTATTTTTTTATTTTTTTTAGCCCTTAAAAAAAGGGTGGGTTTCCTCCATAGAGAACTGGCACCAAGCCTGGAAGTACTGCGATACCAGGCTGGCACCGGGGTGGGGCAAAGCCAGCCCTGACACCCTCCTCTTGATGCCAAAATTGCTGCATTTGATATACTGATGGGGACTTTGTGTGTGTGTGTGTGTGTGTGTGTGTGTGTGTGTGTGTGTGTGTGTGTGTGTGTGTGTGTGTGTGTGTGACCCTTAAAAAAAACAGGTGGGTGTTCCCTCCGCAGGGAACTGGTCCTGAAGGTACTGGCACTGGTCCTGAAGGTACTGCAATACCAGGCTGGCGCTGGGAGGGCCAGAGACAACCTTGAAACACTCCTCTGGGTGCCAAAAATGTTCAAGTTCAGGATGACAAAACTTTTGAGGCATAAGGAAATACAGAGGACCTGAGCAAGGGGCTACATGGTGTAGAGGGTAGGGTTGTGGTATGAGCACAGCTAAATTGCATACAAAACATGCAGCCAGCTAAGCCCAGAGGTGAGAGTGTAGGAAGAAGGAAAAATGCGGGGTGCAATGCTTACATAGCAAAGAATATACAAGAGACCCCACACAACAATAATGCATTCAAGTAGGGAGGTGGTTCATAGGCACACACAGTTACAAATAGATTCAAGATACAATTGTGGGGGTAGAGAAGAGTCCAGGTCTTAGAAAGGTCTTCGGATCCTTTAGGTGTAATAGCAGGGGGCAGTCAGACAGTCTCCTCTGTGTCACTTCTGGTTGGCAGTCAGGTGAGGTACCCCACCCCAAATTTGATCTGAGCTACATTAGCCAAAAGAGCCAAGATGTTGATAGGAACTTTTTTTTTAAACTCAACATTTTATTAAAAAACCAAAACCTCTAGTATGTATTTACAAATATCAAACATTATCTCATCCAACACAGCCTCATAACATACTAACTCCTCCTCATCTCTTAACAGTTTACAATAATAACATTATCTTGTCTCACAACTATCCCCCCTTCTTGCCCTCCCCTCTCTCTCACCCCACTATCTCAGGCACTCCTCAAATGAATACATATTTTCATTTATCTTTCTTCCACATCTCCTCCCTCTTACTCTCATCTTCCTCATCCCTTTGCATATAATATTTGAGCTCAAACAGGGCTAGCCATAAACATTCCTTCATAGTAAAATTCATTCCCTTTATGATCAGCAAGTTCCTCACTTTCCACAGTGCTGCATTAACACAGATCACTCATGCTCGTAACTTCCCTTCTTTCCATCCTTTCTTAACTGACCCATACATCACTGAATCAAAATTTATCTTATCATTTACTTCTATAATTTGTAAATATTTCTGTGCCCTCCTCCAAACCTCCCATTGCAAAGCTGCATTCCGAAAATACATGTACCACCAATTCTTCCTCCCCACAATTCTCTTGTGGGCATTTTGCTGTTCTTCCCAAACCCCACCTATATTGAACCTCTCTTACTGTTAAAACCCTCCTCACCATTCTCCACGTCAGGTCTGCATGTTCCCCTTTTAAAACTTCCCCCATTGCCCCTCTCCACACTCACCTTGCTTGTTGCTTCAACAAATCACCCACCTCAGTTACTTTGTCTTTCCCTCTGATTTCTTTCAAAATTCTTCCTTTTTCTTTTAGACCTTGTATCCCTAACCCTTCCAAACCTTGTACTTTAATAAAATGTTCTTCTCTCCCATAATATATCGGCAATTTCCAGGCCAACTGCGCCTTCCACCCTGTCCCATATAGGCCCATTTCCCTGTCCAAAATCTGCAAAATTCCCCACTTTCCTGCTTCCTTCTGATGCTTCCCTCATCACCATTCTAACATAGTGTGCATAGATAAATGTGTGTCTGGTAATTTCCACCCTCCACACTCTCGTCCCTTATACAGTTCCTTCCTGACAATCCATTCCGTTTTAGAACCCCAGAAGAACATACAAATCAGTCTCTGGATTTTCCTGCTTTGAATCCATGACGAAGGATATACTACACCCACAAACAATATAATGGGTGGCAACACCTGCTTCACTAGCTTCATCTTTCCTGCATATGACAAACCTCTTGTGCTCCAAAATTTTCCTAACCTGTGACCCTGTCCCTTCCCATGCTTTTATGCCTTTCCCTTGTATATCAAGGACCACACCTAAGATTTTTATCTGATTCTTAACCACCGTCATGCCAAACTGCACTAGATCTCCCTGATTTCTGATCCCCAACACCTTGCTTTTACTCTTGTTTACTTTTGCCCCTGAAGCTTCCTCATAGTTTTCCACATGTTTCAGGATTCTCTCTAATGAGATTATCTCACCCCATCACGTTCATGTCGTCCATATACAGTGAGCATTTCCTCCCCTCCCCCACCCCCAAATATTAACTCCGCTCATTATTTTGTCCCCACTTATCCTCTGTGCCAGAGGTCCCATGGTGCATATAAAGATCCCAGGTGACAAGGGGCATCCTTGCCCTTACCCCGTTTGTAGCTGAAAGGCTCGACCCGAATTTCCCTTCACCAGGACCTGACTCTGTGCTGTGCCATGCACCAGTTCCACCTGACCTGCCAACTTTTCCAGGAATCCCATTTTCAGCAGCATCTCAAACAAAAACTTGTGCTGCCCTGTCATACACTTTCTCAAGATCAAAATTTGCTAGCACCACATTCTATTTTCTATCCTTCACGTATGCCAGTGCATCTCTCAATGCCTAGTGTGCTTGCGCAATTCTTCTCCCTTCCACTACGCGTGTTTGGTCCTCTTTATGACTTGGTCCAGAACACTTATCATTCATATTGTTATGACTTCTGCCAGGATTTTATAATTTGTATTCAATAATGTGATCGGCCTCCAGTTCTTGGGGCATTCTCAATCTCCCTTCTTATACAGGAGCACCACTGCTCCGTCTGCAAAACCCTCCCCAATCTTTCTTTCTTCTGTTATCTGTCTGAAGACCTCCACCAAATCCTTTCCCACCTAGGGCCAGAATCGCACATAAAATTCAGCTGGGAGTCCATCCTTTCCTAGTGACTTGTTTCCTTTAAAAGTTCTCAAACATTTTTCTACCTCTGTTATCTTTATTTCTCCCCCAACTCATCTTTCCTTTCATCCTCCACCTTCTCCTTGATGTCCACCAAAAATCCCTTCTTCTGCTCACTATCAATTTTCTGCTTTTTGTACAAATCCCCATAGAAGTCTGCCACAGTGTTCAGTACCTCCTTCTGGCCTTCCGTGCAGTCTCCATTCTCCTTTTTCACTCTTTCCACCTCCAACTTTGCCTCTTCCAGTTTATCCTTCACCTTCCTCTCCCTTCCTGCTTTCATGTCAAGCACTGCACCCTTTTCTGCATCATTTTCAGCTCCCTCATCTTGTCCCTCACCTTTCTGTTCCCAGCATTCATGAAAAATGTGCTTGTTCTTCTTTAATCATACACCACCATTCCCACCTGCTTTCATAACAGTTCTTTAAGGTTCTCCATTCCTTATACCCCTCTGTAAACTCCTTTCAAACTTTTTCGTCATGAAGCAGCTGAATGTTCAATTTCCCGTTTCATGCCCCGTTCCCATATCCACCCATAGCATTTAGTGACTTGATGGTCACTAAAACCCACATCTTGTATCTTTCTTGTGCACCACCATTCCTTCTGAAACTAAAACAAAACCGATCCTCAAAATTTTCCTTCCTTTGGGCTCCATTCTTGTATGTACTTTCTCTTCTGCCTATACATCCTTGAAACCTTCTTCCTGGATAATTTCCTTTCACATCTTCGAGGAACTAACTCCACCTGCCCACCCCTGTCTCCTTTCTCAGTTATGCAGTTGAAGTTGCCATCTATGACTGTGTCTCCACCCCTCCCCCATTGCATACATTTTCAGCTTCCAGAATAAAGCCACCCTGCCCTCCCTTTCCATGGGTATATGCGTTAATTCTACCTCCATCTCTTTTCTCTCCAGTAATACCCTCTGCATTCTTCCTACTACTAACACTTGCACTTGCTTAACTTTAATCCCCAGATTTTAGTTAGCACCATCACTCCTGCCACCTTGTTCCATTTGTCCCCACCTACCATGACTGCCCCAAACCCCATCTCTTCTCTAGATATTTATATTAATCTCCCCACAGTATTTCACGCTCTTATAGGTATATTGCATCCGCATCGATAGACCCTAAAGTTGCTGACATTCGGTTCCACCTCTTCCTTGTCAATAAACTTCTCACATTTTCTTTATCATGGTGTTACGTGTTGCAACTTTAAAGGTGGAAGCCACTGGTCCTCATCTCTCTTGTTTTACGGGTTGTCCACATCGCTGTGACAATCAGTGACTCTGTTCCCCCCTTACCCACCCCCCACCTCATCCCTGTCGCTCTCACTAGGTTCTCCAGGGCTTCTATGTTGAGAGAGGCTGCTGCTGTCCCCTTCCCACCCTCCCCCTGCCCCCATTACTTCCTTCTGACTCAGCAGACCCTTCCGTTTCCACTTCCAACATACTTCTCCCCTCTAGCATCACTTCTCCCTTCTCCACCTTTCCATCTTCCCATGTTGTTTTCTTCTCTGACCATGACAGCCTTTGTTTCTTCCTTTTTCCTACCCATGACTGTCCCTTTCCTTTTCTCTAAAGCAGAACTTTCTTCTTAGTCAATCTCCAGAATTTCTTTCTTTACTTCTGTTTCCATGCTTGTGCTTCCATGGCCCTCCTCCTCTTTCCACTCCTTTAATTGTTGTACTGCTACCACAACACTCATTCCACACCTTTCTGTCTCTGTTTCTTCACCAACCTTTCTTCCTCCAAATCCATCCTAGCCTCTCCCACCTCTTCCTCCTCCTTCCTCCTCTGATCAAAGTCAATCCTCCCTTTTAGGTTATGCTCTGTTAGAGAGAGAATATAGGCATCTGTTTTGCATGTGCCCTTCCTTCAAACATATCCCACATTTCAGCACTTCCTAGCATGCATGGGCTCTGTGCCTTCTCCCACCACACTGGTAGCAAATAGTTAGGCTACATTAGGCTACCAAATGCCCTTCCTACCCACATTTGCTACATTGATGTGGTTGTCCATGGTATATGATGTAGCCCTGGTGCCCTCCCATGTGAATAACTGATGGCAAGTGCTGCACCTCTCCCAGGCTCCCTTCCTCCTCCCTTAGAATCAGTCATGCCTGAAACGCCCCAGTCCACACATTATATTTGTCTCCCACTTTTTTCACAAACAGTACTCTCTGGACTCTTCCTCTCCAACCCTCTCTCCACATCTGTTTCCTCAAGGATGTCCAGATACAGTTTGACAAGAAACACACGCTCCCTTGACTTTTGTTCAGCAGCAGAAATTAGTCCTTGCAGTTCTTCCTTCTCCTCTGTTTCCTTGTAGTTTCTCTGGAACTGCTCATAGACCCCTCTTTGCCAGAAGGTGAAACCCTGTGACCTCCCATTTGGGTAGGCCACCATGCATTGCAAGTACTCAGAGTTCACTTTCAGAATATCAGTCAAAATCTGATTAAAAAAAATGTCACACCTCTCCATGGCCCATCTCTCCTGTGCCTTCTCCCTAGTCATTGTTACGCATACCCTGTCTCTCCACGCTCCTTGTTCCCTTCATTTCGGCTCCACCTGCCTCCCTCTTCCAGATTCTGTCATCTGGTTCCTTCTCTCCATTCTTCTTCAGCTCTCTGGTTCTTGGTGCTGCTTTCCCCAGTCTGGCTGCTCTCCATCTTCTTCCCTTTGCTCTTCTTCTGGCTTGCTTTTTCCTGTTCAGTTTCAGCTGCTTTCGCTTTCACCTTCATGCATCACTGCACCAGCTGCCGATCCGATTCCAGCTCTGTCTGACTCCCCACATTCATGATTCCATTCCATCTGGTCTCTTCACTCCTCCTTCTCCTTCTCCAATCTTTGCTTCTCTGCTTACCAGCTTTCTCAGCCACTGCCCTTTCACCACTCACTGCTCCTGTCTCTTGGGTCATCTCCCACCCTGCTGCCACACTTGAGCTGAACCCACAGAAAGCCAAGAACCAATATGCTGATAGGAACCTACCATAAAAATACATTAGTGCAGTCCATCCAAATAAGTTATATGATGGTGTCCTTGTGCACAGTAGTCCCCATCAGCACCAACTTTGTTTCAGGTCATGGTGAGCCACCATAGTGAAAACATTTTGACTTCGTCTTCACTCCCACAGCTGAGCTATGCCTTTCTTTCCCATTTCCACTGATTCCTGTTTCTTAACCAGCCTTAAATGTCTGTCATTATCACCAAACAGGGCCCCAAACAGTTCTCCCAGAATCCCATTGTCGCCCCCTCTCTCAGCTTGTCAGATATGATTAGTGTGGCCCCATCCATGAGGTGGAGCTGGATCAGTTTGCCCTGTATCTCATCTGACTATAAATTTTTGGAGGATACCTGAACTCATGACTCAAGAACACCTGGTTCCAGTCATGAGTGAGGGACTAATTTACACATGGATCCTTTTGGGGGGTATCTGGAATACACACGTGTACTGAGCAGTGCTGAGCTATAGGGTCACCATGGCTTGAAATGCTGTTGACTCTGCTGGAGCCCAGTCCAGTGAACTATATTGTAAATCATGAGCCTTTTGGCTTTGGAGTGATATCATGCAGAGTTTGTAGGAGCTGTAAGGGGAAGAAGTTGGGGGGACAGAGGGTAACCCCCTAGATTTATTTTCCCTGGTATAGCAGTAGGAAGGGGACAAATTCAAGGCAAACCTCCAATAATTAGATACTATACCTGAAAAACTGTAACAAATTAATAAATTTTCCATATATAGAATCCAATTATTGGAGTGTTGTCTTATTCAGAGTCATCTTATACCAAAGTAAATATAGTAGGTATCAAAAGAAACACAAAAATATGAAACCTACTCAAAAGAAACACAGAAATATGTGTTAGTTGTGTGTTGAAAATTCTTCTAATGCTTTTTTGTCACATTTTAGCTCAAAAATGACTTGTCTTAGAGGATTTAGGCAGGACATATTTGAGAGTTTTTGGCAAGCTTTAGAGCACAAAGTGCATTTCGGGATGGAGAATGGCATACTTGCAAAGTTGTTAACAGCGTCTTTGTCTATCTCTGTTATATTTTGAGAGAGACCAAAACCACTTTTTTATAGTGGAGAGAGACTTCAAAATGTACACCATTGCCATGAAGGGGTTTTTGTTTGCTTGTTTGTTTGTTTTTACAACATTTGTTTGACAGCCTATAACCAGATAAATCAAGAGAAAATTTCTGATATCAGGAGGCTCTGTAATCTACCATGCAAAGGTATAGCAATGGATAGAAATTAAAACTAGGAACAAGGAATATATTTTTTAAATTAAGCATTGAAGCACCTTACCAAGGGAACTGATTGGTTCTATATCCTGTATATATTTTGGTATAAAGGTTAGATGTCTTTCTAAAAGAGATGCTTTTTCTCAGTCAGAAGTAATGGCTGAACGAACAAGTTACCGGGCAAAGTTTGAGGGCCCGTGTAGGAGATTATCCCAGATGCCCATAATGGCCTTAAATTTTATGGGTTCTCTCAGCTTTCATATTTCAGATATTTGAGACTTTAATTTTTAACCACAATTCCAAATATCTTAGGTTCTAATGGCTGTGTTTTTAGAACTGCTAAGTTTATCCAAGGAATTTGCTCATCCTTTTACCCTGACTGGTGACTTTAGCTTTTGATAGTCTGCTATATGCAGACATATTAAATGGTGCTGTCTTTTCCCTCAGCACTAAATTGTATAGAAAAGAGGTAAAATTGTAGAAAAACCTTTAAACAATTACTTTTCCATGTAAACCATTGCTGAAATTGTCTCTGAGGTATGTGACAGCATATAGTAAGGAGTTGAGTCCACATTGTGAAAACTTTTGAGTACTTTTGAGCTACCAGATGTGATGAATTCCTAGCTGAGCTGGTCACTGGTTCCTTTTCCCCTGATAACAATATTATGCCTTCCCCTGACCCTCCATTTTTTAATGATTTCATATAAAAAATTACAGCGTGCATTTAAAGAAAGTCCGTTTTACATTTTGGTGCTGTTCTCCATTAATGTTAAGCAGAGCAATTAAAAGGGAAGGATGTTTTGAAACCACAATACATGGCAGAAACAATAGAAGACAAAATTAAGAAGGTTCAGTCTTGTGCTCCAGGATTGGCCATGTGGATGCCCTGTGATAGAACACCAGTTGCCACCAAATAATTGAGAACAGATATTTTGAGTAATTTTCTATACAGGCAGTCCTTGGACTTACGACACAAATGGTTCCTGAAAACAGCGTCTTAAGTCGAAACATTGTAACTCAGAACCCATTTTTCCCATAGGAAACAATGTTATAAATGGGGGATTGGTTCCTGAATCAAGGCCCGATACCCTCTTTTCACCAAAAATAACCCAGAACTTCATACTCAGTCAATTATAGATGAGTAATATAGCTACATTAATGTATGTGTATTGTAAATAGCAATCATATTGATTTGGAAGGACTTTGAGGTGACTTTGCTGGACTTTTTGAAGGGCTCTTGGCTGGAGTCTTCTCAGAAGTCTTGGCTGCAGGTTTTTCTGGAGTCTTGTCTGCTTTCTTAAAGACAGCGTCCAAGGAAATTTGGACAGTTCTTCAGGGAGATGGGTGACACAGCAACTTGTTTGCTGGTGTGGCGTCACATCAGATGAAGCGTTGTAAAGTCGAGACTGACGTCAGAAAGTTGAAATGGTATCAATTTAAAGATGTAACTCGAAACGTTGTAAATCAAGGACTGCTTGTATATGGTAGCACTTGTGCCTTTTAAGGTTTGACAAGTAACTTTTAAAATAAAACCAGTTTTCAAAGGAAAAAAGCTGAAGACTTTTGTGCATGCACCTTATTTCAGTGTCCAAGAAGACAGGAAGGGAGGGGGGTTTTTTGGGTTTTTTTGTGCTCTATTGCTCCGTGGATGGCATGAAGTTGCCATCTAATCCTTTTCCAAAAAATCCCCTTGAACATGCTCATTCTGAGAAGTTACGTGCCATTGCTTTGTATAGTTTTCAGTCAATGAAAGGTTTATTTACAACATTACAAAACTGACATTTTTGGAATAGCTCAGTTTACCAACCAGTGAATTTCTTTGTACATGCATAGAAAAGTATTTTTGGTACACCCTTTCATTACAGAACTGTAGAGAATGCAGGGAACATCCTGTTTTCATATTAGAGTGAAGTACTTCTCAGTCTAGGTATAAGACAGCCACTCTGCTAAACCTTACATGTGGCTGTGGTATTTCACTTTTCAACAGTTTGTCCCATGTTCCTCCATTAATTGCCAATTCTATATAGCATCTGTTTCGCATGGCAGGTGTTTTATGAAAATATCTACCCTGTAAAAACAGTACTTGATACAGTTTGCCTAAGGAATTGGAATTTTCTTCCCTGCCGGGGTTCTACACATTTTTTTTCTTTGTTTGCTGGCTGGGATCTAATTCTTTGCTTTGCTGATCTAATGGCTTTTTGTTTTTTAGTCCATTGTCACCGAGTGGCCCAGTTTTTAATTGGCTTGGCAATAATGCAGTGTGGGAAAATGGATAGATTATTTAAAATGAAGACAGGTTTACTGAAAATGGTGAACAAAAGGATCTTGTCTCTTTAAAAAGTGCAGTTTGACCAGGGTATCAGCCTGGTCCCTAAGGACAAAGACAATTTTGATTTGTGAGGCCCAGGAGTCCTTCACTTACCAGGATTCGTCTTTGCTTGTGCATGTCTAAACCTGTAAAATGCCCTTTTGTGTTGTATAAATCATATGCCATAAATCCTAAACAACTAGATCCAACCCCTTCCCTGTTGTCAAGTCACTCTGCAAGTCCCCATCACAGAGCTGCAAGATAAGCTCACTGCCTGGACAGAGCAGAGGTATTATCCTTTTTTGTAAAAATAAAAGTCGAAGAGTGTGGGTGGTTTCTTTGAATCCCCAACAATGCTCACTTCTATTGATCCCCCCACTTTTTTTTTTACTTGCCTCATAGAAAAAGACTTGTTAACTCAGGAGGCCAAAGTCCAGCAGGGCTTCAAAATGCTGCTTCTGGTTCTGATGAAGACGAGCTGCTCTAATATCCTTAATGCTGCTGTTGGCAGTCAGAAACAGATTCCATTATTGTCGATCAATGCAGCCGCCATGCAGGAGGAGGGGAGAAGGGAGGGGTGGGAGCTTCCTATTCACAGATTGATCAACCTGCCATTGCATGAACAAATTCATTGTAAGAAAGGCTGGGATGCTGTTGTAATAGCTGAAGCAGGAAGGGACTGGTGAAGAGAGGAATGCAGGTTCTCCAGTTGTGAAGGGGGAGGGGGTTAAATTGCTTCTAAGCTTTGTTTTTTAGAAAAGAAACCTGTAAACAAAACTGCTTCATTTCATTTTTTTTTTTTTTTTAAGGCACGATTGTTGTATGCTGCACTTAACTGATTAGCTATTGTGCTGGCTGGGGATTTGAGCTGCTTCATCACTGAGATCCATTTCTTTTTATTTGAATTGTCCATATCATATTCTGCAAATCATCATTTTAAATTACTAACCATTTTCCCCCTTTTTCTTTCTTCCTGTTATTCTTGCTGGAGCTAAAATCTGGCACAAAGGGACAAGAAGTACTTCTCTTCCTTACTGCTCTTGCCCATGCCTGCTTTATTATCAAACTGGTTTGTCAGACACAGAATTAAGAGGGGCAGAGTCACGCTTTCTGTTTCATTTTGTCAGTGTACGCTATAATTTAAGTACTGGACTCCCAAGACCATCAACTCTTCCCCACCCTTCCTTCCCTGCTTCGTTCAATCATTGTTTTCTGTATGGAAAAGTTTTCTGGATGGAGAATGAGTCTCCTTTCTCCTGGTGATGGGGCTGAATGGCTGGATAGCAGCACAGAAGATGAGAAAAGTCTTCTCTCATTTCTTGGTACGGTAGGGTTTCTAATATATATATATATATATTTTTTTTTTTTTTTTTTTTAAGAATTTTCTGGAAAGACTTAACTACTTTTGTTGGGGTTTAATTTCTTCAGTCTAGAGTTGTAAAATAATAATAATAAATCAGGATAAGCTCTGGAATGAGATGGAGCTTTAATTAAAAAGTTTAGATTCAGTTAAAATAGTTCCAAAAATACTTGGACGAATGTTGAAGCAGAATCCAAGCGATAGATGTGTAGTCCAGAAATGATTGCTCCCAGCTGTTTTTCAGATCTGTTGACTTATTACTGTGCAATTCAAACAGCTGATCAGTGTGTTCGATCTGTTTCTACTGGTATCAGTCAGCATGCACGTCAGCTTTACTTCTCAACTATGTGATATCTTAATATATCAAGAAAGAAGAGCTGAGTGTTGTTTTTTTTTCACTTAAAAAAATGGGTACATTATATATTAAGATCAACTGCAGGCTGAAGATCAGGTCCTGTGCCTAGCTAAATATTTTTTTGTACTCCAAAAACTGAATTTAGAATGTAAAATCAAACAGCGATGCTGCTTCTGAACACTCAGAATCAAAGACTTTCTTAAACAAATGTATAAGTAGAAAATTATTGATTTCAAGTTTTTTCTTTGCTCAGTTCTTTCCATTGATCTTATTTATTGTCGCATCCTAAAAATTCCCTCTTTCTCATTGGTGTTTTATAGGCTTTGGGCACTTGTGGCTGGCTATGATTTCATATTCTTCCTTTGTTATCACTCGGCAAAGCTGCAAATATTTAGATTTCAAATTTTTATGATCTTTCCTCCTAAGTTTTCCACCCCTTCCCAATTTTTGTTGTTTTTCAGAATTCCCTAGTACTTGACATTTTCTTAGTATTGAAGCGTTTAGAAGTGTGTACAGTAATATTGTGGGTAGTCTGAAACTCCAGAACTGTATAGAAAGGCCGAGTTTCTTCCTAAGTCCATGCTGTGGTATCACTTCATACTATAGTGACATGGGGAATTGCATAATGTGGCTGTCACCAATACAGATGTGTTTGGTAAGCCTTTACTTGTCAGTTGAGTAGACAGTAGCTAATACAGATGCTGCATCTTTGTTCTAGCCCCTCCTTTTCCTTCCAGTGCACAGGCTGAGTTTCCAGGTTGTTTTCCTGCTTCACTGGTAGCAGCTGCCACTGGTTCCTCTGTTTAAAGGTGCCATCTTATTTTCAGGTCTCAGCCAAGCTGCAGAACATATATAAAAAATACTTTGAGAGGAAAACAGAGAATTACCCCCCCAAAAAGGAGGAAGAAAAGGACTAAAATACCCTTCCTGTGCTTCTCTCTTCACCATACATTGTAGCCTTCTCTAATAAGACCACATCAAACCTGAGTTGGAGCAGAAATATCTCTGAACTGGATGCTAGTGCTCTGCTTCAACAGCGTGTCTCCTTCCTACCTTTTCCTCCAGACCAGAAGACCATCAGGACAGCTCTTAAGTTCCACCCCACAAACAGCCAGAAAGGATCTCAGGGGACCTGACTCAAATGTGCTGTAACAAAAGATTTGTGGGGGGCAGGAGAGCACCCAGTCTCGTTCTCTTTGCCTCCAATCTCTTACCACAATGGGTTGCCCATTCATCCACAAACTTTAACCTAGATATCATCTCTCATGTGTTCTGGAAGTCTTCTAGGGTCCTTCTTAAGAACGTGTCGCCTGCTTGGTCCCAGGGGTCCAGATGTCTGTTTTCAGGTTCCATAAGAGGTTTTCTTTCAGGGTAATCAATTTGATCAAGGGAGTGTCTTACTTCAGGCTTTCCCTCAAGTATCCATCTTCCCTTTGGAGCTCAAATCTAGCGTTTAAATGCCTTGACCTTACAGTTTCCTTCTCTTCCTCATCATGGATAAAATGGCTTTTCTGGTATTTGTAACCTTGGCTCAGAGAATTGGGTAGATCTCAGCCCTGGCTTGCAGGTTTTTTGTGTCTCATTTTCCGCTGCTAAACATGCTGTATTTTTCTCCTGTAGGTCGCAGTCTTGTGCCTTATTAGGAGACAATTTCCCAACCTCTGCCACAATGCCAAAGCCAGATTGAAAGTTTTGTACCATCCCTAGATGTTTGCTGAATATTTAAAGCCAAAAGTCTGGTTTTGGAAAGGCTCTTCTGCAAATTTAGTGTCCCTGTTTATGCTACTCAAGGAGGAATGATGCTCTGCCCCACTTGACCAGAGGCATTAAAACTTAGTGAGTGTCTAGTTTTTTAGTAACAGGAAACTACTCTTTTACAACAGAGCTTTTAACAACCATGACTCTTGTATTTGAAAATATCTTGGGCATGTTTAATGAACTTAAATGACAGAGGTAAACACCTTTCGGATCTGATTTATAAGGGCAGAGTTGGAGAATTCTTGCACATGGCTTGTGTTTACCCTTATGATAAAGGGTGGTTGGTGTGCTAACTGACCCCCACCTTGAACTTTTTCTTCCTCAACATTCTGTTATGAGGTTATCATCACCTCTGCTCACAAGCCAAGGATTTGCACATTCTGTTTTGCACACCTGTTATATTTCCTACCCTCTCCCTCTCACCCTGGCCCCCTTGTGTATCTCATTTACCTATTATGTCTGATCTTTCAGACTGTAAATTCTTCAGGACAGGAATTGCCTTTTATAATGTTTGCACTGCACCTAATGCAATGGATCTAATCTGGTTGTGGCCTTTAAGTGCTACTGCAATGCAAACATTTAATAATAATGGGATTGTCTTCTAAGTAAGTTAGAGAACTTTGATATTTACTAGCATTGTCTCTTAAGATTTCTCTGGGTAGTCACTTGCCAGTAAGCATTATCTTTGTGCCATTTAAAAATCCTCATTAGTTATCTTGGAGAAGACCTTTTACTTTTTACTGAAGTTTGGTATTTGGTTGGTGCATGAATTCGTAACAAACGTCTTCTGAAATATCTTTTATTTTTGTTTTCTTTTTATCCGGTGTATCCAGCTTTTGCACATTTCTTGGTCAAACTGCATCTTACTGGTTTTATAACTCTTTCCCTAACTTTTCTTTCCCATATCACTTCGTATTTTTATCTTTTTATTTGTTCTGTAAAGCCATCAATGCTAACTTTTCAGTTGAGGGATCACTGTAGCAAGTTAAAATTTTCAGGCTACATACTGGAACTTGCTTCATTTAGGGTTTTAAGTCGGAACAAGTGCGGGGGGTTTTATAACATGGCACAAATCACATTAGTTATGGTTGGTTTTTAATTTACACTTTTTACTAAAGGACTTAATTAATACCCCTTTAAATTATGCCCTGTATCTCTAACTATCTGCCAGTGGGAGAATTGAAAGGGATTATAATTGTTAAGTGAAGTTCTGATTTTTGCCACCCATTTTTACGAATGGTTTAAAATTTCATAAGAAACTCGTATTGTATACCAGAGGTTTTCAACCCTTTTTTATTGAGTCTACCCCCGGGGTGGAAGGTGTGGCAAACGGCCAGACGGGGGCAGGTGGTAAACGACATCTGTACAGCCCTGCTCTTGTCCCGCCTCAGCCCTGCTCCTGTGAGGCAGCAGCACAGGGTGGCGGCGTCCTGTCCCTACCCACCCCTGTGTACCCCCAGGGGTACACATAACCCCGGTTGACAACCCCTGTTGTATACTATGGGCACCTATACGCATGTAGGGAGGCTGCTCTGACGCGTTGTAATTACAGCACATCAGAGCAGACTTGATTAACCGAGTCTACTGGAGTGTAGTAATTACCACACTCCAGCAGACTCCAGCGTCATGTGCATCAGCATTCCTGTGTTGAAAAATGGCAGTGGGGGCACTTTAACTAAAGCTCATTAAATGAACTTTAGTTAAATTGCCCCCACCGCCATTTTTCAGCACGGGGACCCTGATGCACGTGATGCTTCAGACTCCTTAATTTGAGCAGCTCTTGGAGCAGCTTTAATTAAAGTGCCCTCCCCTCCCTCCACTCTTGCAGCATGTCTGTAAACATCCTCTGTGTTTAAAATTCCTGTTCATTGCAACTCATCTTTTCCTTGAACCCCTTTCTTGTGTTGTAAGATTTGCTTTCCTTATGCTTTTATTCCTTCCTTTAATGACCTTGTCCCTTTCTTCCCTTCTGTTCTCTTTCCCTTTGGTGTCCATTTTGTAGTCCTCATCATCAGAAGCAGGATAAACCACAGTTAAGAACTGGCCAACTAGACCTCTTTATTGCTTGCTTTATGTGAATGGTCTGAGAGAGCAAAGGAGACAGCAAGATAAAAAATAACCTGCCCTGTCTTATCTAAATTGCAAATGCATGACATTATTGACTGAATATGTTAGAGTAATACTTCATAAATGACCTCAGTATATTAAATTTTTTATTTTGACTTGTTGAAATGTATATTGATTTTTTAAAAGTTTTAAGAATGAATTAGATTCTCCCTTTAATAGTAACAGTACAATGGTCTGTTCAAACAAAAGGTATTTGAATCATCAGACCAGTCAACTGATCCTATTGGTTGAACATTCATTAATGCCCATAAAGACTATCCAGAAAACAAAGGAAAAACAAAAACCCTAACATATGAGTGAACACATTAGGATGTACTGTACCAGACTCATGATTACATTGTATTGAGCGATGCAACCAACAAAATCAAAATAATCACTTAAAAACATTTTTGCTTATAATGTAGGACACTGACCAATTGCATCTCTGTTCACACTTCTATTGTCCTCATATCTCACAAGAAGGCAGTTGCCAGTATTGTTTTATAAACTAAGAACTAGTCTGTGCTGCCCCTGTTGGTATTACAAGAAATTTTAAATTTAGTTATGAATAAGTACATGGTGACCCACTTAGCTAGTTGGTCTGCTTCTAAATACTGCACATGCTAAAACCTATCAGCCATAGCAGATTATACAGTATACAGATCTGTCCTACACTGTGCAAGAGTGGGTTTCAGTATATTACTCTAAAAGTAGCAAAAGGTTTTCTTCATAGGCAAAAGTCCTTGACAGTGACATTGCTGCTGCTTTAATCTTTGTATTTTAAGTTAAACTGTAAGATTCATGCACCTCTTTCAGATTATTCCTCAACACCATTTTCTGCTGTGTTCCCTAAAAATCGAGGGTTATTTGGGGATAACAACTTTCTTTTAAGCTTAGTTTTTAGAGGGGGGGGTTAAGTTACTTTTGAGGTTCCATCAAATTGCGGGATCTAATTTTATTAATGTACTCCCCCGATCTACCCTTTTCTCCTTACAGTTTTCACAATCATTTTTTGTGTCTTGTTTCAAATTAGATGGTAAATTCGTAGGGGCAGGGATTGTCTCTGAAGACATAAATACAGAATCAAGTTGTCACGAAGTAAAAGGAGTAGTGGTTCTGAGCACAGCAGCTACTCTGATAATTGCCTGCACACTTGCTCATACCCCAGGGCAAAATGAAAGCTAACTCTCAATACCTTAGGCCTCAGTGAAACAGGTGCCATGGAGGACATAGGCAGGCAGTTATTGTAGAGCAGCTGACAAGCCCTAAGACTCCACTCCTTTTACCTCATGGTAATTTGTTCATGTGCCTGTCTGCTTAGTGTGTTTGTATAGCACTTGTTATAACGATTCCTGCATTCCAATGTGGGCTTCTGGGCATTATCACAATTTAAGCGTATTATAAATAATCTGTCCTCATAGAATATATTCCCAAAGTGTTATAACTGGCAGCTAAATGTTAACTTCTTTGCCCTCTTTAAAGAGCGCTGCTAATGTTGAATGACATGGAAGGGGAGGCCCACCTTTACTGACTCAAAAAAATAAATCATTTTTTTCCTCTGGCTCAAACATTGGATCCCTAGGTAAAAAAAATGTTCCCTCATTTACGTTAGTGTCTAATTTCAGAATGGCATTAACGTTCAATTCATGTTCCAGCCTATGGCAATTAGCTGTTTCTCTTGAAGAGTGTTAATGTAGCTAGCTAAAAGATATGCAAACAATGTTATTTATATGTTTGCTTGCTTATTGTAATAGGGATATTTAATATATAGGCAGTTAACTTCTTGCTGGATATAATAACAGCTAGCAGTCAAGGAGTATGGCAGGCCTTTGGCCTTTGTTTGAGAATGACAGCCTTCAAATTTTGAGAGCTAGGGAAAGTGGAGTGGAGGGGACCAATTTATCTATTGTTATTAAGATTATCTTGCTGCTTAAGGGGCCCTAGTAATGGACTGCACTCCATCTGTACTAAACAGCATCCACGCACATCAGAAAGCAGTACCTGGCTCCAGAACTAAGCTACATAACATTTTCCTTTCAATTCCCATATCCAAAAATCTATAACAAACTCTGTTTATGGGGCAGCAGTTGAAAAGAAGGTGATGTAGTACTTCAAAATTGTATAGGCTTTTCTATAGTTAGGTAATAAAATACAGAGATTGCTGGAAAAAGTAGACTTTAGATAAGATATTTGGATTTCGTAGGAACATAACTGATGCCTAAATTTCTTAACTTATGCAAGTTATGCCTTGGGAAAGCAATTATGAATGTTTTGAGAACTGGCTAGGGATATTATATGCATCTTTTTACAAGTTCAAGTTTCTTGAAGATCAGAGAAGGATGTTCTAGTATAGCACATGATGCCTACTTGCTACCACCATGTCTTTCCTTCCTAGACTACTAGTGCAAAAGAGCATTAAGTTCAGAATTGTATTATAGCACAGAAATGTAGGAACTGCCATACTAGATCAGACTTGAAGACTGGGTACCAAACTATACAGTGAACCGTGCCAATATTTTACAGAAGGCTTAAAACACCCGTGGTGGTTGTTGTTTTATTTGCCCTCTACATATCTGAAATATCTGCACATAATTTTTAAAAGGTGATCTTAAACTCCAAAGCACCTGCTTAATGACCTTTCCAGAATTTTCAGTTTCAATAACAAATGGATTAACAACTGTGGATTGTCTTAGTAGCCCTATAAATGCCTCTGTCCTTCTTTAGGTATCCAGGTTGTAGCTGTATTGGGCCAAAGGCAAAAGGAATCAAAACTCGCGGCAGAGGCGATTATCGTTTTTTAGCCCAACTAGGTATTTGCAAAAAAAGGTCTTTATTTGCAAGCTTCCGAGCACAGGCACCCTTCTTCAGGCATAGGAGATTGCAAAGATTGTGAAATACGAATTTGCATTTCTAGCTAGGATAACTTTTACAATCTTTGCAATCTCCTATGCCTGAAGAAGGGTGCCTGTGCCTGGAAGCTTGCAAATAAAGAGCTTTTTTTGCAAATACCTAGTTGGGCTAAAAAACGAGATCAACTCTGCCGCGAGTTTTGATTCATTCTGTCCTTCTTTGAAGCTTGGTTGCATTTTTGGCTTTAGTATTTTCTTGTAGCAATTAATTCTTTCTCTCCTTTTCCTAAGGTAAACAATTCCAATCTTTTTGATCTTTCTTCCTGTGAAATTTTTGCAATGTGTCTAATCATTCTTGTCACCCTTCTCTCAACTGTCTGCAGTTTTTGAGATGGTGTGCGTTGATATTGGACACCTTATTCCAACCAAAATTGAACCTTGTTTGTTCCATCCTAATTTCCGTCTCCCTGCAGAAAAAGTCTTTCAGAGTAGAATGCAAGAGCCCACAAAAGCAAGGTTTCAAATTACAAAAGACTTGAGCTGCTGATCTGCTATACAGGAGACTTGGAAGTTTGTGGATCGTTGCTTTCTGAATGGAGAAGCTTGAAACAACATTGTTGTGGCCAAGAGACCGCTATCTGCCATGCCATTGCCCTCTGCTGGATTCTCTGAAAAAGAACGCTCCCTTTCTGCCAACCTGGTCAAAATAATGAGCATTCTCTGTTAGAGTGGGAAGAGGGCACTGAAGTGTGCAGGGGGTGAAAAGAGACCTTCATGTATTCCTGTGCAGAACTGTCTTTGGAGGCATCTGCCATCTTTGAGTAATTGCCTCAGCTATTTTGTAGCTGCCTAATATTACTTAACACAGATAAATGAGGTAATGAATTAAAAGTGCCCCAAGGGATGTTTACAACGCTTTTTGTTGGTTTTTAAGATTGAAGGGGGTAAAATCCATTTATTTTTCAGAGGTTCAGAGAGCAGATGAAAAGGTTTCAGACTGTTATTTATCCACAGAGACAATGTGATTTGTCTGTGCTCTTGGCCCTGGAGAGTGAGCCATGCAGAGAAGGATTGTAATTTAATACTGAGACTATGAAAGGTGCATTGATTTTACAGCAGGTGAAAACAATGCAGTAGTAGTATGTAGCATGAGTCAGGGTAAGGGAGGCAACTGTCTAATTTTGGCCTAGTGGTGACAGTACACATTTTCCACCCAACTCAGCAGAAATACCGTTTTAAGGGCATTGTGGACATTTGTACACACGGGTGCACTGCAGCGCCAGGCACTTTTAAAGGTACTACAGAGCATCCATTTGTATAAACAGCAAAATGAGCATCAGTGCTGAGAAAATAGTGGTGGTGCGCTTTTGAACAAAAACACATCAAAGGTGTTTTAGTTCAAAAGCACACCGCTGCCATTTACTGTGTGCTGATGCGCATTTCGCCATTTATACAAATGCATGTGCCACAGAGCTGGGTGCGTCAGCTTGCGTGCTCTGCTGACACGCTGGATTTCTGGCACATTAGAGCAGACAGAGGTATGTGTATAAATGCCCTGTGGTAGCTTCACTTTCAGCCTTAGACCTGGAATTAAGTAGCTGGCCAAACTTATTATATTTAGGCCTTTACATTTTCATAGGCCAGGTATAGGCATTACATTTTTACCAGTACAAGTAATCAGAAACCAATCTATAGAACAGAAGGTAAGTTTGGCACACAAAACTGGTCTATACCCGTAACAGAACAGGAGTTTGGTGCACAGACTGGTTTAAAAATGTCAGAACCAGGTCTAAGATTTGCTGCCCTCCCCCCCCCCCCCCCCCCCCCCCCGGGCAAAGGATGAATGTGGATTTCTTCACTACCAATCTAAACTACACCACTTAAAGAAAACCACGTAACTTAGATCGATTCCACCTCAGGCTTTTTGAATGTCTGCATCTAGCCCTAAAGACAGACTAGCAGGTTATTAATATATGTTTGGGGTGGGGGGAGGGGGTCTTGTTTCTAATTGTAGGACATGTTTCATCTCCTTTCCTTGTGTATATTTGTCTGTCAGATAGATAGCTATGAAAGGAGATGAAAAATTTCTTAGTTAGAAACGGGATTCCTCTTCCCCCCCCCCCACCCCCAAATATTAATAGCCTGCTACTCTGTCTTTAGGGCGATGGATGGATAGATTGATTTGATTTCAGTGGAGCTTCTAGCTTCTGAGAACTGAAGTACTGCACTGGAGTCTTATTTGCAGAGAACTTGCATTGGTGCTAGTTTGGGGGGAGGGGGAGAAGTGCCGTGTATTTTATCTTGGCTTCTCTTTGTTTTAAATTCAAACTTCTCTCTATTTCGCTGTCCTGGGAAAGCATTGCCTGTTGTCAAAATGGTGGGGAATTCAGTCTTCTGTTTTCATTTATGACTCAGCAAAATCAACAGACTGTGTTAAATTACTTAGGATGCTTTGATGTGAAGCGATTTCCTGTGTATGAGAAGTGGAGAAAACCAGACCTATTATATTACTGGATGCTGTTCGATTTAAAGCAAAGGTGCTGATTTTGATCCTCTCTTCCAAATATGTTGATCATTTCCATTTCCTTTCATTCAATTGCCAACAAAAATGTGATTATTTAAATCATATGTAATGTGGCTGCCTTAGTGAGTACTTGCATCACACAGCATAGGACTGGTCCTAATACATAGTGTCTAAGGTTTTCTCTAAAGATAAAACTAGCAAGCTCAGCAAAGAATTCCAGGAGAGTGTGACTGACCATTGTATAATCCTTGGTCTAGCACTGGCCCTTCTCCAGGCATTTTGTTCTCTAAAGGTGCTCTGTCAGACAGCCATCATCCAATACAGAAACCAGGAAACAGGCGGTGCCTCATGGGTTGTAAAGGGAAGTGCCCAATGCTAATGATCAGCCTATGGAGAAATCTCAGAGAAAGCTAAGGGTCTTTCTGTTGCAAGCATTGAGAGATTGATTTACTTATGCTGTGTGAGCAGAGCTCTTTGCATCATCCTTATGTTTTTGGACTAAGTGCTGCGCCCTGTCTATTTGCAAGGGTTAGCTGATAATCTGTTAGACTTTCTACAAACCTCCTTTTGGAAGCTGTTGTCCATAATAAGAGTCCTTTAACCATGGATGGTTAAAGGTAATTTGGGAGACTGAATATTTTTGAAAGAAAAGTAGTGCAAGGTACCAGTACTTTTGCTGCAGAATCCTGCTTTCTTAACCTCTGTCATCATGGTAAATTTTGCTTTTCTCCTTCAAGACTTCATGGGTGAGACGTATTGTAATACGGGTAAAATCAGAATCCAATATGCAGAGGCATTACAGGTAACATTCTCCTTGAAGAAAGGAGGGGTATGGGTTTTTTTGTGGGGTATGTTAGTTTTTGCAGAAAACCTTCTCTTGGCATCAGCTGGCTGTAAATTGCAGTAAACCTTTGTTGTCGTTGTGAATCAGGATACATCGTGAAATTTTCTGTAACTGAGGGGAGCCGGCAGTTGGGCGTCTGTTAATAGCCTGAAAGTAACTAATGAGGATGTGCAGTCGGAGCGATTGATTGAATAGCTGCAGTCCTGTGTGTTTCTTTCTTGCTTGTGCGCTCGCTCTCTCTTGCTGGCTCCCTCTCTCTCTTTCTCTCTGTGTCTCTGCAAGCTGGAGAGAGGGAGGGGGAAGAGAGAGAACCAGCTATCTCTTAAGTGGAAGTAGCACGGATCCCAAGGGCCAGGAGGCCAGAAATGGAAGTTTAAGCTGCATCTCTCTCTTGAAAGGAGAACAGCAAGAGTCAAAATGTCAGTCTCCGGAGTCATAGTTTACTCTTTTTCTTTAAGATCCAGAAGATAACAGTGGACTTTTTCTTAGGATGTGATTTTTCTTATCCATGTTGAGAATGTTTTATAAAGCTGGATTCCTGTAAGTCTAGTATTTGAACTGGAGATGGGCAGCAGTTGTGATAAAGGTATACATATATATGTATGTATAGAGTGTGTGTGTGTCTGTGTGATTTGTTTTTTATATTGTGCATATGATGTAAATCAGTAGAACTGGATGTATCTTTTATAAAAATCTGAGCTTGTCAGATCTGCCTACACAGGTTTAAGATGCCAAAGTCATATCTTCGTGAGGTCATATTGCCAAAACAAGGAGAAACTGACCTATTTTTATACCTGCAGAGGTATATATGTCATTTAATCCAGGCAGCTATAAGTCTTCTGATGGTCTTTCAATTTGAGATAGCAGTGGGATCGGTCTCATGCAGATAATGTGAACTTTGACCTTTGTCAAATCATGTTCAGTACAGGATAAAATTATGCTCTCTGTGTCCTGGATTTTATTTTGCAGTATTAATTGCTATACTGCAGATGGTTTAAAAAATAATTTAAAGTTCTCAAAGCTGTAGGTAGCACATTTTAATTGGGTATTAAGTACATGTGGGAAATGAGCTTTACCAGTGTTTTAATATTAACAGCTTATTTGCTGTAAAACCAAGTCAGATTCCTAACTTTGACCTTGTCATTTATAATGTCTTTGTAATTTAATAAGTAAATAAACTATTGATAAATATAAAAAAAAAACACAAATTCAGCTTTTTGATAACGCACCTGAAAGTTTATAAAGGCTTCTCTTCAGAATAGGATATAACCTGGTCATTTTTCTTTCAGTTTCCTTACCTACCTTTTTTTTGTTTTCTTTCGTAGAAGTCCCAGCAGAGAGATCTCCTCGCAGACGGAGCATCTCAGGGACCAGTACATCTGAGAAAACTAATTCCATGGATGCTTCGAACACCTCTCCTTTCAAAGTGCCAGTAAGTGTGCCTCCTGTACAAGGGAGGATTTTTTTCCTATTGGATTACAGTACTGGATTTAGAAGAGCCAGCATATCTAGTACTCAGTTTATTGATTCAGGTTTATAACTTAATACTTTCAGTTGGACAAAAGTATGCACATAAGCCACCATAAATCACGAGAGAACATTTTTCAGAAGCTCATACTTACCTACTCTCCACAGATTGATCCAAAGCCTGTAACCTGTAATGTCATAGACTTTAAAATCAAATGAAGAGGTGATCATCACCAGCCTAATTTCAGCATGTCCTAGATGCCCGTGAAGTCACTATGCAGACTTTGTTCTGGCTATCTATCTAATTTCATATCCAAAAAGACCTTTATTTTGGGTGAGGTCACTGATGATATACTGCTGTTTCTTATATCAGTGGAATATTGTAGGAGGTTGCAATAGCTTAACAGTTTATTTTCAAGTTAGTGAGCATGATCTCTGCAGGTGCAAATTGGCTTTAATTATTCAGTTTGTACAAGGAGCTCAGCTGGTTGTTAGTCTGGATTAAATTTTTCAAGTAAGAAGTCTCGATATCCTTGCCGGCATCTTTTAATTTCAGTTGGTGTATCCAAACCAACAGCCTTAGGGCTTTCCTTTTATTATTAGTCTGGAAGGAGGAGGACTTTTCACAACACAAGTGCAGGCAAAATGAAGTGCCTTTTAATACTTTATCTACTGAGCTAGAGTTGCTTTAAAAAGGGAAAGTCTAGTTTTTTTATTGTACAGATATTCCTCTCTGGTATGCGAGGGCCTCCTTAAGGGCTTGAAAATTAAAAAGAATTGTCGCTATAGTTTTTGGCTCTTTTATGGGGAGTGAACACTGATTTGTCTTCCTGTGCTTTTTATGGAGACCAATGTGATTCCATTTTTAATGATTTACCTTTTTTCTACCTAAATCACTGAAAGCCTCAATTAATTATCTCAATTCTAGGAAGAATATTTTTTAGCTAACTTAAGATGCAGAACTTTTTATGTACCTGTTTTCTCATGAGGCTGTGCAAAATGGTGTTCATCTTCTAGTTAATGGATAAATGAGTGGTGGATTCTTTGATTTTTGTAATGAATCTTGTTAATATTAAGGCTGATCAGATTTTCTTGAAGTTACTCTGATTTCTCTGTCTGAGCCAAACCTTAAACTCAGGACTCACTGGAATTTTAAAAAGGAAAAAAAACTCCAGTTATCTCAAAGATCGTTCTTCCTAACTTCTTTTAAATTCATGAGTCTGGTAGATATAAATATCATTCTGTTTGAGTATCGGCACTCAGGTCTTCAATTTTTATGCAAGTCTTATAATGAGATTGGAAGTTGAACTTTTGCATCTATTCAGGGACTGTGAAAATGCATTTTCCCCAGTTTAAAGACATTCTGACATAGATAAACATTCATATAGATTGTTTTTCCTCTTAATGTGCTCTGTTCTTTATTGCACCTGCAAAAACCTTTAGTCTAATCGGAGAATGTACTTGCAATAATTTTATGTGATGTGTAAGGTTGTGGATTTTATAATGAACTTTGTGGGCAGTTCCTATAAGCAGCATGAGGGCTTCTTGATTCTAAGAATTTAAGGAAATTTTAGTCGCTTATATTCAGCCTGACTATATAAGACATAGTTAGCCTGTGTGTGTGTGTGTGTGTGTGTATAAATGTGGTGCTCCACATTTACAGCTCATCTATCGGTCACAAACTATATTTAACATAACTGTGCACAAAATCAATAACAACCTAGTTTTGTTTTGCATTTCTTCATCTTTCCCCTTGCTCTTTTTTCCCCTTCAGATGTTTCTTTGGTTTTCCTGTATTTTTCCTGTATTTTGGCAAGCTTTTAACAGTCTTTCTATCATACTCACTTCCTTTCACACTTCTCTTCAAAGGTACTTTGCCAATTCTTTGTGTACTGTCTCAATTTCATTCTTCCTTACAGTTTAAATGGGATGTTAAGACTTCTAAGGCAAAGGGGACATAGGAAGTTGTTTGTGCCCTCTGCTCTTGGTCATATGCCTACAAAGAGTAAACGCTGCTTGTGCACTTGTGCAGCTGGTATTGTGCTTTCCTGTCTGCCTGGCCACCTGTGTACCTGCAGGCCTGATGTGCCCTCCTGATTCTTGTATAAAGGACAAGCCTACTGGCTTTTCTAGTTTGCTCTGAATGCTCTATCTTGCATGCTGTAGTTAAAGTTGAAGAGTACAGCAGATGAGATGAGACTTCCCTGTGTACAAATGCTGGACAATGCAGTCCTCTAAACTTGTTACTGCAAGGTTTTGATGGCAAAAGTTAAAGCACTTATGAGTAGAGATGGACCCACACCTAAAATACTGATGGCAAATAGCCCACATATTCTGTGGGTTCAGTCCAGCTATGCTTATGAGTAGGAAGAATCAAAAGAAAACTTTTATCTTGATCCATATTAAGCCTTTTCTGGATTCAGGAGATGAGATTGTACCAGATAAAAGCCCCAAAACGAGTGCCATGAGAATGGCTAGGGAAGAAAGGTGTGCCTGCAATAGCTTTAAAAATGTTTTTGAGGTTTTCTTCATCTCGATTGGTGTCTGTTAGTAGGAAGAAAGAAAATGGAAGTGGAATACTACACCTGTTTTTTTGTCATTGATATTTGCTCTGAAAAGTTAAAGTGGCAGAAAATCAGTCAACACGCAGTTCTGTTTCAGGTTTTTTTTTCTTGGCTTGATTTTTAAGTATGTCATCCCTTTCCTCCTCACTGTCTGGGGATGCAAATGCGCCATAAGACAAGGGACAGCTTAACCTTCTTCATATACCGATTAAAAAAAATGCTGAGATTTCGAAAACAAGATTCATTTACAGCTTTCTAAGCTTCTGTTCTTACACAAGAGCTGTTGAAAAACCTTATTTTCAACAGAACATTGACTTCCAGTATATTCTATGAATCTTTTTCTCTAAGCTACAAATAGTGGAAGTTGCACAGAAAAAGGCATCCATTTTGGGGGGATTTTGTTTGCTTGTTTACTGTTAATAGGCCTTTGTCCAGTCCTTGGAATTCTGATTTACAACTGCATAATGCACAATAAGTGAATATTCTTTTCAGGAGTTCTTGAAATAGTTTCTTTGATGAACACTGGAAATAGGAGTGTTTTATAAAGGTAAGTTATATCAAGTTATAAAGTTTAGGAAATTTGCTTTCCTGTCTCCGACACTTAAATGCAGAAAAAGTATACTCACATGTTTAAATTCACTGTTGAATGACCAGCATAACTGCATTAACAGCACATGTGCATGCATGCACATCCTCTTTATTGGTCTAGCCATCTTCTTGACCAACATACGGAATTTAGTCATTCCCTTTATCTTCCACGAAAGGGAGTTCAACAGATTCTGTTGGTACTGATGCTGTGCAACAGTGGGGTGGGGAAGAAGCAGTTTCTGAGACGATCAATGCTTGGCCCTTTTTTAACCCCCATTCTCCCAGCTATATTAGTGTCCAGCAACCTTGTTTTCCACCAAGACTCAGTGATACCCCTCACTTCACAAGTGCCAGTCATGTGGTGGGAAAAAGAGGATGTCTATAAGAGACAGTAAGAAGGAACAAACATGAAAACATATTTTTTAAAAACTTTTAAATAGTAAATGCTAGCGCTGAGAAAATAGGCTGATGGAACTGGCTAGGACTAGGTCTGGTGATGGGTGGGTAGGTGCATTACCAGCTTTCTCCTCCCACACAAACAATGTGTTCTGCATCTCAAATGTAATGTGCCATTTTCCCTGCTGTTCCATTATTGATCTCTGGTACCCCTGTGACAACCCACAGTAATCAGCTCCTTGCTGTTCCATTTCAGTTAGGGACTAGGTTCAAATACAAGACTACTAAAATTATCAGGCCTCAGAAATGGTAGAACGGAAGCATATAGGAGCCCAAACCACTAGTCACTGCCTCTGCTCTGGTGGGCAGTTCTGTTGGTTGTTTGAAGATCCTTACAGACAAGTGACTTGTCAATGTGAATGAGAATAATAAAAAAGATAGAAGAAAGAAACACAGTTTATATATCAAGTATAACCATGACATAGGAAGGCTTGTGTAAAGGCTCTGAAATAGCTGAAATTATCTGTATGGGAACCAGTGTGAATAGTTAGGTCTTAGCTTCCTTGGTTTGCCTTGAGTTCAGAGTATAATTGAATATACAGGAATACTGTCTGCCTCTTTGCTCTTTAAGAGTCCTGCTAAATGGAACAAAAGACAATGCAGCCAGCCTAAGTGAAGGTCAAAGCCTGATGAGATCTCGCTGCTACCCATACTCACATCTTATGCAGTCAACAAGACTATTGGTTCTCTCTAGAGCACTGCTCCATTACAAACACATTGGCTGGATAGAACAAGTCTAATCTTTTCTGGCCTGGGGTCTGAGAGTTGCACATTTTTAATTCTACAGTAGTGTCAATGTAGGATTTTGAATTGGTGAGCTAATATTAGTGCATCAAGGCAGCAAAGTATGTTTTTGCACCAGTATTCTTTATGAAAAATGATGTGACTGCTCAAACATTTTCTCTTACTTTAAGAGGTTATCATTCTCTTTATTCTTGTTTCTTAACTCATGCTTATAAAATTTATTTTATTTTTTTTTTCTAAATATGGCTTAGGGCTCTCTCATCCTTTATTCCAGAGATTTTATGCAATAGCAAGGACTTGAGTTGTTACCTACTTCCAGTAGGCTCATGGAATTTTTGCCTTTCCTTTTATTCTCAGATGCTGAGAAAAAGAACTAAAGAGGACTCACAGGAACTAAAGCTATTTATCTCCCCACAAAAACCAAATGTGTTTTTGACAGCTATTTCCCCAGTGCTTGGTCCAATAGCAATGCTTCCATTACCGTGAGAGGTATCACAGTGTAATGGACCTGCAGAAAAAGAAACTTTTACTTTTTAAATAAAGCAAAGTTAGGCTAAGTTCATATTATTTCACCAGTATTAATTTATGTCCCCTCAGGTCACCCGATAAAGTCCCCTTCATAGATTTCTTCATATTCTTCAAATATGTATTGTTACAGGCAGTTATTATGCCCCTATCTATAAATCATGGTCCAGACAAGTTATGCACTATTTAATTAATAACCTCAAGAAATCAATCTTGCCAGCCTCTTTCATTTTTTTCTCTTCTCCTTTGAATTATTTCCAATTGACTGGCATATTTTTGGTATTAAGGTGCCCAGAAATGCGTGTGTATTATCTAACTTCCCCAGATATTTTAATGTTATTTCTCTGTCCTAGCTGGCACTCACTGCACCTCTTTAATATAATCTCAGAATGTAATTAATGTGCTGTTTAACTTTTCTTTTGGATCATTAACAAAGATGTTAAACAAAACCTATCTTGTCACCAGATCCTTCAGCACTCTGTGGGACAGCTCCTCCCAATTTGATACCTTGTTATTTATCATAATGAACCTTTTTAACTGGTTCTATGGTTAATTTCAGCCCATGATATTAAGTTTAATCAATCTCATTTGAATTTGTTTTTTTACATAAGACTATAAAGATGGATTATCAAATGCTTTGCTGCAGTGTAAGGCCACATTCTGTCTGGCACTTCAGGTGCACAAAATGTGTTCCTCCTCTCCAGCATAAGGAGAAAGACAGAATGTAGCTATTTTGCATTCCTTTAGCACAAGCTTTGGGACATGTCTGTGTGCTGTGTCGCCCAAGGAGGATGTGTCCAAATGGACACACTCCAGTAACTGTGAATCATAATTTTGGCACTAAATATTTTGCATCCAGTGCAGTCTCCTTCATTTAAAAATTCAGTTTTAACCCTCCCCCCCTCCAAAAAACCCCCCAAAGTAATTGGGTATCTTGTGACTTTCTCTTGATAAAACTATTCTGTACATCACCCATAGTTTTGTTGCTCACCTTACGATTATGTTATAATGTCATTATACTAATATTCATTCCTTAATTTGGGATTAAAGTTTGTCAGTGGATATTAGTTGCTATGGTTCCTGCCCTCCCTCTCCTCACCACTCCTGTCAGCCAACAGGATGCTTAAGCATGTAAGCAGAGCCATTGAAATCAATAAGACTACTCTCAGTCTTAAGTTGTACACGTATTGAAGTGCTTTGATACACTGAGGTCTGAAAAAAACCAATATTATTCCTCCTCCATCCTGTTCTCCATAGCTTTCTGGCACTTGTTTGCCTCTCCATGAATTTTCACAAATGATTCCTAGTGGTTTGGTAACCTAATTCCTTTAGACCCTTGGAATGCATATCATGCAGACCTCAAGTTGTATATTCCTGTACTAGCTTTTTAATAATGATTAAATTGGCAAAGTCCTCATTATACCTAATTTCCCATCTCTCTCTACTTTTCTTGTTGAACTCATTTTCCCATAGTTGTTTACTTCATTTTTTAAATTAATTAATTCACCTAGTTTTTTCTAAGGGCTTTTTCCATGGTATTTTTATAGACGTTCTTCTACTCTCTCACTCCTTTGCCCAGCATGATATATTTTGCTTTTTTTGCTTCCCATATATTTCTTCACAAATGTGGGCTGTAGGAACACAGGACTAGAAGGGACCTCCTGATTCAAGTTTTGTCTCCTGCTGTCTCAGGCACTGTGTTATGTAATCCCTTTCATAAAGTGATCAAACTCATTCTTAAAATCAGTTTATGGGATTTTCTTGCCCCCTGGTATACCTACTAGAAAATTGTTCTGTAACTTCATTCCTGTGATGGTTAGAAACCTTATACTTTTCATTATGGTCAGTTTTTACTTATTTAGTCTTGTACCAGAGTTGTCCTTTAGCTTATTTAGTTCGTTTTGCTCCACGGTGTTACCGTTTACCTCTCCTGTTGTATTTATAGACAGCAATAATATCCCCTTACAGTCTTCATTTTGTTAGGCTTGATAATCCACATTCTTCTAGTCTCCTTTTTATAAAAAGGTTCTTGACTCTCCCTCCCCTGTTCTGCATCTGTTCCAGTTCTAACCAGAAAAGCACACAGTATTGCAGATGAGTCTCACCGTGGCTTTTTCAGTGGTACTAACACTTCCTTATCTCTGCTGGAAGTACCTTGCCTGATGCATCCTAAGGAGCATATTTGCATTTTTGGTGACTGTAACTCATTGGCAGCTCATGGTCTTGCTGTGATCAACTAGTAAACTTGGGTCCTTCTCCACCTTCTCCTTTAGTTTTACAGCTGAAGGGTCCCATTGTATTGCCAAAGTGTTTGTGGTTAGTTTCCAAGTGCATGACACTGCATTTTCTAATATTGAATTTCAAGCCATTTCTAATTACTCCAGTCCTCAAAGCCATCCAGGTTTTCCTATATGAAATCTTGATCCTCCACCTGTATTGACAGTGCTTCTCAACATGGTCTCATCAGAAGATTTAATCAGCACATTCCATTTTGTACCAAGACAATTAATGAAAATATTAAATAATGTCAGTTCCAAAACTGATCCTCGAGGAACACACCAGCTCCAATTCTGTGTGCCAGATCCAGGGCCATGCACCAGGTCTGGCCACAAACTTGACCTTACATGCTAGACTGATTCAGCTAACAGAACCATGTCATCTTGCTGAACGACTCCTCATATGTCCAGAAATGTGGCTGTGAGAGAGCAATGGCAGTATTAATTGCCATGGCTCACAAAGCTGCGGCAATTAACACTGCCTTGCTCCCCCCCCACAAAATTTCCAGACTTGTGGGGTCTATATTTTTCATATATAATGCAAGCCCCACTTTCCTCCAGCTGACTTGTGGGAAGTTGACGGGGTGGGGGGGAAGGTGCACGTTTTATGTTTGGAAAATATGGTAGTTTCCTGTATAGTACCATATCAAAATGTTATTGGTTTCCACGCAGAGGCTGCCTGCGTTTCTTCAGTCTGGGGGGGAAAAAATACTGAGATCAACAAAGAGTGCTATCTGGTTAGCCTGGAGGGATTTCCCTTTGCTAAACCTGTACTGCATTATATCCCATTTTCCCTATACCCCCATGTCTTTATCCTTTCCCTGAAAATCTGTTCTAAACACTTGCACACTATTGAGGTCAGACCTCCAACAGTTCAAATCACCTTTTTCCCTCCCTTCTTAAATATGAGCATCTGGTTTTCTCCAGCCAGATGGTACCACCCTGATTTAAGAGTGTTGTTAAAAATAATCCTAAACATGCAAGTTAGGTGCCAGTTGTTTCAGAATTCTGGCCTAGAAAAGTTACCAGCTCCCTCCTACTTCAGTGCATTTAGCTCCTGGGTTTTTTTTCCCTTCCCCATCTTTGTTGTGGTAATATGTAGTTGTATAGCTTTTTTCTCGTCATCCATCTTACCATTGGCCTTGTTCCTCGCATTTGCATACAAACATTTCAGTTGTTTCTTACTGATCACCCCCTGTATCTTACCTAAATAACTGCATTGTATTGTATACCTGACTGCCATTCTCCTCACTACTAGCTCTTTTCTTTTCCTTGCTATCCATCCTACTACTCATTGCTATTTTTTGTCATAACTGTGTCCTCATTTGCCTGCTCTTCCTTTTCCTCCTGTATGCTAAAACCAGATATGGAGAATCTCTCAGTTTCTCCCAGTCATTCTTCCTTCACTTTTCAATTTAAAGTTGCTCTTATCAGTTATGCTAGCCTCAGTCTGAGAGAGCTGTTTCTCTAGGTACTCAAGCAGAGTCCATCCTTTGAAAAGAATCTTCCTGTCAATGAATGCATCCTAGTGACTGAACTCCCCAAATCCTCCCGTACAGGATTCATCCTTGAACTATATGTTGATCTTATCTTGTCATACCTTCCCCATGTTTTTGGAGTGATTACAAGAATTCCACTGAAAACACCTGACCTTGCACTCCTTTGAGCATCTTCCCCAGCCTGGCCTAGACATCCTTGATCCTTTCCAAGAGGAATCTTGCAGTGCCATTTGTTCCCTTAAATTATTTTTTCCTTGCTTGCTTTAGGAACCTTTTAAACATCATGGTTGCAGTCCTGGAAGAGGATACCATGTACCCCTATGAGACTGTACATCTTTTTGTTTTCTTAATCTGCTCTGGTAATCTGTCTTCTCTCATCTTGCGGCAAGCTTTCCTCTTTCTTGTTCCATCATCTTCTGTCTCTACCTGTTCCCTTTTCTTTATTCTCTGGTGGAACAAGCCTCTTCCTTGATACTGCTTCCAGTCTCTTCATTTGTCTTGTCTTCATGGTTCAAGGGTTCTAAGCTGTGCCCTCTAGGTGTCTCCTTCTTCAGAAAATGCCTGTGAATTGTCAGTGTTATAGGCAGCCTCATCTCTCCTCTCATTCATCATGTGCTAAAAACTCTGTCTGAACTCAGTCAACTGCATCTCCTGTTCCCAGATCTTCTCTATCTTGAGCTCTGTGAGGAGGCGATGCATGAATGTGTATTTTCTGTGAGGAGCATAGTCTAGCTTCAGCATCCAGTCATCTTTAATCATGCCATGCTTTGGGTCTTCTCCATTGCTGAGCAGTTGCCATCATTGTCCTTCTTGTTGCAAAAACACAGAAATAAAAGTAAAGCCCTCCCCCAACTTGAACTCCCTTGCAAACTCCCCAGTTTGCTGATCCTCAGGGGTTCCAGAAAGCTTAGCTTTTCATGCTTTTTGCCTGAATCTGCCCAACCCTGTAAGTAACTAGGCCCAGGAGAGATCAACCACTCAGCCTGTGAGTAGCAAAGTTTGTTACATTCACAAGTTAGGGACAGACATTTAAAAAGTCTAAGCCTGAATTGATTCAATCTTTGCAGGTTAGTTTAACCTGGCTAGACTGAACCAGTTTGTAACCAGACAGACATTCTCTCTGGACTGAGGAAATTCAGGTACATGCCTGCAGTGGCTCAGGCTAGAAGCCAGGGGGTGCTAGAGCAGCCCTCCCTTCCCTTGTACAGTGCTGAGCAGGGGGGTGGGGTGGCCAGGCTCCAGCAGGACATTCTGATTATGGAGGTCTGCCAGCACCATCCCAGGCTTTTGCCTGCTTGCTGCTCAAGGGGCAGGAGTGTTGGCAGACCCCAGACCCATGCTAGCACTGTGAGGTAAGGGGGTGGGGAGGGGTTCAGTTCATGCATCTGTTGATGATGTGGAGCTTTTCAGTCTCCCTCCCTCTCTCTTTATACTATCTGCAGCAAACTGATAGGCAAGCAAGCAAACAGGGGGCTGATAACAGTCCTTAGCACTTCATCAGAAAAACAATAGCCCCTCTCCATTAATTCAAATTCTTCTTAAACATCTCACTGGTTGACCTGTTGATTAGCTCCAAACAGCCCTAAGTGGTTACTGTTCTCTCTGCCTGTCCCACTGAAATTGGAGATGCACACACATCTGCATTAGCTAGCCTACCACATGCCTAGGATCCATGGGGCTGGGGTCCCTGCTGTGGGAGATGGGAGGAAGGGAAGGAGAGGGGGATTTCCTGCTTGAGCAGCCAGGGGGGTAGGGCAGGGGGAAGCCAGGCAGACACTGCTGTGCCTGCAGGTCTCTGCCGAAGCTCCAGCCAGGGAGCAGAGAGGAGGGGCCAGCCCTGCTGTGGAGCAGAGAGCCCCGCCCAGCCCAGAGAGCATGCTGGGATGCTGGGGGTGTCTGGTTTATTTTAAACCAGCAAGGGGTCTGGGACGACATTGCATAAATTGGTTTGAGCCAAATCAGTTAAGTCTGTTACTGCATTCAACCAGGTTTATCTCAACCTGGTTTCAGCCATTTTCAAACTGGCTTATGTGCACTGAACATCTGTTCTGTTACTGGTTTAAACCAGTTTCTGATCACTTCAACTGGTTTGTGTGTAATGTCTGTCCTTAGCCCCTGTAGCTAAAGTACATACCGCAAGCTGCAGCCAAACAAGCCTCCATCCAACTGATATATGTTCACTGACCCAGTGGACTTTGTCTTTTCCTTAGCTGGTTCAGGTCCTATACCCAATAACCAAATACACTGTTCCCTGCCTTCCATTGGCTGTTACAGTAGATTTGTGACTCTTTTGGTTCTTTGCTTAATACCTTACATGTTCTCTAGTTCCTTTACAAATATTTTTTTTCTTCTTTACCTCTTTGAGCAAACTGTGCTGAAGCTACAGTGACTGTCATTTGGATTTCAGTTTTGTAATGCAATTGTGAACTGCTGAATTTTGTTTATAGTAGTGCTGCATTTTCCAGTCTTTCTCTACACACATTGTAATACATCCTTTTGCGCCATGTTCAGCAGTCCCTTAATTTTTAAATTTTTAATGTAGTATTCTTAAATGTGTACTTCTGTGTTCTCTGGACCTCTTCCTTTCTACAATTAATTACATTGTTGCTCACAAAAATATGGGAATTGACATATCAAAGGAAATGATTTGTTCATCTTGTTCTGCATCTTTCCTATGATACTTACCAGTGCCAGGTACTTCAGTGGAAGGTTTAAAATAATGCATCTGGTCAACTGTACAGAGCTGTTCCACTGGATGAAAATTCCTTCCTGACCGTAGCTGGCAGTCAGCTTGTATCCTGAAGCATGATGATTTTTCTCTCTCCTGTTATTTTTAAACCTGACTGACTAATGCAGCTGCATATGTTGTTCTTATATAAATGTGTAATCCTTTTTTAATCTTACTGAAACATTTGTTTCTGTAATCTCTTGTGGCAAAGAATTCTACAGACTGAGTATAGATAGCATGAAAAAGAAGATGCCTCCTGTTGCATATTTTAAATTTGGTGCCTGTCACGTTAAGCTACTCCTTGATTTTTGTGTTATGCAACAGCCAATTAACTTTTACTGCTTTATTTTTCTTTACCTTGGAACCCTTGTTTGAAAACAAATAATCTTAGTCTTCAAATCTATATATGTTTGTAAATCCTGCTCCTTTTTGCTTCTAATCAGGTTTGTTCTATTCCTCTAGACTCTTATTCTCTTACTGAGATGAGATGACCAGAATAGAATTTGGTGTGAAACTAATGTTTAATTTTTATTTAATACCACTTTATCTTAATTGTGTTTTATCCTTTCTCAATACATAAAAGATCTCTTTTTAGTGCTGTTCATTGAGATGGCATCTTCATAGAGGTTCTAAGTGATTTCTAGTGCCATTTTTATCAGTTTCTATCTTATTTATAATCTCTAATAACACACATTATTTTGATCAGCATGCCAGCATATATCTAGTGAGCTTCCTGTACTTCTTTTGTCTTATCAGATCAATTTTCTTAGAACCTTCCAGGTTACCTCATAATTATCTGTTTCAGTACAATAAAAACTCAGTTGTTACTTAATCTGTCCACTTGGCTGTTGATTATATTTATTAATGTTCTGCAAGGAAAGGTGAGCCTTCCTCTTTTAAGTACTCATCCCTAGAGTTCATTTCCTCCTCCCCTGATTCCTCTCCTTCCTCTCCCCCCACCCCCCAAGCTTCCTTCCACATTGACATCTTCAGTGTCTTGACTTCCTGTCTCTCTACTAGAGTTTGAGCACATGGCAGTAGGGTGATCACTCATCCCAAATTCAGTGGGACAGCCCTAAAATGGGAACATCAAGTGCCAGTCCTAGGCTGAATGACTCTAGGACAGCATTTGTTCTAGATTCCCAGTATCATGTGCTGGAATCTTGGTTTTCTGTTCACTGCAGAAAAATGTGAGAGAGAGCTGGTTTCCCCTTGCAGGCTGGCAGGGTTCCAGCCTGCAAGGGGCTGCTTGGAGCAGGGGAGAGCTGGAGGCAGGGGTGCCATGTTTGTGTGTGCGTGTGCACATGCACACGGCTGGGAATACAGCCAGGCAGTGTGGAGAGCAGCTCCCTGCAGGTAAGTCTGTGGCGGGGGGAGATTGAAGCCCCCACAGTGAGGGAAGGAGTGGGGCAGGGTTGGCAGTTGGGGCTAGGGGTGCTGCTCAGCTAAGGTGGTGCATGGGGCCCAGGGCCGGGATGGGAATACATGGCTGTGGGGCTTGGCTGGGGAGTGGGACAGAGCCACAGGTGGCTCCTCTGGGGGGTGGCTCCCCACTGCTGCATGCACTCCCAGGGAAGGGGCATGGAAGAGCAGGGGCCGCTCCAGACTTGTGCACAGGGTGGGGGCAGATGCAGGCTGCTTGCTGCGAACTCGGGGTTCCACACTCTACTGCCCTTTCCCAGGGACCTCCACAGCCCAGCGAGCAGGACCCCGCATACAAAGGCAGAGAGACTTGGTGGTGCTGCTGCTGCTGGGAGCCCCGTGTGGGCTGCGCCACCACCGGCCCTGCTGCTGTCAGGCAGACACGGGGTGCCTCACCATGGTGGTGTGGGGCTCCCAGGAGGAGGGCAGCAGGGTGGGGAGCCCCAAGCTTGCAGAAGGCAGCCCACATCTGTCCCCACTCCCTAGGGGCTTGGCTCAGCTCTGCTCTGGCTGTGCCCCTGGGAGGATGGGGCTTGTGTCCCACCTTTCCATTTTTAAAAGGTAGTCACCCTACATAGTAGGATTTTTCACTTTCGTTACCAAGTTTTCTCAGTAACCATTTATGATAAATTTGTGAAAAACCTGTAAGATTATATAAAAAGGAAAGTTCTCTAGCTAGTGCAGAAAGGTAAGAGGATATGTCTGTCACTGTCCCATGCAACTTGAGGGCCATCGGAATAATTTTTTTCAGTCCATCATCCCTTATCCTAAGACGGGAAGAATCAAAAAGCCTCTTTTAAAGTTTCCTACACTGCGCTGTTGCCTATATCATCATTACCAATGACATGTTACTATTATATGTTGCTAAAATATAAAATCCTAAATGTACGTGGCATTTTGCAGTTGCTTTAACGATGATGTCCCTGCACCAAGGAGATTTATATAATTTAGGTTTCAGTGTTGCTAGAAAAACCCCAAGCAACCCCATTGCACATCTATGCTGAGAACTTCAGTCACTGACTTCTTTTTTCTTGACCTGTGCTGATATTGTCACGTTTTATTGGCCCTTGTTAGAATGTTATCAAATTCACCATTGATTATGAAAGTGGCATTGTTTGTTACACTATTTTCTCCAGAGAGAAGAATACATATACCTGTAAAGTGGTTATGTATTTTTGTTCGCAAGATGTTGTCTGTGAGGTTATTTGGGAGTTCATATGCTGTTTTCCATGTAATTCTCTCTTACTATACTGGGATACAGGAGAAAATGTCTTTTCTCCTAACAGAGAGGTGGACTACAAATGTGGAATAGTACAAGTTTAGAACTGCCTTTCTCTATGACTTCTTCTCCCCCTTGGTTAATTCCTAGCCTCTTCCTTTTCTTGCTGAAAAGTGCATTTGCAAGGTCTGACTTGATTCATTGCTTCTTTGGTGGCAATCTCATTCAGACAGAAAATAGTGAGTCTGTTTAATCTATTTCTCTAACTTAAAAATAAGGTGAAGATAATTCTTAATTGACTTTGAGCTATTTGCATTATTGGATTTTCATGTCCCTTTCATTTCACTCATCCTTTGACCAAGGCACTGTACCAAAAAAGAAAAAGAAAGAAAAACAAAAAAAAAAGACAAAAGTGAGATTCTGCTGATGTGGTTTTGAGGGGGAAAGTTGGTTTAAATTAAATTTTGCCATTTTCCCATTAGGTGTGGAGTGTTAAAGCGGTCTAAGTGGACTGATTAGAGCACAGCTCTTGTAGTTATTCTCTTACTGTTTGACTCTTCACAACACCTGCATTTGCACAGTACTGTTCATCTTCAAAGTGCAATGCAGCTCATTACCGGTAATGCTCACAAGCACCTTAGTGTGTTGCTAATATAGTCTCAACTCTAATTTTAAGTTTGCATAATAACCTAGGGTGTCTAAGACTTATTGAGAAGTTTCTGTCATAAAAACTGTGTGGTTTTTTGGTTCATTTTTTTAAATCTGACCCTGTGGTGTTTTAGTCTCATGCAAAGCATGAAAAGTAATGGATGTTTAATTGACAAGGCTGATATGAGAAATATATGACTAGCATAATGAAAAATAAAGTGAGAATTTTAGTTTTGCTGCTAATAATCTAAGACACTGCTAATAACAATGTCCAGGATTTTCTTTCCTAGAAGACTGATTTAAATAATCTTTTAATTATGGTATCACAGGACATTGTTCAGGTGGCATTAAAAGTTGTATACTTTTCCTGAGTTGAACAGTATTTGGTACATGTATAAGCTTGTTTTTCCTTCAGAATTTCTGTTGGCATGTCAATATCTAAAAGCTCACCTTGGTTTTTATGGAATGCGAGTGAACTAAAGCTAAAGCTAAAGAGGCGATAGTCATGGGGGACCTAAACTACCCGGACATCTGCTGGGAGACGCAGACAGCAAGGTCCCATCGCTCACGCAGGTTTCTAACTTGTGTACAGGACCTCCACCTGACACAGGAGGTGTATGGTCCCACTAGGGGGAATGCCATACTGGATCTGGTATTGGCAACGGGAGATGACATGATAGGGGACCTCCAGATCGGTAGCTATCTGGGAGACAGTGATCACCTTATAATAGAATTCAACATAAGACAGCGAGTGGGTAAGGTAACTAGTAGGGTAAAAGTGCTAGACTTTAGGAAAGCTGATCTCATTGCACTCAGGCGATTAGTCAAGGAAGCACTGCAGAGTAGGAGTTTTGATGGGATGGGTGCCCAAGAAGGGTGGCTGTGCCTAAAGGAAACGATCCTTTGGGCACAAAGCAAGACAATCCCCGAGCGAGGCAAAAGAGGGAAAGGGGCCAGGAGGCTTCCATGGCTGACCAGAGAAATCCAGGGCAGCCTAAGGGCCAAAAGGGGAGCACATAAAAAGTGGAAAAAGGGTGAGATCACTAAAGATGAATATACCTCCTCTGCTCGTGCTTGTAGGGAGGCAGTTAGGCGGGCCAAAGCTACCATGGAGCTGAGGATGGCATCCCAAGTAAAAGACAACAAGAAATTGTTTTTTAGATATATTGGGAGTAAAAGGAAGGCCCAGGGAGGAATAGGACCCCTGCTAAATGGGCAGAAGCAATTGGTGACAGATAGGGGGGACAAGGCTGAACTCCTCAACGAGTTCTTTGCCTCAGTGTTCCTAAGCGAGGGGCACGACAAGTCTCTCACTGGGGTTGTAGAGAGGCAGCAGCAAAGTGCCAGACTTCCATGCGTAGATCCTGAGGTGGTGCAGAGTCACTTGGAAGAACTGGATGCCTTTAAGTCGGCAGGCCCGGATGGGCTCCATCCGAGGGTGCTGAAGGCACTGGCCGACGTCATTGCAGAGCCACTGGCAGGAATATTCGAATGCTCGTGGCGCACGGGCCAAGTCCCGGAGGACTGGAAAAGGGCTAACGTGGTCCCCATTTTCAAAAAGGGGAGGAAGGAGGACCCGGGCAACTATAGGCCAGTCAGTCTCACCTCCATCCTTGGTAAAGTATTTGAAAAAATTATCAAGGCTCACATTTGTGAGAGCCCGGCAGGACAAATTATGCTGAGGGGAAACCAGCATGGGTTTGTGGCAGGCAGATCGTGCCTGACCAACCTAGTCTCTTTCTATGACCAGGTTACGAAACGCCTGGACACAGGAGGAGGGGTGGATGTCCTATACTTGGACTTCAGGAAGGCCTTCGATACGGTATCCCACCCCATACTGGTGAACAAATTAAGAGGCTGTGATGTGGATGACTGCACAGTCCGGTGGGTGGCGAATTGGCTAGAGGGTCGCACCCAAAGAGTCGTGGTAGATGGGTCGGTCTCGACCTGGAAGGGTGTGGGCAGTGGGGTCCCGCAGGGTTCGGTTCTTGGACCGATACTCTTTAATGTCTTCATCAGCGACTTGGACGTGGGAGTGAAATGTACTCTGTCCAAGTTTGCAGATGACACAAAGCTATGGGGAGAAGTGGACACGCCGGAGGGCAGGGAACAGCTGCAGGCAGACCTGGATAGGCTGGACAAGTGGGCAGAAAACAACAGGATGCAGTTCAACAAGGAGAAATGCAAAGTGCTGCACCTAGGGAGGAAAAATGTCCAGCACACCTACAGCCTAGGGAATGACCTGCTGGGTGGCACAGAGGTGGAAAGGGATCTTGGAGTCCTAGTGGACTCCAAGATGAACATGAGCCGGCAGTGTGACGAAGCCATCAGAAAAGCCAATGGCACTTTATTGTGCATCAGCAGATGCATGACAAATAGGTCCAGGGAGGTGATACTTCCCCTCTATAGGGCGTTGGTCAGACCGCAGTTGGAGTACTGCGTGCAATTCTGGGTGCCACACTTCAAGAAGGATGCGGATAACCTGGAGAGGGTACAGCGAAGGGCAACTCGTATGGTCAAGGGCCTACAGACCAAGCCCTACGAGGAGAGACTAGAGAAACTGGACCTTTTCAGCCTCCGCAAGAGAAGGTTGAGAAGCGACCTTGTGGCTGCCTATAAGTTCATCACGGGGGTACAGAAGGGAATTGGTGAGGATTTATTCACCAAGGCGCCCCCGGGGGTTACAAGAAACAATGGCCACAAGCTAGCAGAGAGCAGATTTAGACTGGACATTAGGAAGAACTTCTTCACAGTTCGAGTGGCCAAGGTCTGGAACGGGCTCCCAAGGGAGGTGGTGCTCTCCCCTACCCTGGGGGTCTTCAAGAAGAGGTTAGACGAGTATCTAGCTGGGGTCATCTAGACCCAGCACTCTTTCCTGCTTATGCAGGGGGTCGGACTTGATGATCTATTGAGGTCCCTTCCGACCCTAACATCTATGAATCTATGAACTATTTGTGCTTCTCTCAGTGTGTTTATCCCTAATCACTGGGCCTATATTATCCCCCAGTTAGGTACAGGAAGCAGGTAAGCTGCAACCAAATTAATGTGTCTTGGAGATGTTTAAAAAAAAAGTAAGTTTGCTTTTTATTTTAGCAGATTTTATCTGCTTAGCCAGAAATCTGTTACTTGGCTAAGTACAGATAGTCAAAAAGCCCAAGGCGGAATCAATTCAGTCTGTAGCTTTTTCTAAACTGAGTAGATTGAACGGATAATGAGCTGACTTGATGTTCAGTTTTCAGTTGGGAAAGGCCTGCACTGACCCAGACCAAAAGGCATGGGGTGCTAGATCAGGCTTCCCAGCCTGCCACCACAGGGGGAAAGAGCCCCCCTCCCAGTGCTGGCCCCCCAAGCCAGGTGTTTGGCCACAGGAAAAACCTCATACCTCCCTAGGCCATCCTGAGATTCCCCCAGCCTAGGTCTGCCCAGCTTCAGGGGGACAGGCGAAGGTAATTCCCCCTGCAGGGGAGTGGAGGAAAGGAGTCCCCACTCCCAGCTGTCAAGCCTAGTGTCTGCCCACATGGGGGGAGCCCCGCACTGGGGATCCCCTGAGCCCTGGTCTACCCAGCTGCAGGGGGAGGCGATTTCCCCCTGACCTGGGCCAGCCTGAGTCACTGATGCACAGGCGGGAGGGGGGAACAAAGCCCCCATCCCTGTCTTGGCCCTCCAAGTTGGGGTCTTCCCAACCTACTTCCCCCCTACCCAGCTCTGCTGCCCAGCACAGGCCGCTCAGTGTGTCCCACCAGAGCCTGGCACCAGCAGCAAACAGCAAGATGTACTGGGCAGCTCAGAGAGCTTGCACCGGTTGGTGGGGCCTGATCCTGCCCTCTACAGAGAACTCCTGTCCTTAATGTCCAGTGCAAGCTCCCCAGGCTGCCTTGTGCATCTTGCTGGCTGCTGCTTGTACCAGGCAGCAGGGATGGGAGTGCTTTGTAGAGGGTAAAATCAGGCCCCGCCGCTTGCCACAAGCCCCCCAGGCAGCCCGGTCATCCCGCCAGAGCCCAGCAACAGCAGCAGCTGGCAAGATGCGCTGGGCAGCCCCAGGGGCTTGTGCCAGGCAGCGGGGCCCGATCCTGCTTTCTATGGAGCCGGCCCAGCTGAGCAGGAAAAGCACCCTGGGGTCTGTTCCTCCTCTCTCCCCCCCCCCCCCCCAATCTGGGAAGACCCCAGCTTGGGGGGCCAAGACCAAGATGGGGGGCTTCGTTTCTCCCTTCCCTCTGCACATCAGGGACTTGTTCCAGCCCACCTTCGTGTAGGGGGATGAGGAGGAAATCATCCTTCACAGCTGGGCAGACCAGATGCTGGGCTCAGGGGCCACTCAGGACAGGGGGACTCCTTTCCCCTGCCCCTAGGGGGTCAGTGACTCACGCTGGCCTCTTCTAGGGGGCAAAGGCAACACTTACAGACTTACACATCAGGGCTGGGGGAACTGGGGCCGGGGGCTCTATCCCTCCACTGCTCCCTGCCTCCCCCCTCGAGACTGACAGGTACAGGGAGGACCAGGCTGGGGAGCAGAGGCATTGCTGCCTCAGCTCCATGACAGCTGTGGAGTGGAACTGGCCTCAGCTCAGCCAGAGCAGACAGCACAGGCAAGGCTAGCCTGCCTGCCCTGTGAGGGGAGTTAGTAGGGGAACCCCAATGCATTCTAGGATGCTGGGAGACTGGGACATAACTTGAGTCAGGAGGGGATCTGGGACAGAAGTTCCATAGACTGGTTTAACTTAAATCAGTTATGTCTGATAATACATCCAGCCAGGTTTATCTTAAACTGAGTTTGGCCATTTTGAAACCAAATTATGTGCGCTGAACTTATGCACTGTTACAGATTTAAAGTGGTTTCTGATCACTTATACTGTTTCTGTCCCTAGTGCTTATGTTCAGCTTTTGAATACTGTTAGAGACGGTTGATGTTTTGTACTGAAGGATACAATTTGCACAGTAAAAAGAAAAGTTCATTGTTCCTTAAAATGTAAAATGCAACAGGAAAAATTATTAGAATAAACATTAGGACAAGTGAACATTCAAGGTCCATCACTAGTAGGGATGCATGTTTGCCCACTTAAAAATAGTTTTGTGGGCCCCATCCTGATTCTTGCCTAATCTGTTGTTAAGAGAGCCGACCTTTTCAGTTTCACTGCATCTGCACTTCACTGAGAAGTGTCAGCATAAAGCCAAGGTCCACCAAAGCTAAATCCCAGTAGCTGGTCTTATCTTTCATGTGGGGAGGTCAAACTAAATGGAAGTGCCTTTGAAAATGCCTTAAATTTTCAAGTTGAATTCTAACACTGGCCCCAAGAGAAGCCCAAGAGCATCTATTGATTCTACATTTTTCAAAGGTACTTTGTCAAAACCTGAATCAAAAGTCCAGGGACCTGAATAAAGTTTAAGTGACTTGCACAGTTACAAATACCACTTCCCTTTTGACAGCTGCCACCGTCTCCTATTTTACTATATGTGCACACATGTTTATAGTGTGGGTTCACAGCCTTTTTTTATGGTTTTGGGGATAGGGCAGCTTTTGTGTGTTAGTTCAGCATGGAGCACCCAGGTGGCTGTTTTCCCCTCATTTACCAACTTGATAGGGTGCTGTCTTTGAAAGGTCATTGTCATCACCCTCCTGTCCTGGAGGGAAGGCAGCCAGCTTCAAGCAGACCTTAAGCAGTTAAAGGGAACAGACTTATACCAATGCAGTTACCATCCTATTGTTAATAAAAATTCCCCAAGATTGTCTCAAGAGTCGTGCAAGGACCTCTGCAGGGACTTCTCAAGCAGAAGCATTAGAAACAAGTTGTTATAGCTACTAATAATTGGGGAAAGGAGTCAATGTGTCCTTACAGTAGGAAGATTCTGTAGTCAGTTTTGGAACAGATGAGAGGCTTTTAATATGTGCAGCCCACTTACACAGTCATCAGAGTTTGAATACGGCTGAGGGGGTTGACTGTCTTCCTGTCCTCACTGAAGAGTTAGTGAGTAGGTGGTTGGTGAAACGTAGGAGCTTTCTTTAGGTTTTAGCAGTGTGTGAACCACTCAGCCTCAGAAACACTTATACACATCTGAAAATTCATCATGGTCCTTGTTGTCTTCCATGTCAAGAAGAGTTAAGAAAAGGAGGGAAAAGAATAACCAGGTTGAGTTAGAAACTGGAGTGAGAGGAGGAGGAGGTAAGAGTGTGCTGTAAGAGAAATTAGGTGGGGAAAAAAGAGATTTCTAAATATATAAGGGATGAGAAGGGTAAAAATAGAGAGAGGCAGACTTATTTGTTTTCTAGCAAAACAAACTCCCTCCCTCACTCACCCTCTCAGAGTAAGGTAATAGTCCTTCCTTTGGATATTATACATTAGGCGCACTTTCTTGTTGAAAATTCAAAAGTTATGTTAGATGGCTCAGACTGGAGGTCTGAAAATAAGCTGTTCTTCTGATGCAGTGATCTAATGCTTATGGCTTCATAAACTGAGCAAACCAGGTGTGTTACTCCAGCTGAGTCAGCCAAAGACCGTAAAACATTTGCTTTGGCAGTGTTCTGTTGAGAGCAGATAGAAGACCCTGTTCCTTTCAGATTTGCTGACTCTGGAAGGGTTATCTCTGCACTAGAAAAATCAGCTCTGGCAATGTCTGTGAAGGGTGGCTTCACTTCTTCCCTCATTCAGCTCAAGAACGGTGCCTTGCCAGTGTGGGCTGCAGAGTAAAGCATGGTTGATATCTGATAGAATAAGGGATTGGGCACAGTTGGGTATTAACTGTGCTTTACTAGAACTAATGTAGAAATATGTTCATCCAGACCACAATAAAAAAAAAAGGAAACCATATTCATTATAAGTGAGGGTGGGGCTGCATTTGACAGTTTTGTAAATTAAGTTTCATTGACTTTGTGTTGAAATAGTCTATTAAGTCTGGCAAACTCCTTTTACCACACTATGTTTTTCTGCCAACAAAAATAGTTTCACTTAAGTGTGTTTGATACACTTCATAACTGCTGTAGAAGAATGGGATGACATGTCTCTGTATGACTTCCATCAAGGAGAAGAGATTGTTCAGGCAATAAAATGTTGCTTAATCCAGTTGGATTAGGGACCTCTACATTTGCTTTGATTGTGCCCAGAGAGAGAAAGAGAGGTGTTTTTAAGCCTTCCCCCCCCCCCCCCCCAATTACATTTAAAGCATGATTAGCCAGGTAGTCAGGTCTTAAATTGTGACCCAGCCACACACTCAACAAATGAATGGCATGATAAAATAAGCAATATGTTACAAAGTTATTCCCCAGAAAATCTGTAATAATTTTGTAGCTTGTTCTAATCATGCCATTTAATTGAATATGTGGCCAAGTGCTCCCTTGCGGTTGAGAGCCCCATCAACTGAAGGGCTCCCAGCCACAGGGGTGCACCACCTGCTGCCAGCCCCACAGCTGACGAGGCTTGCAATGGTGGCAGTGTTGTCAGCTGTGGGACCTGCCAGGGGGAACGCTGCCTCCCCTGCAAGCCGCCTCAGCTGCAGGCTTAACAGTGGGGGCAAGTGTCTACAGCTGCAGGGCTGGCAGCAGAGGCTGTGGGAAGAACACCGGCGCCACTGCGAGACTCACAGCCATGGCAGCATTCCCCTCAGGCCACTCACAAAAACTTTTCTTCTCAGAGCCTTATCCTTAGAATATATATACATGCATTGCAGGAGGCGTGATTGTGGGATTGCGCATTATCACTAGTGCAGGGGGAGCCTGGGATCACAATCCTGATGGCTTGGCTCCCATGGTGAGAATACTGCCACACTGTGAGTGTCATGAGGTGCAGGGCTCACAGCAAGAGCAGGGTGAGGGAATGCTGCTGCTACTAGTGCAAGACCCACACCTCCGGAGGCTCTCAGTGGGGGCAAAGTTCTCCCCACTGTGAGTCCAGCAGCCCCCAGTGAAAGTCCTGCAGCTGACAATGCTCGCTGCAGGGGCAGCAATCCTGGTGCTACCCCTGCTGCGAGCACCACAGCACATGTGGGCTGCGAGACTCACAGTGGGGCAGTGAGGAAAACCCTGCCAAGCTTGCCCCATCAGCTGCAGGGCTTGTTGGCACAGGGGCCAGTGCAGGGGGAGCCTGAGATAGTGATCCCAGGCTCCCCCTGCACCAGTGATAAGGCATGATGGAATCTAAGGCATGATCCCACAATTGCACCTCCTGCCATACATGTGGAAGGGGGCCCTAAATGGACCAGTTTGACATTGTGGGGCTTAAAGAACTAAGGAGATGTAAGATTAGATAAGCAAGCATTTAACACAGTGGTCTCCAACCTTTTAAGTAGGAGATCACCTTTGGCATTTAAAAGCAATGCAAGATCTACCGTGCTGTGCCGCCACCCTCCCCACCCCCCACCCAGTAGGTAAGTCTGTGGGGAGGGAAGGGGGGGGGCAGATTGAGGCAAAGGGAGAAAAAATTATATGGGGGCATGCCTCCCCAGCAGGTAAGTCCCACCCGGCCAAGGCCCCACTCAACATACCCCTGCTCCTATCTCTGCAGCACTGTCCTTCACTGCGGAGGCCTTGATCTAGCCCCTGCCCCTTCTCTCCCCCATGTACTGACCTGCTGGGCTAGGGCACATGCATGCATGCAGGCACTTAGCCCCCCACCCCAGCCTTGGATCTACTCCAAGAGGCTCTGAGATCTACCACAAGAGGCTCCAAGATGTACTGGTGGATCGAGCTCCATTGGTTGGTGACCACTGATTTAGCAGTTTGTAGAAAACAGTGGGTAGGTGCAGCTCTCCCCATGCTCTCAATAAAGTAGTGATTATCTTGTAATGACTTGTGTTATGCAGTAGAAACTTTGAAATGTCAGGTTACTTGTCTTGGTACTAGAACTCCTCCTATTGCCATATAACTTTTGTTTTACCATAATTGATTTCTGATAGGTTTTTCATTACTAAAGAGACATTTTTGATTTAGAGAGAGATTGACGATGCTGTGAGATTCAGCTGGATCCCAACCCCAACCCTTAATCAAGAGTAATGTTTGGACTCGGTAGTCTTTAGATTTTGGTCCCAAATGATGTGAATTTTATGACACTGTTTGTTCTTGTAAAATTTTAGCTGTATATAACCTGACAAGTGCTATCTGAATGTAAGTGCAGTAGAAATTCATAAGTTGGTAAATTCTCCCCTTCTGGTTTTGAAGGTGGCCAAAAAATATTAAAAGTCTTGGGGCAGCTCTGTGAAGAGGAGTTGAGACTAATTCAAGAATAATCCTTAGTGATAGTCTTATGCAGTAATGAGACTTTAGTGAAGTTCGCCCGTAACATGGATGACATTAAATTACCGTTTGAATCTGTTACATAGCAAAGATGTTGTTAAATATATTCTGTATTTTATGTATAAAAAGAGTCCTCCTATAGAAAATTCCATGCTCACTGACTATGATAGTCACCGCTTTGTTTAGGTTCAGCGACGGCCTTAAAAATTTAGTCATTGCTTGCATAAGAATGGCAGTTTCACTTCCTATGACTTGTCATTTTAGGGCTTCTTCAGTAAACGTCTGAAAGGCTCCATCAAGAGGACAAAGAGCCAGTCAAAGCTGGACAGGAATACAAGCTTCCGTCTACCATCTCTCCGTAATGCTGATGACAGGTACAATTCTATATACCTTCCTAAAAACAGACCTTGATTGCAACTCTATGCTTGCAATAGAGCTTGAAAAAGTGTGCTAGTCATTTATAAGCACATGCGCAAACTGAGTGGAATGAGGGGCTCTGAGATTCTCTCTTTGTTTTTAAGGTACATGTTTCTGTCCTTTTAATTCTTAAATTGTTACATAGTGTTTGTCATTCATAAGTGTATTGATCTTGTAGGACATTGTTTCACTACCAACCTTAGAGGAGTTGACAAAAGAGTTGACATAAGCATCTTAAGTAAAATATCTTCTTGTTCTTTAGCACCTACCTCTCTTTCTGGATCACCAAACAAGTTCAAAGCATTAAGTTCCATAAACCCTTAGAGAAAATTGTTCTGATGTATGCAAACCCTAGCCTCCATGCACTGGTGCAGTGTAGCTACATAAGTGGTTGCACCCCTTTATTGATATTTTCATACCACTGCAACTCCTTGATACTTCTACGTGCACAGTGTATGAAGGAAAAGTTGTACCGATGTGCTCAAATCAGCGTAATTACTGGTGTAAAACCTCAACACACACAACAGTGCAGCTCATTTATAGTAGGTGTTCGTGCTAGTGTCACTGAGTGATGTAGTGGTGTGAAGTTCTCTAATGGAGATACAGGGTCTGTTTTTCAGAAAACTGGAGGACATAGGGTCACCACTCCCCAAATTAGGTAGTTAGTGTGGTTATATGTATATCATAACTTCCTTCAGGAATATGTTTGATTTTTGCTGGTAGCTTGTTTACCAGCTTCAGATCTGTTTTTTCTAACACTTTGATCAAGTGTCTCTATCATCTTAATTAGAACCCAAGAGCATGTTATTCCATAAGGGTGCGTCCACACGAGCGCGCACGTGCCTCTTGCCCTGCCTCAAACCCCTTTGAAGTGGGCAACAGGCATGTGCGGGAACAAAAAAATGTTCCCTGCGCTGCAAACTTGCAGCACACGGAGAAAATTAGACCCCTGGATATCCAGGGGTCTAAAAAAAGCGAAGTATAAAAAAGCGGGACAGGGCACAGTCCCTGACCATGCCCTGAGGCAACCGGTTGCTGGGTCCTCCTAAGAGACACTTTGGCTGCCACAGTGTCTCTGTGGTTGCCCCTTGCCCTAGTGCTGAAACACGCGGCTGGTGAGGCCGTGTGTTTCAGCACCAGGGCCCTGGTGCCAGTAAGTAAGGGGTCGGGGGGCTGGAGGAGGGGTGAAGGGACTGTGGGGGGGACCCCCGCTGGCCCCGCCCACTCCCCCAGCCCCCCAAACCCCACTGGGGCCGGCCCCTCCCCTGCCAGCCCCCCCCCTCCCCCCCAGAGGCCCCTGACTCTTGCCGGGGCTGGCCCCACCAGCCCCTCCCCCTGCGAACCCCCCCCCGACCCCTGTCCTGTCCAGCCCCATCCCCCCAACCCCCCTATTCCTGCCCCCCCCCATACTTTAAAAACAAAAACAAAAACACCTAGCACTTACCGGCAGTTGAAGCTGCCGTCTGCTGACTGGGGCCCCACCCGCGCAGTGCGGGGCAGGCTGACAGCCCCAGCAGCCCTAGCCCAGGCCCTCCTGCCCCTGCACTGTCCTGTGCTGCCCGGGGGGCTCTGCCAGGAGGCCCTGGAGCCCCCCACCCCTGCTTCTCAGGTAAGCAGAGGCTTTTTTCCCCATTCCTTTTTTTTGTTCTTTTTCTGGGTTTTCTTTTAAGCGATGGTGCCTGGGGTTGTGGTGGTAGCCTTGGGGGCCTGGGGGTGCAAGTTGAGGGGTGGGGCTGGGTGGGGAAGCCATTGTGGGGATCTGGGGGTGTGGGGCTGGGTGGGACAGCCATTGAGGGGGCTGCAGCAGCTGGTGGGGGATGGGGCCAGGTGGGGCAGCAGTCAGGGGGCTGGGGTGGGGCTTGTGGGCCTTGCAGGGGGGTGGCCCCTATTAGGGGGCTGTACCCCTTGTGTGGGGGATGAACCCCCTGTTGGGGGGCCGTACCCCTTGTGAGAGTGCTGAACCCCTTGTGTGGGGGCTGAATCCCCTGTTGAGGGGCCGAAGCCCTTGTGTGGGGGGCCATCGTCCTGTGGGAGGGCAGCAAAATATGTATTCATTAATTCATGAAACCTGTATTTAGAGTTCACTTTATTATGATAAGAGACTTGCTTTAACACTGTAGATATATCAATAAAACATTGTCCAACTGATCACTGCCTCTGTCTCACTCTCCCTCTCTTTATAGTGGTTTTTTGTTTTACTTGTGGAGGAACGTGGATTTGGGAGTATTTTAGAGAGTCATTTTGGGATTTTTATTATCAGGGATTTTTCAGTTTTCCTATAGGGAACACCAGAATTCCTGCTAGGAAGGCCAGTGGCAGGACCCTGCCTGCTCAGAGCTGGCACCTTGGACCCATCTGGCTGTGGCTGACCTCCTGGCCAAATGGGGACAGGAGGACATGCTTTGACAGTTCAAAGCAGGCCACCACACCTGGAACATCTTCCGGGTGATAGCTGCCCAGATGGCCGGGCAGGGTGCACAGATGGCAGTAGTGCCACACAAAGGCCAACCCTGCAACTGCAGTCCACTGGCAGCTGGCCCAGAGGGGCAGATGCCTCGACTGGCTCTGCAGTCCCCATCAAAGTCTGGCAGGTCCGTGGCAGGTCACAGCCAGGCAGCAGCCCCCACTGCCAGACTGCTGCAGTGGGTAAAGGTGCAGGGAACTCTCAGGGCTGCTTCAGCAGTCCAGCTGGCACAAGGGGTAGTGTACCCAGCCACCAATTGCCTGGGCCCCAGAAGCTCCTGAGAGCTAGTAGCCCTGAGCTATTTGCCAGGGTGATTTTTTATACTGCTGGGGCCAGGACAGGGCAGCTTTTTATACTGCTGGGGACAGTGCAGGTGCTGGCCCCGAGCTCTAGCTCCCCCTGGCTGAAGATCCGGGAGGAGCCAGGCAGGGTTATTTTGCCCCAAGTGGCACAATTTGCTCCACAACAAAGTGCATGTCTGAGCACGTGCGCTGAGACAAAAAGCCCCGACTCAAATTTGCACTACTTCTATTTGAGCTGCTGCAAGCACACGTGCTTGCATGTGTGGACGTGCCCTAAGGGTCCAGTGGAAGCTGGCTTGAGTGGAGTGGGAAATAGGCTGGCCTATGGTTAGAGTTAACAGGCTCCTTTAACTTTACAACATTGTACATTTAGTGCATTTTCTCCCTCTCTGCTGAGCTGAATTCATTATTTGTGTCTGTCATGCTGTGCTGCTTCAATCAATAGCACTAGTTTCTGTGTCTAAAAAAGCAGCACCATAAAATCATGGAGATAGCAAGGCTTCAAGTGTTAGAAGCCTTGTTAACTTTTTGAGTTATGGAGAGACTGCTCACAGGATGCGACTAACAAAGTGGATGATATTCCACCTTTAATCATGGCAGTGTCACCCATGCTGTTGTGACTAAAGGTCTGTCATAAACCTGCCTTGTAACTTGGCTATAAAAATTGACTCCATAGGTTTAATGCATGTTAAAGAAGTTCACCACTTGGCAACATCTGTGGTGTGTGATGGTTTTTCACAGACTATAAACAAAAGTTATACAGTGTAAAATCTCTTTCCCAGGAGCTGCATAAAGCACTTTAGTCTTCCTTGGACTTCACCTAGTTTCAGGATAGAAAGCTATCCAGATACATGCAGACTGATAACATCTTCTCTTTCAAAATAAGAGAAACATTATCTTTTGGGGGATAGAATGAGCTATGCAGTTCACTCCATACCAATGACTTCACTTTAAAGCCCAATGTTCTCCTTTGATAAAATGGCACAGAGATTTTTAGCATGCAGATGTGAGTAATCTGACCTAAATGACACCTGAGCCATGATTTGCAAATTGTGCTTCAGACCCTGATGGGATTTGACACACCAGTAGTCTATTTTGTCAATGTGCCATCAGTCCTCAGACTCCATGGGATGGATTTAAAAATCAGGTCCCAGTGGGCAAATGGACTGGGGAGCTCCAATGGTAGGGCCTGATATAGGGGCTTGGAAGAGTGTCATTGGAGAGGCAGGTATATAACATAGGGTGCATACAGATGTTACACTTAGAAGTTTGGGAGGTTAGATCTGGCAGTAAATGGCTGGGCCAATCTAATTTAGTTCAGTTGAGAAGAGCACTAAGCTAGACTGGGCATGGATTAGACCAATTTAACTGAACATCTGTACACAATGGGAGTGCAGCCCCAGGGCTGGGAAGCTGAGCCTCTTGCCTCAACCCTAGGACTGTGTTTTCCCTATCCCTCCCCCCCCCCGGGCTGTTTTTAGCCCCCACTCCAACCCCCAGACTGACTACCTCTCCCCCTTGTGGTCCTGCTAGCCCCCCCTGATCCCACCAACCTGTCTGCAAGCCCCAAAGCCCCCCCCCCCCCCACCAACCCCAATAACCCACCTGCAGACCTGCTAGCTCCCTGATCCCACCCACCCCTCACCTTCTCCATGGTCCTGGTAGCTGCCCCCATCCACCTATTTTAATCACCGAGTTAGATTGGTCGGGCATTTTTACTTGTTTTAACCTCACAGACTTTCAAGCATATTATCTGTACGAACCTACACTTGCTGGAAAGGGAAGCTGGCTACTGCTTTCTCTGTTACTCTCAGACCTCTTACAAAAACCTTTCCTCTCAGAGCTTTGTCCTTGAAAACATATACATATATCCCTATACTGCCCTACAGTCTGTGCCTCCCATCCACATCTTTACTTTCTTCCCCAGTGCCTTGCCCAATCCATCTCCAAAACATTACCACCTTGTGCTAGTTAGAAGGGGCTTCTGATTAAGCTTCTGCCATTTGAAAACTAAGCTCCTCCCTAGCTGCCATTGGCTTGATCTGCAAAGTTTTTTGTATGCTAAGATAGTAGCCTTTTTTCTCAATAGTGGTTAACATTTGATATTTCACCTGCCCTTGGTCTGGCTCCAGAGCCTGATACGGACATTGGATTTTTAATGTATTTTGCCCAGAAATTCATGCTGCCCCAAAGGAAGCCATCACGTGCTAGTGTAATCTAAATGATGAGAACTAAATTAGATATAAAGGCTGATGTTGAAGTGGAGGGTCCCAAGAGAACAGCCAAGATTCATTTGAAGACCATAAAATTCACCCTGGTCCCTTTTATTGCTATCAAGATAATTCTTCGTGCAGGAAAGTGATGCTCTTCTGTTCAAGAAGTGTAGCCAGCTTCTTTTGATATCCCAGATTGTCTGCTAGCGTGTTTATAAATTGCCATACTACAGAATTATGAGGGTGAAAAGCATGGCTCAATTCTCTTTGGAAAGAAATTGATGGGAGTTTCCAGCAACAGTACTCAACCTTCCAGGCACCTTTTGTTGAAGAGACAGTGTTTAATGGAGTTTTGTTTGCATTAGCGGTCTCATCAGGTAATGCACCAATCGAATACAGCAGCTTTGAAAGTCTCTGATTTTATGTATTACTTTTCTAATGGTAGTTTATAAATAAAACCACAAAGGAAACTAAAACCCACTGTAAAATGAAACTTACCAATGATATGTTCCTACATTTTGCTCTTCTTGAAGCAGGATTCACTGCATGCAATTGGCCTGGGTGGCAGGAAAAGACACTGAGAATTCATATGGGAGTACGGTAGTGAAGATAGGGAGAAGTTAACATAGGGGAGAGATATGGGGAAGGCTTAAAAACATTCATTGTGATTTAAAACTAACATGGTTTGTTTTGTTCAAGAGGACAAATGAGATGCAACCATTAAAACTGGCTTGTGAACAAACGAAGGTGAAACATAACATTTTGCTTTTGTGTGAATGCCTTGAATTCAGATGAGTAAATTAGCATGCTCCCCATCCTCCTCCTGCCCTCCCTGCCCTGGTATTACTGTTGTTTTATTGCTAGCAACAAGTTTCCAAGCTTATTCCCCAGTGAGCCATACCTGCCCAAGTCTGAGCAGACACTGCCAAATGACGTCATGCTGCTATGCAAGTTTCCAGAGCTAGCTTGGCAGGTGACGATTAACTTTACCTGCTTCATAAAACTGCAACATTTTTTTTACAATAGTAATGTAAAGTGCTTTTATATGAATGAAAAATGGTCACATCAAGGATGGGAGGGGGGTTGAGATGGTTTCATTTTTCTATTGCTTTCAAGTTTTTCAGTAATTCAGGAATAGGAGTGTGGTTTACTGAGAAATATCTAGGAAGCTCTGGTGGGGTTGGATATCCTGATGTGCTTCAGGGTTTGGAATGCTGGCAACTTGCACCTCATTCAGGATGTAGACAGGTAGTAACCTTGTACCACACATCATTTTAGGGTAGAGAGTAGATCCAGGAACATTATAGAGAGAAGAGTTTGAAAGTAGGATGTACCATGTAGATGCAGTCAGAACTGTTGCTGCAGAAGAGGGAAAATGTCCCTTCAAATTGAAATTGGATTCAAAATCTGATTTTGGTACAAGTGGCTGAGATACCAAGAGACCCCTTCACAACTATTTAAAAGGACCAGCTGTCCCAAATTTTAAGACAGTCCTGAATTTATCTTGTGCGCTATAACTCCCTGTACTTCTGAACCTAGACTTCTGAAAAACTAGAACCATACCACCACCAAGAAGTGTCCTGCTGTATCTACTAAGAGGACTCATTATGCTGCTTGGCTGTACATGGATGTGGTGACTGTTTCTGGTTTGAAAGGTAGATGAAGGTGACCCTCTAAGCAGGAAACACTAAAGCTATGCTCATGCTGCTCTGTACCCAGCCTAATTGGTTTTGCTTCTCAGCAGAAGTAATTTGTACAGGCATAGCATCATGTGAATGCAGCTAGACTAATTAATTAACTCTGCTAAGAGGTAGCGCTAATTAGCCCTGGTATAGTATTATTGGAATGTAGCTATGCTGCTTCTGGCTTGGGATGCAGCCGTAGGCTATCTGGTGTGAAGGAAGCAGTACAGTCGTATTCATGCAATGTTGTTTAGGCTAATTAGCTCTGCCTCTTAGCTGAGCTATGACAACTGTAGTATGTCAACTACACTAATCAAAACTAAAGTGATATAAACTACTTCCGGGTTCTGGGGATTTGTGGAGTGTCCAGGAAATGAGCCCTGCATCTTCTCTTCTCCCCTGCCCTTTCCTACCTCAGGAACCCAAATAGCTGTCCACTTCAGAATTGGAGAGAGTGTCCCAGTGTGATCCATCTTCTGGGCACCCAGTCTGGGGTCTGCACCTTTCATTACATTGCTAATTTGCCTCACATCTGCTGTTCCAAATTTTGGCTATCTCCTGAGCAGGGACTGCTGTGCCTGCAAAAATGTGTTCTGATCTGTGATGTCCACAAAGTGTTTACTTGGGACTTCCAGGCTCCATTCTCATCTGTGATTGAAGCCAAGTTTGAATGAAGTTCTCCAGATAGATGTGGCTAGGATGGTATCCCTTTGGGATGACAATATCTCTCATCACAAGTATGCCTGACATAGTTTTACTTGTATCAGCTTTCACATTTTTCCTAGACCGGTTTCCACTACGTTCTTTGATCTCTTCAGCCCACACACTTGAATCTTGCATATGTTGCCAGTGTCTTCCAAAAATATAAAACATGTTTCCTGAATCTAAAAGTAAAACAGCTTAAGAAAAGATTTAAGGAGAACTTAACTGAGGAGGAGCCACCAAATTAATATTGTCAGTTTGTAGCTAGGATTTTGAGAGCAATTCAAACTGGCATTGTAATCCTAACCTTTGTTTTGTTTTGAGGTAGGGAGTAAAGATGGTCACATGTGGTTCAGCGACTGCAGTAAAAGCTTTGTAGACAGCTGGGAGGGTTTTGCCCTGCTGGGATTTACTGCCACGTGGGAATCCTGATTTACTAAAAGTCATTTTATGGCATTATCAGATAGTCATAGGCTGCCCAAAGGTTTCTTTCTATGCTTGCTCAGAATGGACTTTACCGGTTACCAGAGCATCCAGTAGCAATGGCTTTAGGATTTGTAGTGAAGTGGTACCACTGCTCAAACAGCAGCTCTTCCTACTCTCGGTAGGTCCCTCTAATTTTTTTTCTTCTTTCTTTGCAGTATAGAGATGGAGCAAATCTTACAGTGTGTTCACTTTCTCATTCATTCATTCTACTTTAATCCTGGTTTAAAAAGAAAAAAAGTGGATGATTCTATCCTGTTTGAGATACAGGGATAGAAATCTATATTACACAATATGCCATTAAGGCTGGCCTTGCTCAAGAGTTTGTACTCATTCAGCATATGCCACTTCTGGAGAATGTAGAAGTGGGGAGATTGGGTGAAGGAGATTTGTCTCGCTCTTCATGTTCTAGTGAGAGCGCCTTTCAGCCACTGTGTTCACTTATTTAGTTGTTCTTTTTCCAGTGAAAATTGAACAGTCCCACAGTGTTAACGTTTCTGTCACAAACTTCCTCCTTGTGGGTACAGACCACTCTACCCTGATTGCCAATTCATTTGGCCCCTTTGTTAACATCCTAGTTCATGACAGATGCATTTCTGTGACGCTGGGTCAGGCATCTGGAGGCAGCGGCTCCACCCTATGTAGTACATTTCCATAACTATCATTTCAGGCAATTATAATGGGTTAAATAAATCTGTTTCACCAAAATAAGGGGGTTTGAAATGTTAGCAGGGACCATGGGTGCAATAGGTACTGTGGGAAGAAAATATTGATTGTGAATTTCAGCAGTATGTTCTGGGACATTGTATGAGACATCTGTTAGACAAGCTATGATCTGTACAAGAGAGAGCTGGAGAAGGCTTATAAATATACAGGACTCAAACAATGAGCTTTTGGGTAAGACTCTGCAATTAAATCTGAATCTCAGTTGGAGTCAAAAGTTCCCAGGATCAGGCAAAGCAGGGGCTGTAGTTGAAAACGAGCAGAGCTCAAGTGTAAATAAGTAACTCAGCATTTTTTTCCAATAAATAAAACAAATACTTATAATAAAATGAGCTAGTTTCACAGAATTGTTAACTGAGCAGAGGCTGTTGATAATTGGAAAATGAAGCAGGGTGTGGTGCCTACAAGAGGAATGCTCAGGATGGGAATCTAGCATTACTGCAGCACTGACAAAGTGCACCTGTGCTTTCCTGTCTGAGACACTGCTGCTGCCTCCAAAGTCCTGTTCAACGGACCTGGGATTCCTGATACCAACGCTGAGCAGAAAATCTACCACGTTAGAATCCAGGTTCTATCCAGTGGCCTTGTGTGTGGCTAAGTACTGAATCCAACTCTCTGATCCTAGGGAGTATCTTAGTAAATGCTTCGGTAGAATGGGTGGGTCAAGTTCTTTGAAGCAGACAGGCATGCTTTTAGACAGTGTTTTAATGTGAGGACATTGAGATGTTGCTTTTAATTGGACATTTAGTCTGAACAGAATTGAGCTCTAATCACTGTTTGGCTTCACATTAATTTGTTGATATGAGAAAAATATTATGGGTTTTTCAATCCTTCAGTGCTGTATTTACTTATTTTTTGTATTTGAGGTTATTGATATTCACAAGTTGGTTTTAGAGCAACATAATACTCTGCCTAGCATGCTGAGTAATTGAAAGCCTCTTGTGCTTTGTAGCTTGGCTTTTAAATAGGTCAAAACCAGCAGGAAAGCTTCATAGCCAAAGCAGTTAGGTTTTTAACCCTTTGCTCCATATGCTTGGTAGGCACTAGAGCATGATAATGGCTCCACTAATGGGCTGCTGCGTGTCATGGGCTGCCATTAGGAGCCAGGAGTTTTTCAGTTTTCCAGGGTTCCGTACTCACAACTGAAAGCTTCCTGTATGAGAGTTATTGAATCATCATATGCAAAGAGAGAGGGGACAGTTTGGGGTTGGACTGGCATGGTATTAGGGCTGGAGACTGCCAGTAGTACTGGGATCCTGCTGTTAGGTCAGTGGTTTGGGGCATTATCTGGGCATTCACTTAGGAAGAATTATACATCATGGAGGACAAGTGCCCAATAGCATTTGGAAAGAGGTAGGAAATTGAAATGTTCTTCTATTGCACACCACCTCCATCATTTCATGATAGAAAAGAATTGTTAAAAGTAGCTACATCAAACTGTATAGTGGTGCTGATAATGATTTGCTCTAACCAATAAGTTTCTTTTGGCCAGGTTTTTGCCATATATAGAAGGTAGACAAAACAGCAAGGAAAGGGTTAATCATCTGAGGTTAAGGGTAATTTAAATCAGGATTTGGGTTGTTAATGGCGCTGTGTGTAATGCATAGATTTGTACAAACAACCCTTCCCCCACCCTGGGCCTACATGATCTTCCTGTTTACAGTAATCCTGTTTCTCTGGGATTACCTCTCTCTTCGCAGAGAGACTGAGCAGTACTCATTTTTCCAATAGTTTCCTATTTGATGTAGGAAAGACTTATTAAATCCAGTATCACGACTGGATATCAGAGAGTGGTTTTGTGTTAATGGTCTGTCCAGGCCAGAGAGGTGATAGGTGGGTAAATCAGTAAATTAGTTATAACATCAGAATGTTAGATGAGACTTTAATAGAAGGCAGAAATATAAATTATTTCCATAATAAAGAGTGCTTTAATTGATCAAGTTGTACCAAAACCTGTGGTGTCTCAGTTACTTTTTTTTTTTTTTCAGTTTTTCCAATAAATGAAAAAATATACTGTGGTAATTACAGAGACGTTTATTCATATGTAGGCCAATAATCAAGTTTCCACTGTTAATGAAGTGTTAAGACAACGCTGAGTGCTGACTCCATCATTTAGTTGTAATTAGCTTATAGTTGTGAGAGAGTGCTGAGAAGAGGTAATTACTGAAATGAAATCTGTGCAGAAGAAAACACTACGACTTCCAGGGATTGTTCCCACGCACACAAACATTTCCTTTTTCCTTATTCCAGTCCCTGCACCCCAGTAAAGTGACCATTTATGTCCCAGTTTGAGCAGAGACAAAACAGCGTTCAAACCTGCTAGATTAAAGAGAATACTGCGTAGGAAGCCAAATAGATATTAGTAAAAGATTTAGCTAGCAAAGTGGGCTATGGTAAGTGCTTCTCAGTGGGGGAAGATCATATGTGAAGAAAGAAATAGAACTTGTTGTCATGTATCTTCTGCCCCATCCATTCTCAGTAGGCTGCTAGCAAGCAGTTCCTTGAAGATGCTTCCCCCTCTGACTATCTAGGATCTACTTAACCTGTTCAACAGAAGGAATAGGGACTTGTCTCCTGCTTGAAAGGTCACCTTTGCCATGTTTGCAGAGTATGCTCCCTGCTTGCTGCTGTTTCTCCCTGCTGCCTCCCAGCCCTGATCTCCTTATAGATGCAGCACCATGGCAACAGGCCCAGCGCTGAGCAGGCTGGGCACGCCAGGAGCCTTGTTTGTCACCTGAGGAGCAGGATGCAGTGTGAAGGATGAAGAGAAGGGATATTACTCAGCCTGTGTGGTCGCAGTGGCTTTTCTTCCTGCTAAATGTTCCTGCCTGGTTTGAAATTCGTCTGAAACTTCTAACTAAGGGCTTAAGATAAAGCATCTGCCGGATTTTGTGCATTTCTTCTGCACACTTGGGATTGCTTTTCTGAGATGTAGCCCAGAAAAAGAATTGGGGAGAGGGGGGATTTGGACATGTGGCACCGCTATGATTTGGGGGTGCACTGCTAAGTGGCTGTACAACTGCTTCATGTAGGTGGGCTTGACAGATATGAGTAAGGGTTCTTCATCTGTTTAACCCTAGGTTGATTAAAAATATGGTTGCTTACACAGGGTGTGCAAAAAGTTGTCCTCTCTCCATTGTATATCTTCTCTTCACTTTTGACCACTCTAGGTTCTCCTTCTGCTGTGAGAAGCTGAGGCTGGAATTAGCTGTGGGCTCGCTCAGCCCAACATTATCCACGAAAGTAACTTCTGCTGGAGCAGGCATTGCTGAGAGTTTGGGATAAGGACAGTAGCCAAGTGATCTCAGCAGTGCTTTCTTTAGAGGAGAAATTAGAGAGAGGATTTTGCATAGATAATATTAAAGTAGTGTATTGTGGTGTTTTTATCTTAGACTTGCCCAACATAATTGCAGCAAGGGTTCAATTATACATGGCTGAGGTTTTAGATTTGCGTTGGTACGAGCTGCTACTGTGTAACCCGTTACAACAAATCACAGTACAGCCAAAGCACTTGTACAAATGCTGTCGTTTTGCATTTGAAATCAATGTTTTTGTAATATCCCTCTCATGAAAGGCAATTGTTTCCTCCGTTTAGGTCATTTAATATATATAATGGAAACAACACCCTCCCTGAGAATGTCTAAAAAGAGAAAATCCAATGCGAGTTTGCCAGAGTGCCAGCAATGGTTGATCTTGTGCAAAAGAGCAGTGAGGGGAACTCTGCTTGCTGCTTAAAATCTTTATTCTTCATGGTCTCCTTGTTTTGTTAGGCAGTCTTAGGACTGACAAAGACATCTTCTCCACATAACTTTTTTCTTGCTTCCCATTTCCCAACATCTCTCAGTAAGAGATACTGGTACTTATAAGTTCAGGATTTCTTTAATTTTGTAAAGGTATTAGTTTTTTAGTAAAAGAAGTTCCAATAAAGGAAATTCATATGCTATTTAATGGGTTTTCCCCCCCCCGCAAAAAATAAGGGAATCCCTATAGATAACGCCTTCCCAATTCTTCTTTAAATATCTACTTGTAAATACCTTAGCTTTGAAGCTAAGCTTTTACATTGTGATCCAAATATGCAGGGAATTATTGCAAAGAGAAACCTGGGTGAGAAAACACAGCTTTAAAGGGTGGCTTTCTTCTGGAAAGCAGCTGTAAAAATGATGTCATTCTTCTTACAGGTTTGATTCTCCTTGTATTCCACTGTATTATGCTGATTGTGGTCCTGAATCAGTGAAGCACTTTTACACAAGTCTGTGTACTCTTTTGGATAGAGAAGGGGTTAATCCTGAGCTAAAGTGCTTTTTCAAATCTAGCCCTGCATTGCAATTTGGGGAAAAAAGTAGCAAAATATTTAACTCTTGTTTGTTCTGCAAAACTACCATGGCTAAGAGAGGAACCTGGGATTCTGTTCTTTCTTGTTTATCATCAGTAGATCATTTTACTAAGTTCCAGTTGTGCTTATGACTTAAGATGCTTCTATCACTGAAAGTGCAAATTAACTTGCAGAATCTTCTATTCCATTTAGGGATGCATCAGGAAGAAGGAGCCCAAGGTCGATTCTGGAGGAAGAACAGTTTTAAAACTCTTTGACTTACAACTAAGCCCACTTTTTTTAAAGTCATTGAGACACAGGGAACATAATAACACTTACAGTGCCATTTTGACAGTAGGAATGGGTCACCAATGTATATTAGTGTTGCATCAGAACTGAACTGTTAAAATATGGTGAACCATTTAAGAATCATTGTAAGAGTAGGTGTGTGTGCTTGGGAAGTCAACAAGAGCCAAAAGAGAAAAAAGGCTTACTGGAGGAGCCTGTTCAGAATTCCTAGAGAGGTAGAGGAGAAGGAGGAGACTAGAATAACTGGATATTTCAGGAGAGGAAACAGCTAGAAAATGTCTGCAATTGTTAGGGAGGAAGGATTTAGAAAAATTGTGTGTCCAAAGAGTAGTCAGGGCAACCCTAGAGGAGGAATAAAGGGAAGGCCTGGAAAAAGCAAAGAATGGAAATTGTTAAAAGATGGAAGCAGCCCAGGGTTTACAAAAATGTAAATAGAAGCACCTTATTTGTTTAGGGCAGGTCTAATGTGTTTAATTGTTTCCCCATTGCCATCACAAAATGCCAAAGCAATCCAGTTCTTACCAGAAGTTATTACAAGAAAACTAAATAGTAAATATAATGACAAAACCTCTGTTTTAATGAGGGAAACTTGTTACTTTTAACAGAACATTTCCTTGCTAATCAGCATTTAGATATTCCCAATGGCATATTGCCTATGGTAAATACCGATTTAAAGAGATCTACAGTTGACAGGAATTTTCTTTTAATTGTGTCACAGTGGCTTCAGCTTCTGGGTCTACTGAAGTGTGTTTCCTGCGTTTAGCTAATGGTACTGGGATACTGTTTACCAGCCCCGATGGTAGCACCTTGAATTTCACTGTATTAAAGTTATGTTGCATGTTGCATTTGAGAAACTGAATAGCTAATGTGTGCATTTAATTTTCTGTAGGGTAGTAAAGCAATCATAAAACCTGTAAGAACTAGTTAACACCATCAAGCTAGAATTTCCTTTGTTTGGGATTTGGCCAATTTCTATTTAGCAGAGTCTGAGGAGAGTGTTTTTTCTCTCACAGGTCACGTGGCTTGCCAAAGCTGAAAGAATCTCGTTCCCATGAGTCTTTACTGAGCCCAGGTAGTGCAGTGGAGGCACTGGATCTTGGGACAGAAGAGAAGGTCTTTGTCAAACCACTTCATAGCAGCATCCTGGGACAAGATTTCTGCTTTGAGGTAACAAGTCATCTGCACAAAATACAAATTACATGGTATAACATAGCAGTCTGTCAGTCTGAAGACCAGCCACATACTATTTTGTAATTTAATAACTGGGTGAAAAATGAATAGCTCAGACCATACTGAGGTTAGGGTGTGGAGTGTCTAATCATCATGAGAGTCTAGTCCAGGGGTGGGCAATTATTTCGGGCGGAGGGCCGCTTACTGAGTTTTGGCAAGCCACCAAGGGCCGCATAACAGGCAGCCAGGGGCAAATTAATATTTATTTTCTAAGTTTTTAGGGGCCCCACGGGCCAGATAGAATGGCCTGGCAGACGGCATCCAGCCCACGGACCACATTTTGCCCACACCTGGCTAGTCCTTGGGGCCAGTCAGTTGCTGGGAAGAAATCTTTTCAATTATTCTCTTACTCTTCTACTTGAACATCCTTTATCAAATACATATATGATGTTCATTCAAATATGGGACTTAACCATTTTTATTTTAAAATAACAGCTCATATTCTCCATGTTCAATCAAAATTAATTAAAAAAATAAATACAAACAAACTGAGAAGTACTCATTCAGATAAGGACTCCTTTCCAAGAATGCAGCCACTGGCAGATTACTGGAGGAAAAGCATAAGTAAAGAGAGAGTCCCTTACAGATGCCCTAAAGGTCAAAAACATGAGCTTTGTTAGGTGGTGCAGGGAGTGGACTTTATAGGTTCACTAACCTCCAGCTAAGTTGTCACCCCTCCCATCCTTATATTCATATCTCGGGAGGTGTTCCAGAGCATGCCGGCTGATCTTGGTTGCCAAGACAAGATGCTGAGGGAAATGACCTTTAAATTAGTAAAGTTTATAAAAGATAGCAGGGGGCTACTGAAAGATATATTATACAAGCACATTTTTAAACTGGATAAACTCCTATTTACATGTATCTAAAGCTGGCTGAATGAACAGCATGTTATTGAGAGTTACGTATAGATATGATCAAGGCCATCATTTTTATCAAAATAGCAGCCTGAACCCACGCTGTCTTCAATGGAACTGTACTGGGGTAGATCTAGCCCCATGCCTCCAAACCCCTAAAACAAATATCTTTTTTTTTTGTGTTGAAAACTTTGGTAACAGAAAACCAATGTGTCAGAGTCATTGTCTTAATATTCAGGAACTATTTCAGCTCATTTCAAATAGTATCCCATTGGTTAGAATCACTTTGCAGTCTATTTCAGACTTCCTTGGTTGACTGAGACAGGTGTCAAAGCAAATGCAAAGTTTAGCTCTAAAATCTAGCCTTAAACTGGCCATGAGTAGGAGAAATGGGGAGCTATGGCAGGGTCAAAGAAAAATTAAAGCAAAATAAAAATGTTCTATCTTTTTTGGCTGTTTTGCTACAATTGCTTGTAATATGTTCCCAAGCATAGTCCAGCGTTTTGGTTGTTTCAGACATTGGGGTGGATACTTCTAAAGTTCCAGAAGAAAACACTTCTCATGACATCTAGCAGGGATTTTTTATTCATCGATTCTTTTATTAACATAGTACAAGCACTTTATCTTTCCCTACATGTGTGCTGTAAGTGATGAGTTCATCCACCTTCGGGGAATTTTACATCTAAAAACTGCAGATCAGTTAGCATGTGCACAGATTTCAAATTGTTGATTACATCCCTGTTTTACAATCTCTGAGTATTTTGCTTTTCTGCTGTTCCCTTTGGTTTCGTACCCAATATGAGCAGAGGTTTTCTCTTTGCTCTCTCTCTGCCTTTCAGACTTGCTTCCTCTTTTTTCCCCATGTTCTTTTGCTGCCTCTTCCACATTTGCTGTCAGTTTGCTCAAAAGCTGCCTTATGTCCTTCACTACTTCTTGTAGTTTGCAGCTTATACCCCTGGTTTGCCTGAACCATATTTACTTGTATGTTCCAGGTAACCTATTCCAGTGGCAGTAAATGTTTCAGTTGTTCCTCTGCAGCAGAGAGAGACAAGTGGATGGAAAACCTACGCAGGACAGTGCAGCCTAATAAGGTAAAAGGAGCAGCAGGAATATTACCGCCAGTAAAATGTGGTGGGACTGACTCTTTCCCCAATGACATATGAAACTTTCCTGGAGATACAGACCCATTTAATTAGGTTGGTCCTACTAATGTGCTATCTGAGGAGTGAACCACCCATGAACATAGCAAAAGCCACCATGCACCACTTTTACATAACAGTTAGTAGGTTAAACATTTAGTAAGCAGTCTCCTTTCATCTTGGCTCCTGATTCTCATCTCAAAATCTAGCAAGACCAATCAAGGAACTTTCATTGTGAGCTTTACTGAGAAGGTACCTAATTGCTGTTTTTGGTTTAGGCTTCTTATAGTACAAAGAAATGGAGCTCCGTGTTTCAATAGAGGGGCCAGTATTGGCAACAGAATGATTTCTATGTTGTGTGTTCCTTGAAAGAAAAAAAGGTCCTGAGTTACTAAAAATTTACTAAAAAATCACTTTTTTTTATCAGTTTGCTAGATTGGTGGTGTTTATTAACCATAGTATTGCAGTAATTCACAGAGGAAGTGATACTGTTCGATACAGGGGTGACTGGTGCCTCCTGAGTCTGGGGGGGCACAATTTGTGGGTGGGCCTGGGGATGGGCCAAAAACCCCATATCCACTCCTATACTTGTGCCATGGCTTAGTGCTCCCCCCCCATTCGGTGTCGGCCCGTGCAGCAAAAAAACTGGCCTACTTTTGGGGGCCAATCTCGGGGGGAGGGGGGGGATGTGCCCCCCTACCAATTGCTTGTGGTCTTAACACAAGGAGATTTGAGGAATTTACCACCTTCTGAACGGTTGAACTGCAGGGCAAATTTGTTTTTCTAAATCATTTAAAAAATGACCTCTCAAAGATGATCAAGTAGGGAGCTATAAAGTACAGCCCCATGTTCCCTGCTTCAAAAGGAAAATGTTCTATTCCTTAGGCTGTCATATCTAAATCAAAACGGATCTCTTTGTTCTGCTCAGGACAACTGTCGTCGAGCTGAGAATGTGCTCCGCCTCTGGATCATTGAGGCAAAGGACTTGGCCCCCAAGAAGAAATATTTTTGTGAGCTGTGCCTTGATGATACCCTGTTTGCCCGCACCACCAGCAAAACAAAAGCGGACAACATCTTCTGGGGTGAGCACTTTGAGTTCTACAGTCTCCCACCTCTCCACAGCATCACGGTGCACATCTATAAGGATGTGGAAAAGAAGAAGAAAAAAGACAAGAATAATTATGTAGGCCTGGTCAACATCCCCATGGTCAGTGTGACTGGGCGTCAGTTTGTGGAAAAGTGGTATCCAGTCAGCACACCTACCCCCAATAAAGGGAAATCTGGGGGGCCTTCAATTCGGATCAAGTCTCGATACCAAACCATCACCATCCTGCCTATGGAGCAGTACAAGGAGTTTGCAGAGTTTGTCACCAATAATTACACCATGTTGTGCTCTGTTCTGGAGCCGGTGATCAGCGTGAGGAACAAGGAGGAGATGGCCTGTGCTTTGGTGCACATTCTTCAAAGCACTGGGAGAGCCAAGGTAAGTAGCCAGATACAGTGTCTCCATGGGGCTTTTGATAAATGGTCTCTTGTGGATCACTGTAGACTAAGAAAGCAGCATTTGCATCATCTTAAATACAGATAAAGATGGAGATAACTCAAGGATGTACTGGTCCAGGGAATGGGAGTTAAAGGAGGAATGCTACCAAAGAGGAAGTGAAGCTAAGAAAAAAAGTGGGTACTTTCAAAGGAACTTAGGCAAATTTTCTAGAAAAGGAAGGCAATTTTAGATATACTATACTGACTGAAGGTTTGTAAGCATGAATGTATTCCAAGGAGTAACCATCGACATTTTAGAGGAAATAAATATTACAGGGTACAAAGCATCAGGCTTATAAACCTTTCTAGCTTTGCAGAAGGTTAAGTGCACAAGAACTGTTGCTACATTTCTGCAAACATGAGGCACCATGACTGGTGTAGTACCAAGGAGCTTGTGAATAAAGTTTTGTAAGCGTGTCTTAAAAACTATAAACAACAAGGTTTTATCTTCTAGGGCTGTGCAAAACGGGCCCTATTCGATTCGGATTTGGCCTGAATTGGGGACAGTGATTCTGTGAATCAGTGATTCAGACCCAGGCACAGCTTTAAAAGTTTTTTTTCTACATACCTTCTGGTAGCAGCATGGCTTGTGATTGCTGCGATTTTGGGGCAGTTGGAGCGTCCCACAGCAGCATGGGGGGCTCTCCAGCGTGCTTGGCAGTGAACCTGAAAGTGAACTGAAAGTACTTCCGATCCACTTCCAGGTCTGCCGGGGAGCATGCTGGGGGACCCCAGGTGCCCCCCCAGACCCAGGAGGCACCAGTCGCTGAGCCGAGGGGCACGGGGGTGGGGGGCCCAGTGTGCTCTCCAGTGGACCCGGAAATGCTTCTGGTCCACTTCTGGGTCTGCTGCCGAGCATGCTGCTGCCGCCGCCGCCCCGCGCCGCGCCCCCCCCCCCCCCCCCCCCCCCCCAGTGCTTCTGTGGGATGCTTCACACACCCCAGCATCGCAGTGATCACAAGCCCCTGCTACCTAGAAGTATATGGAAAATACATTTAAAGCTGTCTCTATGTCCGAATCTCAGAGGGTTCCAAATCAATTTGGAGAGATGAAAGGGTCCTTTGATTCGATTTGGATTCAGAGATTCGGCCACTGAATTGGGCCGAATCTCCAGTGAATCGAATCAGGGACCGAAGCTTTGCACAGCCCTAACATCTTCACTGTAGAGTTAAATTGAGTGACTGGCAGCTATGTTAGCCTAGCTTGAGTGGGAGCCACTGCTCCATAAAGCCATGTTCAAGTTAGCATCCCCTCACTGGTGCAAGGACATCTGGGAGCATCTTCTTTAGTTTTCTGTGCTTTAATAAGCTGAGCTGTTTTGATTCTTTCCCAGTGAATTATGAGCGAACCTGGGCACGGAGGCAATTATTGTGGGATGGCATAGAAGGACTTTTGACACTTGAGTGGTTTAGCATTTATCCTTGCTACAGAATGATGTGCTTATCAGCAAGAGAGAACCTCGTACCATGGTCTCGATTATGCCCTCCAGGCAGGTTGAACCCAGGCAAGCTTGGCTGAGAGAGTTCTGTGTGTGGAAGGTGGTTAGGTATCCCCTAGATGACAGCAAGAATGAATGTTACATATGTTTAAATAATCATGCCAGTCTGTTTGCCGTACTCCACTTCACACTACTCTCTCTAGCCTTTTGGATGGAGTGTGAGGAGAATGAACACCATACCAAGCACTTGTTTGGTCTAGAGCAGATGACAGCTAGGATAGCTCCTGTAGTGCTGCTCTGATCACTGCAAGGGAGCCTCCAAACTCCTTCCAAGCCAGCTACAGCAGACAGACAAATTTAGCACTGTACCTCTCTACCTCCCTCATGCCTGTCTTGGGTGTCTTAATTGGCAAAGCTTTACAATTAAGGATGATATAACTTATCCCTCTCAAGAGAACAGGATTTGTGGTCCATGCATTTACTGTTTTGTTGTTACACTTGAATCTGGCTAGTCAAACTGATTTGGGAAAGCTATTGCCATCTTTTCTATAAAGAGAAAATAGTATGTGAATAAAAACAATTAAAGCATAGATAATGCAAAACAAAAATCTTGTTTTATGAATTCTGATAATTGTAGCTACTTATTTGGGACTTGAACTATGCTGGTAATGTACTGAGGTATGTCCTGTAAAATAATGGTATTTTAAGGATATCAGATTTTGCTGTAGCACTTTTCTATAATTGTGGGGAGATCTGCACAAAAAAAATGTGGCAAATTAGCAAGTTTCTGCTGCATTATTCATTGAGCACTGACAAGAAGTTCAGGGATGTAGAATAACAACAAATTTTTGTCCCTGCCTCAAAAAGATTTCCAGTATTTGGGTCCAATCCTGCAAGGTATTAACTACTTCCTGTGAAATCTGTCTCCCCAGTTTCCACTGAAATCAACAGCTGAAGAAGTTGATAACAATTGCATAAGGGGGCTCTTTATTAGCAGTTGTTAAGACTCAGTCCCCATTCTGTGGTTTCATTCCTTATACCAGGGGTGGGTAGAACCTGGCCCATGGCTGGATTTGGCTGACAGTGAACTCCTTTTCCCAGCAGCCCCTGCCTGCATGGCTGGGGTTGGTTTCCATAGCGACCCCAGCAGTAGACACACTATGATAGCACCAGGCCCAGGTTTCTGTGAAGATTGGCCCCAGCAGTACTGGCAGGCCATTTGGCAGGGTGAGATGCTGCTCCAGGGCCAGGCCAGGATCTTGCAGTGGTGAGAACGTGGTCCAAAGCCAGGGCAGAGCTGCAATATGCTGCCTGCATGCTCTGAGCAGAGGCATCCAGGCAGCAAATCGTGGCTCTGCCCTGGCTCCTGACCATGCTGTCACTGCTGCAAGGAGCCGGGGCAAAGCCACGATCTGCTGTCTGCACACCCCTGCCCGGAGCATGCAGGCTGCAGATCGCAGTTCTGCCCTGTCTTGACCACACTCACTGCTGCAAGATACCAGCCTGGCCCTGGAGCAGCTCCCCACCCTGCTGCGCACCCTGCCAGCAGTGCTGGGGCCGGTTTCCATGAAAGCCCTGGCCCTGCACTATCACAGCATGGTGGCTGCTGCTGGGGTCTCCATGGAAACTGGACCCAGCCACATGGGCAGGGGCTACTGGGAAATGAAATCTGGCCACCAGCTGAATCTGCCAGTTTGCCCACCCCTGCCTTAGACTGAGCACATGAATGTTGTTCAACACCATGCCAGATCAATGCACAATAGGAATGCTGTTTCTCCAATTCCTACCTTTAATTTGCTTCTGCTTTTCACCATTGAAAATCCATCTCTTTAGTTAAATTTGCCCACTTAATAGAAAATTTGAATATCCTTTCCTCTTTGTTTGTGTGGGTTCAAGTCCAGTTCCTATCTGGAACATATATCATTAAAATATGACTATAAGACATCCACTGTCAGACATGAAGCATAGACTGCCAGAATCTGGCCCAACCAAATGTTAAAAAATCTTGGTTACAAGGACTTTTCATTCAAGATTTGTTTCTCCTAATTTTATCCCATAATCCCTAGCTGCTGTTTCTCTTTTCCAATGGAGTCCAAAAAAATGAGATGGGGACCTTTGCTGTCCTAGACAATCTAATGCACAGACGCAAGAGGTACTCTAGCTAATCCATATGGCCCACATGGCTATAGTATTATCGTGCCTGTCCTCCCAGGCAGGCACATTTCAGTAATCTTTTCATTCCTAAATTTGGAGTACAGGATTTTTAACCCTTCCTATCTGTCATGATTTTCCTGTTTTAAAACCATGCTATGCTGTTTTTTGGTTTAAATGTCTTCTTTCTGCTTGACTTTTTCCCTGCAGGACTTTTTGACAGACCTGGTGATGTCAGAGGTAGATCGTTGTGGGGAACATGACGTCTTGATCTTCAGGGAGAACACACTTGCTACCAAAGCCATTGAAGAATACTTAAAACTAGTAGGCCAGAAATATCTTCATGATGCACTAGGTAAGAAAGTATCAAGCACCTTATTTTCTTCATGTCTAAGAAGCTAATAGACAAATACTGCACCAGCAGGCAGTCAAGTAATTGGTGTGACTCTGGGTGTGTCTCTGGGGCCATAAATGGAGCATCTGTTTCATTATAAGAAGCGTTGGTCTTTTGCTGTAGTTCCCCCATTTTGCGGGATCCATGGCCCTATTTTACATAGCAGATCCACTGTCAACACCCATACAGAGGCAAATATGGAATCTTCCCCAGGAGGATTTGTAGCCTACAAGAAAAGAAACTCCTTTGTGTGGACTCCTGAAATCCTACTCCCACACTATATGCACTAGAACCTAATTGGTTCTACCATCTCTTGATGACATAGAAGGTCCCTTTTGGTTTTTGTTTCAAGTCCAGCTCCCTTCAATTGCAGTAACCATATCTATGTATGCAGCTCCCAGGCAATTTAAATGGAGTTCCTGAGGAAAAGGGAAATAGAAAAAGTGTGAAGAATGCCTGTTTTTTATTTATCTGTTTGTTTTGTTATTTTCCGATTTTCATTTTCTGCAGTTTTTACTCAAATGACTTCTTAGAATAAATAATGATGGCAAATTATCACTTGAGCTGGGACACTCTTCACAGGTCATTGACTCTGGGGCCTGCACATCTCAGAAGTTTTGTGTACTACTGCTCTTGGCTGTGTTGATTTTGGTTTGCAGATAGGAGGCTTAGGAAGTTTGGCCACATGTCATAGGCCCTTTTTGCCCATGGAAAGCATAGATCAGGTTTTTTTCCTAAGGGATCTGCAGCATTTGAAAAGGAAATGCTTACTGCAGACAGCTGAGAGGGATTCTCAGTCCTCCATGCTCTGCATTTTTTAGGTATCCTGTTTTTCTCTATTTCTATTGTTGATTTAAATGTCATATTTTCATTATGATTCATTGATAGCCATGAATCATTCAGTCTGGTGTATGAATAGAGATAAAAAAGGATTCTGCTAATCTCACCACCTGGGAAGATGCTGACAGTTTACTACTATGCCTCTTGATACTGGTGGTGAATCCCAGTACTGTGCACAATGCCAGGTGTGTAAGCTGAAACTACAAGAAAGGATCAGAAACACAACATTTAGGTCTTCATAGCCCCTCTGAGGGATGGAAAGAAGGAGATGGTATATTGATGATGTTCCCTAGAACAGAGCAACCCAAACTCCTACCTGAAAGCTTTTATGCACCCAGGGGCATCAAGCACAAGGCAGGGTTAATTATCTGTAGGATTTTATTGCTGGGCACCTGTTGCTAGCACCTCCAAATGAGCTGCTCCTTTTTACTGATCAAAGAAGATAAAGCCCAAGCTAGCATTTACAACTGTGTGTATGCGTTACATTACAAGGAAGATTTGTCACTTTGCATCTTATTAGGTACAACCATTGCACTCCTGGAAGATTTCCAGTGTGATCTTCTGAGTTATAAACTTTGGGCATGGGCCCTGCTTTACAGCAGTTAATTTGTGGATACCCACATTAACCTCCTAGAATTGTACCAGGTCCAAACACAAATAGCTAGCATTGCATGCAGACAGCTAGAGTGAACAAAGCAGTGAGGCTAGTGAGTATTATGCACCATGAGTGCACAGTACAACTTATTTTGGTAGCCCCATAAAAAGGCCTGCCTTTAGTGTTCTTTATTAATGGAAAGGAATATGATGAATTCTTATCAGATCCCTTGTCTGATCCTGCATGCCCAACTCTTTTGTGCTCAGCTCTCAACTTCCTCCTTCAGTAACCTCTCCCTTTCCAGCAGAGCCAGCAGTTTCATGCTGCCTGTCTAGCTACTAGCTTACTTGTCTAGAAGTGCTGCCAGCCCTTTACTAGTTCCTCCCTAGCTTCAGGCTTCACTCTTGGTATAAACCACTGCCAGATTAGTTAATTATAGTCCCAACAGTTTCTATCCTATCTGTGAGGACTAGAACCACACCCCTTTCCAAATAAACTGACAGTTTCCTTACAAGTCACTGCCAGCTGCAGGCGGGGTCCTCTCTTGCCCAAACTCCCTATATCAGGGGCAAGCAATTATTTTGAGCAGAGGGCTGCTTACTGAGTTTTGGCAAGCCATCGAGGGCCGCATGACAGGCAGCCCAGGGCAGATAAATATTAATTTTCTAAATTTTTTAGGGGCCCCGCAGGTCAGATAAAATGGCCTGGCAGGCTGCATTTTGCCCACCCCTGCCCTATATGAACCACCTATCTACTGCCATTTCTTGGCCTAGGGAGGGTATCAAACCTGGTGCAGAAGTCGAGACTGATTTCTTCATAGAGACCCAGCTTTCTCTTCCAGTACAGTGTCAGTGGTTCTGGAAATGCATCAGTTATCGAGTGCTTAGGCATATGATTAGATTCACTAGTGTTCTGTGGGCTAATGTAATCAAATTTTGATTACATCTTGGGTATATTTCTTACATGTTAAAAATAATGAGCCTGGTTCTGGCAACTTCCCGCTGGTTGAATAGAACCAAAAGGCACCGTCCAGCACAAGGAGGAGTAATGGAATCAATCTCTGAATGTGGAAATGAACAGCATATTACTTCATGTCTTGTTTTCCAGCATATTCAATTATCTTTTGGTCCAGTCTATTACATTTTACTGTAAGCCCTTTAATGTGCAGTAATTACATAAAGATATTTTTAAATTAATGACTTTTAATACATCATTTAAGACCTCAGTGCTGAATGATAAGATTATAAATCAGAGAAGTTAGAGATGGAAAAGACTTGTTAGGTCATCCAGTCTGTCTCCAGCCCAGGGCAGGGTTGCTCTTGTTGGCATGATCTAGAGCTTTGTCTGATCAAAGTTTTCAGTTCCGTTCAGTTACATTCTATATTTATTGCATCAGTTCAGTTAACCTCATTGAATTTAATGTTAGATATTAAGTGTAGCTACAAGGATTTTTTCAATACATGATTAAGACCCGACTGCATGCACTGCCGAGAGCACTATTGCAGACACAATTTGCTTACCCACAAGTGGTGCTGAGAACAAAGAAAATACCAACTTAGAGATTGTATATGTTTCTTTCATATATAATATTTCCACCATTAAAAACATCTTTGGCTTGAGCTGCAGTACTAATTGTTGTATCTTATTGTTTTATTCCATGCTATTGAAATTTCCCTTTTCCTTTAATGGGCTATCTTCAGCAGCTGGGGTCAAAGTTCACTGTTGAGCAGAATTTATTACAGTTACATGGCAAAACCTTTTATTTTCACCCATAACTCAGCCACCAGCATCAGCAAAAGTTTCTAAACTGACCTAGTTTTTCATGTATAAGAGGCAAGGTTTTTTGTGGGTGATATCTTTTATTAGGCCAACAGCGTGGTTGGGATAGACTTAGAGAAGCTTTCAGTTACCACAGTGAGACCCGAGGAAGGGCCTTATGTTACCCAAAAGCTTGTCTAAGTCTATCCGAACCATGTAGTTGGTCCAGTAAAAGATATCACCTGCAAAAATTCTTGCCTCTTAATTTTTCATGCAACTGTGAATGAACATTTATTCAGGATAACCAAACATGAAAAGCAAAAACTAATTGGTGGCTAAGGAGTTTAAGAAAATGTATCACTTCTGCTGTTTGCAGAACTGTTAGTATTTTTATGGATAAGCATTGTGGTATGAGCTTGGAAGCAGGAAGATCTGAGGAAATGAAATTAGGAGTTTTTGAATCACTGAAAGGATGAGTGGAGATCTTAGCCCATTGAGTAGCAACAGTATAAAAGAGCACCTGATATGCTAAGAGTATAGGAGAGAATGGAAAATACAGTTACATCACAATTTATCACCAGTGAAAATTCCAGTAGCCAAGAGCTGGAGTCCAGTGTCCCATTAGTTGTCTCACTGTGAGAAAAAGGGGACAGAAACTTTAAAGTTCTAAAAATAGGTAGTTGAGATTTTGCAAGATGCCAGCATGATGAAATTGTAAAGACTAGGATTATTTCACCTGGGTTGAATTATTCATGATTGTAAAGGGCAAAGTATAAATGAAGCCATTCCTTTTAGTCTTGTCTCACAATACAAGAATGAGGTGACACTCCTGAAATTAATGGACAGTAAACTTGGAACTAATAAAAATAAGTCATAGTGTCAGATTTATTGTTAGACAAGGTCATAGAGAAAAATAACGTGGCTTCATTTTTAAGAGGATGGATAATTTTGTGATCACTAATAACATTTGTATGTATGCAAACAGAGATAAGAGTAATGAAATCTCATTCTTCAGGCTCCCAGGTGATTGCCTGTGTGGACCAGAAAGCAGATCCTCCTCTGTTCCTACCCCATGTATGATGTTCCATAGCTGGGCCAGATCTTGACAAGAGCACCAGAGGCCTGATCTGGTCTGGCAAATGCTGGCTTCTAAAGCAGTTACAAGGGGTCATGTCCTCAGTATCTGGTGTCTGGAGACTATATCCCTGCAGATGCTCAGAGCAGAAAATGCAGTTGCCAAGGGAAGGCATAAGCAGGATTTGAAAATACATCAGGGAGACATTTCTTATAATTATCGCTATTTGTCACCTTTCCTTCTTACAGGGGAGTTTATCAAGGCTTTGTATGAGTCAGATGAGAACTGTGAAGTTGATCCCAGCAAGTGTTCTTCAAGTGAATTAACTGATCATCAGAGCAACCTGAAAATGTGCTGTGAGCTAGCCTTCTGCAAGATTATCAACTCTTACTGGTGAATGCCCATTTTTGTCTCAGCTGTTAATTGATTTCTTCACTTAGGAAAGGCAAAAAGTACATCCCTTTCACCTCAAAAATGGGAAAACAGTGGGGAGAACTGGAACAAACACACATCCATGTCTTACAGTAGCTTAGTTTCCTGTTGCTCACCACTTGTGACACAGTATTGAAAGGCAGACTTCATCCCAATCCAGAGGGATCCTGCCAATGTGCCCAATCCTATATATTGTACCATACTCAAATGTTTCCTGGAATATTTACTATGGCAAGGGCAGAGATTGAATTTTTTTTTTGTTTTTACCAGCTTCTTCTTCTGAGTAGATTGAAATAATAGCTTTTCTGTTTCAGGCCACAGGAAATGCAGATAAATTCAGCATATAAGATATTAAGTCTAAGTACAGAAATGAGCAAAATTCAATATGGTTCTGAATTTTTTACAAAAAAGGTACTTTGTATGGAGGTCATTGGCTGTCTTTCTCTTCTTTCCAGGTTTGGTAATAATCAAACTTACCATTTGTTTAGATTAGGAATGGATGAATAGTTCAAACCTGTGAATCCAAGTTTGATTTTTGTGCCTTTGAACAGGGGGCACTTAACTACTTCAGTTTCCCAAGTGAAAAGATTATTCAGGAGTTAAGTCTAGATACCTGATGGCATTTGCTAGTCTGGAGTATGAAACTTTTTCTCACATCATTGAATTCCTTGTGCCTGACAACCAGTTTAGCCTGTTAAATTTTACAGCCTTACCATTTTATTTCTTTATTTAATTTGTTGCAGTGTTTTTCCTCGTGAGCTGAAAGAGGTGTTTGCATCATGGAAGCAGCAATGCTTGAGCCGGGGCAAGCAGGATATCAGCGAACGCCTGATCAGTGCATCGCTCTTCCTCCGTTTCCTGTGCCCAGCTATCATGTCCCCAAGCCTCTTCAGTCTCATGCAGGAATACCCTGATGACCGCACATCCCGAACACTGACACTCATTGCTAAAGTCATTCAGAACCTCGCCAATTTTGCTAAGTAGGTGTTTTAGGTCTTTGGCCTAAATCAACGACCATAAAAACTCTTTGAGGGTGCCAGTATCACTGTATGCAACTGTCGCATTTGCTTAAAGCTGAATCCTAGGAGAGTTGGCAAAACAAACTTCAGGAAGAGTGGGGAAAGGGGAGGTGCTTTTCTACCCATGCAGAGTCCTTCTCTGTATAATTTAAGACAGACAGTGTTCAGGGTTTTGTGATATGTATGCTGTTGGCCCAATTCTGCTTTCAGTGGAATGATGCTGACATAGGATTCCTGTAACAAAGAATAGAATTATGTATTTGTATAACCACTTATACACTTGCATTTTTATTTCATCTCACTATTACACAAGTAATAAGTTCCCCAAAAAATGGTGAACCTTTTTTTTTTTTCTTTTTAACTGGAGAAACTGGGGAAAGAAAATTATGCAAAGGTCATGCTTCTGGAGGCTCCAAAAGGAGGTTTGCATGTGGGTTTTGAGCCCATTGCCCTGTAGCATGAAGACAAGTGTTAAAACCAAGTTGATTCATGGAAAGCATTGGTATGCTTCTTCACTTATCAATATTCTCTCTTTCTGTTTCCCCCAATTTAAGAAGAAAGAGAGAGTCAAGTCTTATAATAATTAAATTATCTGTTATCCATTGTATTTTGTGTAGAAGCCATTGACTGTATTTCTCTTCTTTCAAGGTTTGGTAATAAAGAAGAGTATATGGCCTTCATGAATGACTTCCTGGAACATGAGTGGGGGGGGATGAAACGCTTCCTGCTGGAGATATCCAACCCAGATACCATCTCAAACACGCCTGGGTTCGAAGGCTACATTGACTTGGGCAGGGAGCTGTCTGTTTTACACTCCCTCTTATGGGAGGTTGTGTCCCAACTTGATAAGGTAAAACAGGCTGGAGGACTGGGAGGGTGGATCTTGTGATAGTATCATAGCAACTTGAGTACTGGGAAACATCAAGGGAGCAGCTGAATCGTACTTTGTGGAAAACTCTTTAAGTTAGATAACCCTTTAGAAAGGTATTTTACTGTAGCATTTCATATTTATTCTTCTAGTGATTGATTCCAAATTAGGCTTTGTACCTGCAAGTCCTTGTGAGGCCTTGAACAAGATGTGCAAAGTGGTTGTGCAAAAGAGCAAACACTTTATAGAGACTCAAGTAAGTGTGTGTGTCAAGTATTGCACTCTGTGCAGAGTGCTAGGGAAGAGGAAGGTGGAAAATGAGAACCTCAGCAGAGCTTTTGTCATGTGATGAAGAGATTGGCTGCACATTCCCCACTTTGTCCTTCACTGTCCTGATCCAAAAGCTTAGTGAAGTCACTGGGAGTGTGTGTTTCTGACTTCAGTGGGATTTGTATGTTAGATTTCCCCTGAATTCCCTCTCTGTATTTTTATCTCATGCTTATACATGCAGCATTCTGCTCCTGCTCTTTGCAGGTCCAAACAATTTCTCTAAAAACTAGCACTGAAAACTCCCAGTTCTAAAATAAAATCAGGCTGTGTCCACTCTGCTACCTACACTATCGCCAGCAATAGTCACTATCCATGTTTTGCTAGCAAGCTGGCAGTTGCATCAGGCACAACATGCTCCAGCCTGCTCTTCCTTCACAATTTGGGATCTGTGGTGCCAATAAGACACAAACTTGTCTATAAAGAATGTTGACAGGACTCAGACACAGAATCAGAGATGCTGAGTGAGATGTTGCCTCTGCTTACAAATGACTATAACCACTTCCCTCACACTTTCAACATTTAATGCGTTATACTGCCTACAATCCCAGATACCATTTATAACCTACTATTCAGGTGTTTTTTATTGAAATTTGGGGAGGTAAGATGATCTGTGGAAAGCTAATAACTTGTTACTAGTAAGTTGTATAGAAATAACGATTTACTGAACGATTATTTTCCAGCTGGCATGGGTCAAAAATGTTTGCATTGGTGTGTTCCAGTAATTCTAAATGTCCTTGTGCAGGATGATAAATATATTAGTTTGATGATGAATTGTGGATTTGTCTGACAATTTCCCTCCTGCATTCACGTATTCACAGCATCAGACACATTAAAGCCATTCCTACAAAGACTGCTTTCCTTGGGTCACAGGAATGACCACTTATGCATAAATGACCAGATTCTCAGCCAGTGTAGCTCCAGTAAATCCACTGTAGCCATTTCAGTTTATTTCAGCTGAGGATCTGGCTTACAGACTTAAACACCTCTGGGGTTACCTGAAGTATAAGCCCCCATCCTTAGGGTACTGAATGACTTCTGGACACTGATGGGATCAGATATGAAAGTAGCTACTGAAAGCTGCTCTGAAAATGTAGATAAATGGAATATGGCTTGAGAGCAGAAGCAGAAGGCAAATGTAACATAAAGGCAAAGTACTTTTTGCTGCTTTGTTCTTTCCTCAGTGCAGGTATCAGCATGTTCCAGCAGGCTCTGGGAAAGTGGTTTTGTGGTTCACTAAAATGGGAATTACAGGTTTAAGTTACATCACTGCTACTTTGCTGTGGGCAATGATTACACAGGTTGAGAAAAGGGAATAAATTACCTGGAAAATGCTGAAGATTTTAATAAAAGAGGAAAACTTGGGATAACCAAGCAGTCATAAAGAACTTCCCAGAGTAGTCCATTGATTGAATGCCTGGTGGTAGAAAAAACAAAATACCTTTGACAGGAAAGTAGTCTTTGTACAGGGTTTTATTGTGTAATTAAACCTCCCTTGCCCACTCCTTACCTTCAGTCCCAAGGACCTATAGCAATGTGTAGATCCCACTGTCAGCAGCTGTCCAAAGAGAGCAGAAAATGGGAATAGCAGCCTCCCCAGTAGCACTGGGGATTTGATAGAACTGTGCTCTGTGGTCAGCTGCTCTTGTACAAAGTCTTGTGTTCACCAGACTTAATGAAGCACTAGCCAGTGACTAATGGGAAAAAGGTATTGGGGTGAAAATCACTGGTGTTTTCATGCAATTAATTTTATTTTTTAAGTGGAGAAATCTACTTTAGTACCCATCTTTTGATAACAGCTTGGTACAGAAGGTGGCATCAGTACAGGATGCCAAAGGAGAAGGCTGATGAAATGGAAACCTCCTCTCCCACATCCCTCTCAGTTCTTTCCTGGACTCCCTGAATGCAGCACTCCCTTGTCTGTTGGCATGCATTTCTTCTACCATATGACCCCTTTTACCTGGAAAGTTCCCTCCCAGTAGTTGACTCTATAGTCTCTGATTCCTTTTAATTAGTAGTAACTGTAGTTCCTACCTTGACCCCCACCCACTGGATGTAGTTTGCTTTGCATGACAGTTTTGTGTTGGAATGGCAGTAGTTTGGTTTTATTGAGCATGAATTTTATTTTTGGGGGTCAATCCTAATTTCTTTTCTATTTCCTTTTCTTTCCTCAATGTCTGCTGCACCTTGTTTCGTCTCCTCCATTCATCTCGTCGCCGTGGTTACGCTGCTCCGTAACAATGCATTGTGGTCCTGCCACACCCACACACAACACACCCACCCTTCTTCCTTCCAACCTCCACCCCTCCGCCTCTGTGCATCGTTATCAAAAAATGGCGGATGTCGCGGTGATTATTATCCAATTAGGGTGAAAATTCCTTCCTACAGGCGACCGTGGCAAAACTGGGACCTCTTCCTCGTATTCTTGCTGACATCACCAAGTCAATGACCAATCCAACACCAATACAGCAGCAACTGAGACGTTTTACTGAGCACAGCTCTAGTCCAAACGTCAGTGGAAGTCTCTCCTCAGGGCTTCAGAAGATATTTGAGGACCCCACTGATGGGTATGTAACAGCCAGGATTAAAAAAGAATGATGAAAGAAAAAGGGGTGTGGGATGTGGGAGGTTGCTAGCTTCTCTTAAGGTGACTCCTGTAAAGTAGTGGTTGGTCACCCAAAATTTCTAGGTAGGTAAGTGCGAGTACTCAGGACAAGTATCTGTAGTTGGAAGGACAGCATCATACTGAGAGATGCAAGTAGTTATTATTAAGAGCTGGTAAGCATAAGCCAGGACACCAGGACTTTCCTGAAGTCCGTTATTTGGGCTCCTGAAAAACAAATCTTATACCAGCTTCCCATCTGGACCTATAAGCATCACTCTAATATTTCATTCTAGAGATTGGCTTGCCTTTTCAGTGGTAGTGAGACTTCTGTGTTTCAGGAAGAATGAATATTAGAATAACCAAGGTAAAACCGTTCTTTGTTTAGTGGGGCATCTCTTACTTTTTTACTAAGGGTTACAATCTGAGACCTCCAGCAAGAAGTCTTGAGGTGGCAGAAATGCACGAGAACTTGCTATCTAATGGTTTATGCTTATGCTTTGTGCTACTAAGTGTGAAGTACAGTTTTGATACTTGGAAATGTCTCTTACATTCTGGGCCAACAGCTTTTTAACGAATTCTGCAGTCTTAACTTCTCAGGTGAACAAAACACATGCAACAAAGTCCTGGAAGAGTGGTAAAGGGTTAAGTGACAACTGGAATGCTGTTTCAGCTGGAAAATAACAGTATCTGGGGGTGCACAAATCCATGGGAAACAGGTTGTATTTTACTTGTGAGAAAATAAAAGTTAGGCACTACATACTTCAAGCTCCCTTCTGAAAACAAAAAAACACAAAACTTATGCTTATTAGAGAAGTAGGTATTCTGAGGAATATGAAAAGCTTCATAAGAGGAAATAATCTAGTTCTTTCAGACTTTGGGAAAGGAAGGAAGGCTAGATGAGATAGAAAGGCATCTCTAGGACAGATCTTCTGGGATCTTGGCCAGTTAAAAATTAACCAAATTCCTTTCCACTTTACAGTGACTCGCATAAAATGAAATCTCCAACCCAGGAAAATCTAGATGGATACTTTAGGGACAAAACCTTGCTGTTGGTTCAGCAGGCATCCACGCAGAGCATGACTTATTCAGACAAGGACGAAAGAGAGAGCATACTGCCCAATGGACGTAGCATCTCCCTGATGGACCTTCAGGACCCCCACACAACCCACAGTGATTCCCCATCCATCATGCATGATGTGCCTTTGCGTTTGGCTGGTAGCCAGCTCTCCATAACGCAGGTGGCCAATATCAAACAGCTGCGGGAAACTCAGAGCACACCTCAGAGTGCCCCCCAAGTTAGGAGACCTCTGCACCCAGCCTTGAATCAGCAGGGCAGTCTCCAACCCTTGTCCTTCCAGAACCCAGTTTACCATCTTAACAACCCACCTCCACCAATGCCAAAGGCCTCTGTGGACTCCAGCTTGGAGAACTTAAGCACTGCCAGCTCCCGGAGCCAAAGCAACAGTGAAGACTTCAAACTCAGTGGACCCAGCAACAGCAGTATGGAGGACTTCACCAAACGCAGCACACAAAGTGACGACTTTTCCAGGCGGCACACAATGCCAGACAAACCTGTTCCTATTGCTCTTCCTCGCCAGAACAGCACGGGGCAGGCACAGATACGCAAAATGGACCAAGCTGGGCTGGGTGCCAGGGCCAAAGCACCTCAGTCCCTGCCCCATAGTGCTTCCTTACGGAGCACAGGGAGCATATCGGCAGCATCGGGTGCAATGGCGACCGAACCAGTTCAGAATGGGACCCGGTCCCGACAGCAGTCCTCATCATCCAGAGAGAGCCCTGTCCCTAAAGTGAGGGCAATTCAGCGGCAGCAGACACAGCAGGTGGGAACAAAAGCCTCTACTGGGTATTTTGTAAGTAAACAACTGAATTCACAACTTTCCATTTTATTTAAATGTGAAACAAGAGATGTGAATTGATATAGGTATTATAAGAGAAGTAAAACATAAGGAAACCAGGCAAAAGTATAGTTTGCCTTGTTGGTATGGCTAGATTGACCAACTAATCCAAATGTAAGCTTAAAATTTATTTCCGTGGACTAGCACAATAGAAAATGTAGAAGGCAGAGCAGAGTAGCACCTTTTAAACTAACGTGTTCAGAGACACATCAACTTTCATAGGCTATAACCTACTTTGTCAGATGCTAACTAATAGAAGTGGTGGAAAGCTTGTTTAAAGAAACAAAACGTGAAGAATTCCAAAAATAAGAAGCCTTGTCCCAAAAGCCAAGATTGCTAACCGACTGTATTTGTTTAATGTGCTGTATTAAAATGCTTAGAATGAGAGAAATTACTAGAAAAGAATATCCTAGAATCTGCAACGGCCCAAATGCTAAATAAATATAGCATTCTTGTCAAATATAAAATATACATAGTTTTCATCACAGACAAAAACCTTCAGTCTGCTCCCCATCAGGGTTGCCAACTCTCAGTAAATTTACTGACTATCAGTTAAAAAATCAGGCTAAAAATGGCTGTTAGTAAAATCAGGAAAAAAAACTTTAGGCATCAGTAAAAACAGTATGCAGCTGCAACTTTATTGAAGCTCTCACAAACAGAGCACAGTAGTAGCACCTGGAGTGCAGCACCCTGCAGGGAGCGTTCTCTCAGATTTGTGCTGCTGCTGTGTCCCAGGCTACCTATAATACTTCTGAGTTGCAGGTAGGCTTTTGGGAGCTCTGTGCTGAGACAGAGAGGTAGGGGAACCACCGAGGTAAAGACTGGAAGTAGACTACTGGAGGGCATCAAGGTGTAGGGTGCGGTCAGGGGCATTGGTGTGGGGGGGTCCCATGAGTAGGGGGGTCCTGGTGGTGTGGGGGCAGCATAGTGTAAAACCATAGCTGTAAGTTTGGTTGTAAGTAAAAAGCTTGTCAGTGAAAAAAATGTCCCTGGATTGGCAACCCTGCTGCCCACAGAGGTGTTATGACTTGTGTTGTATTAGAGTTGACAGTGTAGTTTTGCTAAGAGGTTAGACCAGGGGTCAGCAACCCCTGGCGCGCACACCAGAGCATGGCATGCAAGGCATTGTGCTTGGCAGGCAGGTGGCATGGAGCTGGAGGAGCTGGGCATCCCCAAGGAGTATGGTGTGTTCAGCTGCATTGCCTCAGCCACGTGGGCCACAGAGCTGGATGTGCCATATGTCACTGCACTGGGGTTGGTGGGGCTGCAGCACACGTGATTAGGACAGAGTGGGAGCAGTGCAGCATGGGATCCCCCACACACACCTGGGTCAGTGAAGTGGCATTACAGAGAATCAGGCTGCAGGGAACAAGAGTGGGGTGGGTGGAAGCTCCAGGTTAGTTGAGGTTCGTTGTGCTTCCCCCAGCCTCTTTCCTGCCATGCCCCCCCACAGTGGCATGCATCCCGCTGCTGTGGCAAGGATTGGACCCCTTATGGTTCCTTGCTGTCTTCCAGCTCCTCAGCCAACATCTTTAAAGTCCAGGTTGTGGGGTTTTTGACACTTGGCACAAAATAGAATCATAGAAAGTTAGAGCTGAAGGGACCTCAGGAGGTCACCTAGTTCAACCCCCTGCTCAAATAAACCATCCCAGCCAAAAGCTTTGTCTAGCTGGGTTTTGAAAACCCCCAAGGATGGAGCTTTTCCACCACCAGCTTTTCCACCACCTCTCTGGGTAACCTGTTCCAGTGTTTTATTACCCTCCTAATGAGAAAATTCTTCCCAGTATCTAACCTAAACTTCCCTTGCTTGAGACCGTTGCTCCTTGTTCTCTCATCTGCCATCACTGAGAATAGCCTAGCTCCATCCTCTTGCAAACCTCCCTTCAGGTATTTGAAGACTACTATTAAGTCTCCTCTCAGTCTCCACTTCTCTAAACTAAATAAGCCCAATTCCCCACATCTTTCCTCATAAATCATGTCACCCAGCCCCCTCACCATTTGTGTTGCCCTGCACTAGACTCTCTCCAATTTGTCCACATCCTTTTTGTAGTGGGGGACCCAAAACTGAACACAGTATTCCAGATGTGACCTCACCAGTGCTGAATAGAGGGGAATAATTACTTCCCTTGATCTACTGGCAACACACCTTCCAATGCAGTCCAGTATGCTGTTAGCCTTCTTGGTAACAAGGGCACACTGCTGGCTTATATTCAGTTTATGGTCCACTGTAACCCCCAGGTCCTTTTCTGCAGAGCTGCTGCCCAGCCAATTAGCCCCCAGCCTGTACTGGTGCATGGGATTCTTCCATCCTAAGTGCAGGACTGTGCATTTGTCCTTGTTGAACCTCATGAGATTTCTTTTTGCCCAATCCTCCAATTTGTCTAGGCTACTCTGAATCCTAACCCTACCCTCCAGCATTTCTACTATTTCCCCCTGACCCGCCTTCCCCCCCCCCCCAGCTTGGTGTCATCTGCAGACTTGCTGAGGGCGCACTCTGTGCCATCTTCCAGGTCATTGGTGAAGACATTGAACAAAATTGGCCACAGGACCGACCCCCGAGGCACTCCACTTGATACTGGATGCCAGCTAGACATCAAACCATTGATTACTACTCTCTGAGACTGATGCTCCAGCCAGTTTTCTATCCACCTTACAGTCCATGCACTGAGCCCATACTTCCATAGCTTGCCTGTGAGAATGTTGTGGGAGACCGTATCAAAAGCCTTGCTAAAATCAAGGTACACCACATCCACTGGTCTCCCCGCATCCATAGAGCCAGTCACTTCATCATAGAAGGCAATCAGGCTGGTCAGGCATGACTTGCCTTTGGTGAATCCATGCTGACTGTTCCTAATCACCCTTGTCTTCTCCAAGTGCTTAAAAAAAAAGGATTCCTTAAGGATCTGCTCCATGATTTTTCCAGGGACTGAGGTGAGGCTGACTGGTCTGTAGTTCCCTGGATCCTCCTTTTTCCCTTTCTTAAATATGGGCACTATGTTTGTCCTTTTCCAGTCATTCGGGACCTCTCCTGATCACCATGAGTATTCAAAGATGATGGCCAATGGCTCTGCAATCACATCAGCCAACTCCCTCAGGTGCATCCAACCAGCACCCTCAGGTGCATCCCATCTGGCCCCATGGACTTTTACACATCCAGCTTTTCTAAGTAGTCCCTAACCTGTTCTTTCACCACTGAGGGCTGCTCACCTCCCCAAGCTGTGCTGCCTGGTACAGCAGTCTGGGAGCTGCCCTTGCTTGTGAAGACGGAGGCAAAAAAGTCATTGAGCACTTCAGCCTTTTCTGCATCCTCTATCACAAAATGGTACCTACCAACCCCTGGGTTAGACAGTGGATTTGTGTAGGATGATTTGGATACGGATGAGCCTGCCTCAGGCAGGGGTTTGAACTAGATGACCTATGCAAATTCCTTTCAGCTCTGCCTTGGCATGATTCTATGATTCCTGCATCAGCTATATTAAAATAGGAAGGGTTATGCAAACACTTTCTAAAGAGATGTACATTATAGGTACCAAGTTTGGATTTGCAGTATGTTGAAACCTAACAGCTGCAACTGCGTAGGGAAGCAGAAAGGAAGACATTGGAATTCAGTGAGCACAGCCAGAGCTGACCCTAGGGGGGTGCGGGCCCCCTTAACACTGCGCAGGGCCTTGGGACCCCCACAAAGGGGGCAGTCTCTGTGCTTCTTCTATGGCGTGGGACTGAACCGCCAGCTCCAGGTGGGCCCTGTAGGAGGGGCTGTGGCCCCTCTGCCCAGCTCTGATGGCCCCCCCCCCCCCCCCCCCCCCCCCCCCCCGAGCGCGGGGCCTGGGGTGGTTGCTCTGATTTGCCATACCCTAGGGACGGCTCTGAGCACAGCTATAATATGCTCATGCTAACCCCCTTTCAGTCAGCAGACCAGGTTCCTGCACTGTGTGTGGTTGTCTAGGCTTGGGCCCACATCCAAAGTGCTCCAGTGCTTTGTCTTGAAGGTCACAAAGGCACAAGTTGGCGATTTGTGGGAAGAGAAAGTACTACTTCTTAGGCTTGCCTTAGACTTCAGTTTTGTTAACGGGGAGTTAGAAGCATTGAAAAATAACACATGCACACCAGCTGTATCAGCAGAAGTCCTGGTATGGCTGCTGTTATGCAGGCAAAAAGTATTTTTGCTGGTAAAGCTTTATCAGTAAAGCTGCATCTGCACTAAGTGGATTTGCTGGTGTAGCTCTACTGATATATCTGCACAGCAGAGGCCTTCACAGTCTGCAGGAGGAAAAGCAGAGTAATACGCTTATAGTACATAGAAATCCAAAAGCCATCAGGCCTCAGAAACTGCCTATATGACATCTCACATTCAGTACAGTAGACCTCTAGTGTGCCACCTGTTTGTGCATACTGAGATCTGAAGTACAGAATCACAAGATTATTAGGCCTTATTATTTGTATGTTAGGAATTTAATCTTAACATATTTGAAGTTTTTTTTATTGTATGCAAGTTCCCCATTTTGGGTGTTTGTCATATGCTTGGGTAGAGGTGGATTGCTAGCTAGGTACAGTATCTTTTACCATAATTCCCTGTTGAAATGATCCGCTTTGTTCAAGCTTATTCCTGGAAGTGGCTGGGAAAAGAAAAGAACACTTGCTTGAGAGCAGCAGAGTTAAAGGGGGCGTGGGGGGCGAAGGGAAAAGGAAGGGGGAGATTTTTAACGAACTTTTTTAAAAAGAACTCTCTGCCACTCTCTCCAACGTGCACAAAGGGATGCATGCTTACCACAGCGGATTTGTGTGAAATGACAGATTGTCTATGAACTCTCTGGCTAATGTTTATTAGCCTGTTGCATCTTGAGTGAGTGCTTTTTTTTTTTCTATTCCCATCAAGAAAGCTGGGTAGCTTTGGTTGTTTTGACATGACACTGTTCAAGTGAAAAGTCTCAGACTTCCTTCCATTAGTTTCAGCACATAGATGCCTACAGCTATGATTGTTTTCAACAGATAGTCCTTTCCCCTTGCAGTTGTAAGCGCTAAAAGTTGGATTATATCTGCTTGGATTTCTGCTTTCCCTTTCTACACTTCTGTTTTTGCCACAAGACGTTAGGGGTTTTGCGCCCCCTTCATTTGTACATATCAATTTGCTCTTGTTTTTCCCACACACTTAAGAAACTTTTTGAGCTGTCCTGAGTTCAGTGGCCAAATTCCATTGCATACTTTTAATTGCAAATTTTTACTGTGGAATTCTTTTCTTGGTAAAAAGTTGGGTGAATTCTTTCGGAGTGGTTTTGTGGGCGTTTATAATTATCAGCCTCTTTGTTCTTTTCAAGTTCCATTTGCTTGCAAGCATCAAGCAGGGCCTTTTGTTCAGCTGGGAGAGGTCAACTTCTGCCTTTTGCTTCCATTTTGTGAGAAGGTGGGGAATAGAGTTTTCAGTGGAATTTTTGTTGTTGAATAAATTTTCCTCTCTGGCATTTTTTTCCCTACAATGTTGTTGCTTGGTACCATCAGTACCATTGGTTTGTATCTTCCTCTTTAACCCTGCCCTTGCTGGCTATCTATTTGGTCTTCAAGCTTAGTGCATTTGGATTTTGAAAATATTCTAATCCTGCAACGTAAAGATTAGTGAGAAGGATAAGATGGTGACCAGCCATCAGCAAGGATGCTGGCAGTGCAGTTTGTTCACCCTGTGCTATCTTATCCTTCAAGGACGACAAAGAATAGTGGATCTGGTTTGTCAAGGATCAAAATCATTAAGCCCTCCAGCAGTTCCCCATGGCTGCAGTATCATTTACCTCTGAGAGGAGCTAGCTGGTGGCAGAGCTGCCCACAGTTTGTGTTCTTTCCTGCTGTCTCTGTCTCACAGCAAATGCTGTCAAGTGAAGTCTGTCTGCAGGAGCCTCCTTGTCAAGTTGGGTCACTTCTAATAGCTGTATCAGTCATGCTGCCATCAAGAGGGTTATTAGCCTTTCCACCACACATTCCTCTTTTCAGGCAGAAGGCCTTCATCTCTGTCTAAGCTATAAAATTCTTCCTAATCCCTCCCAAGTTTTCTTGTCTCTGCTTCTATCACTGTCAAGGCTTCTTGTTGCAAGACTCATCACTTCAGTTGAAAATAACTGAACTGCTCACAGACCCAAGGCATTCTTTCTGGCAAGAGCTGAGCCTAGCGTGTCTGCAGTGACCCCAAGGACCTTCCACCATGAACAGGAGTAGCTGATGCTGGAAATCGTTATCAGGATACCTGTCAGTAGGTTGGGCAAACTCTTATTTAAGAGATTATATTTCCCCAGTAATGCATGCCTTCATGACAGCTAGTCATCAGGATCCCAGTCCAGCCACACATCAACTTCTTAAAAGACTAAAATAAGACAGTGACCTGGAATTCAGTGAACTAAAGCTTAGCAGGGTTAAGCTAGTAAAGTGCCTTTAGGCATTTTGGAAGGAGGAATACAAATGAGAGGTGGTTGATTTGTGTAGATTCATAAATTAGCAGATTTAAACTTGTTGCTGTCTGCTGGAGAATGTTCCACTCTCTGCAAAGACATACTTTTAGTTCATCACTATTTTGCTGAGAAATTAAAACAAAATAACTCCTCCAACATGGCCCGTGGTCATTGCTTTTATCAGCCCTGGACAGCTACCATATTCAGTTTGCTGCTCCCATCTAGGCATGATAAATAATGAAATCTGTTCTCCGATCTCTGACTCTATCAATCTGGAAAAGAGTGTTCTGGCGTGTTGTACTCCTAGAAGCAGCTTGGCTGAGTTGTTGTGACAGCCAGAAACATCCACATGCAAGAGGCCCAGGCACTTGCCATCAATCCCAATGTTTTCTTCTGCTTCAAAGAACCAGCTTGCTGAATAATTTCTTCCCTCTCCTGTGGCAGACCTAATCATCCAAGACCTCAAAATGTTGCACCCACTGTCATCCTCCTCTCCCCATGGCTGGCTTGTGGACTTACACAAGACGCATGAAGAACAAGTCATAAAATCTGCTGTGCTAAAACCATCAGCATCCCTTTGCCTGTCACAGCAGGGAAGTCCAACTCTCAGTGCACCTCTTAGTGCATGGTTGGGCACCACAAGAAAGAGAAGTGTGTCAGATTCTTCACAGCTTTTGTGGAGCCATGTATCTGGCTATGGTTTCTAGAGGTGCTTTGATCAGCCTTTAGCTCCAATGGGAAATGAACTCCAGTAGTTTCCATGTCCCACTTCAGAGTGGCTGTTAGTCCCCTTCTTTTGTTTTTCTGCAATAGTAACAGTGGGAAGTGATGTAGGTCATGTAGTTGGACTTTGATTCAGAGACCACTTCACTCCTTGACTGAGGCCTCCTTACATTTTGGCAGTACCTCAGATGAGCTTGGAGCTGCTTTTGTGTCCAGTCCTGGGCCCTTTAACATGGAAGAGTTTGAATGCTAAAATTTCTAAATGGAAATGCCTCCGGACAGCCAGAGGAGTCATTGCTTGGGACCAATGGATTCTTTGGTACAAGAAAGTGAACTTAGAGAAAAATGTTTGCCACATTTCCCATTAGCATGCAGATATGCTGCTGCCCAAGCAAGGCATCAAAGTGCCGAGTTAATTCAAAAACTGCCTTCAGCCGCCTGAACAAGAAAAGGACAGCTGGTAGGGAAAGGAACTTCATTTTTTTTCAAGTTTCTCAAAGGAGATTAAAATAGGATCACTCTTCCAAGTGCAGTATTTCACGGGGCTTAGAAATGTTACTTTCTCTGCTTACACACTTCTCTCTTTCAGTGAAAATTTGTCTAGACTTTTTAGGAAGCCGCATCAGTTAATTGAATCCTGTGAGAGTTGGGGGTTCTCCTGCTATCACCTATTAAACACCCTTAATAGGTCCAGTCATCAATCCAGTTTGTTTTAAGGTATTCTCAGCAAGTATTTCTTTCCCTGACTACATCTGGACCTTTGAATTACAGGAAATGCCAAAATAAAGCATTTAGATACTATTTCTAAATAGTTAAAATGTGTTTTGCTACGAAAAGATGTCATGATGACTTCTGTACCTCACTGCCACCCCCAAATCTTGGGAGCAGCTGTATTGTCTCAGGTGAGGTCTGCATGCCACAAAACCCGACCTGCAAGCTTTCTCTGGCTTACGGTGGAAAGGTCTGAAAAGGTAGAATTTTTTAAAATAAATAAATAATGACCAGTGAAGTAGTATCAAGTGTCTCACCTGAAAGGTGTCATAAATCTGCTTTTCCTAGTGGATCGTTTCCATAAGTGCTGCATGAGGGAGATGCAGTTGACGAGAGGATGGGTAGTGGCCAGGATCCATTCAGAAACAGGCCTTTTCCATTGAGATGAAAGACACAGACATCTCCCAAATGCACTGTTCTTAGATGGACTTGAACGTGCTGTGTGTCCAGAGCCAGGGGAGGGCAAAGTATGTCTGGAAAAAAGAGGTGTTGAGGCGGTTTTGAGACTGATGAGCATAGTGGCCTTTTCCCTCTGATTTTCTTCACTAGGTAAATTTGATCACAGAGCCAATCCATGTAACGTCTTTGAAAAATGTTTCTCTGCTCCAGGTTCAGTCACCAGTGGACTCAGCCACAATGTCACCAGTGGAAAGAACAGCTGCCTGGGTCCTGAATAATGGGCAGTATGAAGAAGTAGAGGAGGATACAGAACAAAATCAAGATGAAGCCAAGCATGCTGAGAAGGTAGATTTTAGTCTGCATGCATCTGCTTGATCAATTTCCTCAGACCTTGAGCTTCCACTGAGCTCCTGCTCCATAGTAGCATGTTGAACTGTACTAACTGTTATCAGGTATCACTGTGCCAAAATAAGGCTTTCAGACAGAGTTGTTTCCCTCTCCAGTGTTATCCCCCTCATTCCACTCCACAGGTAAGCCATTGCACCGTTTCTGACTTTGGGCCTACCAGGCTTCAAAACTAGATCAAGATGGATGCAAAATGCATTGGAAACCTTGTGAAACACACCTGCAAATTAATGCCATATAGACTGATGCTTGCTGTTTGCTTCCATCATAAAATTAGTGCCACTTCAATGTTTTACATGATGTTTGCCTTTTGGTATTTTAAAGTAACACTATTGTTAGGGTATTCTAACATCTTCCTGTGTTTTGCTGTTTGCTTACATTCTCGGTGATCATGAAGAGGAGCTCTGATTATTAGCCAGAGCATTGTGTAGTTCTGGTGCCCGCTGTGTCCTTTCACAAACATATGCAAATGTGAGCTCCTTGGTCAGCAGCAGCCTTTCTGCTCTGTCTGCCTTGGGTTTCACTTGATCCAGTGCCACTTGTTTAAATTATGCTTTAACCTCTATATTTTATGAGAGCTGTATTTTTTTTTTAAAATATGACTAGAGAAATATTTTGTCCACTGAGAAAAGAGGCTCTTGTATTTGTTTGTCAAGTCTGTTCATAGCAGTGGTAGATGTTGCTCTCCAAATGCAAACTTACAGCTGCTACAATATGGACCCAATATAAAATGTAGAGTTTTAGGAATTTTGACAGGCCTGTAAAGGCAGAGTGAAATACTAATTTCACTGCCATAGGGCAAATTATTAAAAAAAAAAATAGGTGGGGGAATAGAACTTGGGCCCTCAAGGGTTCTGTTTTGTATAGTAGGTTGCTGTGCTGTGCATTCACCTTAGTTATGTGACTTCAAGTCCTGATTAGGTCACAAGAGAGAAATGAGTTGCTTGTATCCCAGAATTATCCAGAGTTCATGTGTGTTCACATCAGAAGATTTCTTACAGAAAGGTACAGATAGCTGCAGATTTTTGGGAGACTGTTGGGACTTGAATAGTTAGAAGTTAAGGGACTCAGAACTGAAATGCACTTGCAGAGTGGTTTGGGTACCCAGGAGTGGAACTGCAGTAATGATGCAGGGCAGTATGAAGATACTTGACTGTATAGGATCTGTCCACAACAGACCGATCGGTTGTTACAATCCTTCCTGCTACTTCCTTCATTTTGGTGTTATTCAAGGAAAACAATGTATACTTGGCAAAAAATATCTGACACTCCCTTTCCTTTGTTCCTATATCTTTTCCTTCCATGCAGTATGAGCAAGAGATAGCAAAATTGAAGGAACGTCTGAAGGTGTCGAGCCGCCGATTGGAGGAGTATGAGAGGCGCCTTCTGGTGCAGGAGCAGCAAATGCAGAAGCTACTGATGGAATACAAGGTGAGGCTGGAGGACAGTGAGGAGCGACTTCGCAGGCAACAGGAAGAGAAGGACAGCCAGATGAAGAGCATCATCAGCAGGTGAGAGGACAGGGCTCTTTTAAGAGATTTGTGTGCAAAACATAGCATCCCAACAGAGATGACAATAGGGACCCATAATTTTGCATGCAAGCAGCTTCTTTCCTCATTTATGCCCCATAACACCTCTGTGAGATTGTATCATCCCTGTCCCAGATGGAAAAACTGAGAGACAAACTAGTTCTTGATTGCATGGAAAGATGAGGGAAGGACCCAGCAGTACTGATTCAAATGTTTGCTGTACTCATTAGCTAATCCACACTATCTTGGAAAAGAAGTAGGAGGGCCTCCTTCTCAAGTGCAAACTCCTAACACTGGAATTAGCAGACCTCTCCTTGTTCAAAGCTGTTGGACTTTGGCTCTGTCTCATGGCAACAGTTGAATTTAACCAACTGACACTGACAGAAGAGAAAATAGGCTTTCCTTGGTGCTGCAGAGTTTTCCCATTACAAAGGTAGTAGTAATGGGAAGCCACCTTGTCGTAAGTGCTCTAAAACTATACTAAGATTTTTTCTGATTCCTTCCTCTTTCCCATATCCCAGACTCATGGCAGTCGAAGAAGAACTGAAGAAGGATCATGCTGAGATGCAAGCAGTCATAGATGCAAAGCAGAAAATTATTGATGCGCAGGTAAGTACTTCTGGGTCTCCAAGAATGAAGCGTTTTCTCTGGAAACTACTATTCCCTATCCTTTCAGCCAGTCCAGCTCCCATGACAGAAATTAGATACTTCTCCACCTTACAGACTCATTCTGAAACCAACATCAACACATTCTTCTTGCCTATCTCATGGAGAGAATTCTGCTATTATCTAACAGATTTCAAAGCATTTAGCACTACTTTTTAAAACCTTCAGACCCACTGTATTACTGGGTTAATCAGGTCTTTTCAGATCATGCCTTACCCAAAGGTTCTTTGGGTAAATCTGATATCTTTTATTAGACCAACTCAAATAGTTAGAAAAATTCTTCTTAGCAAGCTTTCGGGCACATACACCCTTCATCTGGCTGAAGAAGCACCTGCAGATGGTCTGTGCTCTTCCTGGATGGAGTGATAAGGCAGCCAGAGGCCAGTATGTATGCAAGAAAGCCAGTCAGTGAAAATGTAAATTGAGGTGGTCAGTAGGTAAGACAGATAAGTGGGGGAGGGGAGGAATGAACGTAGCTGTAGTCAGTGGATGGGAGACAGGAGGGTTGGGGGGAAAGGAATGAGACTAGCTGGTAAAAAATGGAGGGTTTACCTGAGGAGTCAGATGTTAGGCAGGTTATAATGTGTCATAAATCCAAAGTCTATATTTAGTCCCCTTTCATTCCCCCTCCCCTCGCACACACACACCTGTCTCTCACCTACTGACCACCTCGGCTTACATTTTGACTGGCTTTCTTGCATATGTACTGGCCTCTGACTGCTTTACCACTCCATCCAGGAAGAGCACAGACCATATGCAGATGCTTCCTCAGCCTGATGAAGGGTGTTTGTGCCCAAAAGTTTGCTAAGAAGAATTTTTCCAACTATTTGAGTTGGTCTAATAAAAGATATCAGATTTACCTAAAGAACCTTATTTGCCTATGTCCTTAGACCAACACGGTTACAACTTACACTGCCTTACAGTAGGAGCATTTTACTGGTATAGAAATAGCAAAGCTGCACTTTGTACCAATATAGTAAAACCATCCCCACCTGCACCCCCAACAAAACAAGCTATACTGGTTCTGTCAGTTTTGTCAGTGGATCAGTAAGAAAGAAGCAATTAATCTATGAAGCTATGCAGTGAGCTCTTGCAGTAGAGCACTGCCCACTATGCTTCTAGTGCTTGGCATTTGGCTTCAGCTGACTGTGTCTGTAGTCAGTCTTAGAGAAATGCCTGCTGTGCCACAAAACGCAAGTGCTTGCCTTGGCTGATACAGGTTAGCTGTGGAACAAGTGGGTGATGCATGTAGATGTGTATAATGCAGTTCTGCTTCTCTGGTCTTTGGACGTACTGCTTGGAATTGGTTTGGCTTCCCTTCTTTATCTGTGCTCATTCAGGAGAAATGAAGCTTACACAATAAAATATACAATTGGTTTGATCTCTGCCTGCTGCATTGTGTTTGTGAGACTGTAATACTCCCCTTGCACTCAGAGCGTAGAAATCTTTCCTGCATCTGTGCTTTTTAATGGTTAATGTCACTTCCTGTTTATATTTTTTAAAGATGATACACATAACAGCAGTCTCCCAGGCAGTTTGAGTCCTTTCATTTCACACAGGCTTGGAAGTGCCAGAGGTCTTAGCTGCAGTAGGGATTTATCTACAGGTTTACAAAAGATAATGCATTAAATTGAGCCAGCTATGCCATGTTACAGGTGTGAGTGAGGGCATGGGTTAGCAATTTGTTGCCTTTCTGTATAGGCACCCATAACAAGACCTTTGAATTGTATGGCATGCCTTTCTGTATAGGCAACCATAACAAGACCTTTGAATTGTATGGCATGTTCTTCAGGAGTTCGTGTTTTGAGATTTGGAAAAGTTTTAGACTTTGAGAAGAAACATTTATATTTGCTGTCCTTTTGCACATTTTCTTATAGCTACTCTTTCAGTGATGGAGGCCTTAACAGCTGGAAAGTTTGGATCCAAGCCATCTATTCTGAACAAATCACTTGAGTAAAATATCTTAGTCCTTGCATTGTTTTACAGTTTCAAATATTTAGTCCTGTAAGATAAGAAGAACATCCTGCTGGAATTGCACTGCGCATAGTCCCATTTTAAAAGGATATGTCAGAATAGTGTAAGTCACCCTCTTGTGATGCAGCTCAAGTTGAAATCCTTTCTGTGTGAACTGATGCTAGAGAGAGGTGAGTCTGGAAAATATAGGAGGCTCATCCTTCACCCAGATGGAGAATTTTTACTGTCAGTTTAAGGTGGGGGTAGGAGGTGAATGAAATAGGCTGTGTTTTATACTTAAGTGTAGGCTCAGGATCTCACTCTTCCAAACTGATAGAGCTGAATCATGTCCAGAAGGCAGACTGTTAGATTTCAGAGGAAATATGATGTATTTTCTGAGTATCCCCTGCCAACTGTCTCACAGTCATTCTTAGAAGAGGCCATTTACTGGCTCTTATTTACTCAGCAGAAGGTTGCAATGATAAATGACCTGCAAAGTGGTGTGAACAGCCTTTATAGATGGTCTTTGAAGATAACAGAGAATCCTTTATGGACTGGGAACTTGCTTTGAGAATTCGGCTAAACATGATGTAGGAATGTGTTCCGGGCACAGAGGGTTGGGACACTGTAATAAATCCATAGAAATTGATTTGGGGGCAGGCAGGGATTGACTTCAGATTCAGGATGATTGGTTATGCTTGTGCAGAGAGCTTCCCCTTCATGTCTCTACACATCTGTACCAGTAGCCTCTCTTCCTCTGTGGCATACTGTGAATGTTTCTGAAGCAATATGATGGAAACCAGAGAAGTCTGATTCCTTGGTATTACCAGGTGGAGGAAAGGGGATTGTTGGTTAATGAAAACTTGATCCCTCATTGCTGAAGGGATGTAATGCTCCCAACAGGATGAATACATGTTTTTTGAGATCATCCTCAGCCATGCTGCAAGACACCTTTCATAGTAGTAAAATGAAGCATGGTTTCCCTTTAGATCCAATTGTTCTCTCTACCCAGAGCCCTCAACTCCCATGTGTGGAAAGCTGGCCTTAATTCTGCTACTTTGCCTCCTGCTCACTAAGTCCTCAAGTGTTGGGGAATGCTAAGAAACAGCTCAAATCAGGTTTGGAAGAGTGCGTTCAAGCTCACAGAATCCTTACTGACTAATCAGTATCAGTAGCCATAATCCTTTCCATTTGTTGATGTGCTTTAGTGACCATTGTGGAAGGCCTTTTCTGGGCAATTGAGCAGAACGGGGACATGAGTGGGAGACTCAGGGCTCTGGTCACCAAAAACACAACTATCTGAGGATGCAGATTCCTTTGTAGAAAAAGGCCATCAAACTGATGGTTGGTTTTAAATTATGCATAGAAGGCAGATTATTCTCAGCACGTGATTTATTGGGAGGCCAGATATCTTTGTTTCTTGAGATCCATGGAAGAGTAATTGATCCTGGCTTCTTGGGCTCATTTTGAGGGTGACAGTGAGTGCTAGGGAGTAGTGGTGACTTTGGCTTCTTGTGCTCAGTTACTTCACTACAGAATGCTTTGTAGGAATGACTTGCTTGTCCTGGGTTTTAGGACGTGGCATCCATTATTAAGCTGTGCACAGTGATAGCCTCGTTGTTAAACTGAGTATGCACTTTTCTCATATTGTTCCTATGTAATGTTAGTGAGTTGTGAATCCAAAGCCTCTTATCCATGCTTCCCAGACTGAGAAAAGAGAGGTCTGGATGTTGGTAACTTTCCCTGAGAATGGCGGAGCTACGGAGTGTGCTAGCTTTATTCCTATTGCAAGTGACGTCTCCGCTGTGTTAAATTACAGGTCATAAATGGGGATGAGATAATTCAAACAGGCAAGTAAACCCAATCAGTTCTCTAGCTGAGCAGTACCCAGCCCTGGCCAAGTGCACTGACCTCCTACACATTCCAGCTCCTACCACTCCCCACACTGAATTCATATACATTAGACATATGTGTACCTGTTTGGATGGCATTTTCCTTTGAGCGAGGAGGGGGTATCTCCTGACCAAGCTCAGGCCTTCAAGATAAATTTTTCAGTTGTAGCTGTTTAATTGCTCTATAACTTCAGGTATTGAACATGCTCAGTCAGTGCCAGGGAACACCCCAGCCTTCCATTTTTTAGCTCTTTATATGCCCAAATTCTCTGATCAGAAACTTCTAATTCTACAAATAAGGTAGGAGAGTGTCAGTCAGAAGAGGACATAATGCCCCAAGAAATAAATCTCTGCTAAGGCCATGTGTTTTTCTTTTTCCATTTTGGCATGGGAGGAAAGGCCAAGAGTCAGTCACAGATCCTGCCCTCTCCATTTTAACCAGGAATATGGGTATGATAGAACCATATGGGTGGTTGTCCTAACCATGCACAGGGCTGTTATACACACAACACTTAAACTCTGCTTTGCTTTGGGTTTCCCTGTCTTTATTTACCTGGGGAAACCCCCTAGGAAGAGCCAACAGACCCTTTTTGTGTATGTACCATATAGCTGACATGCTGGGAACCAAACCACGTGGGGCTGTGGTAGCACAGATGTCTCCTGAGCAACATGTCTGAATTATCCCTTAATGTTTGTGCCTTGTGTACATCATTTTTCCTTCCCTTGGTTCTCAGTGGATTGGGGTGGGCTGGATAGAGCCCCTGTATTCAGCTTTAAAAAAAAAAAAAGGAACCATAAAACCTAGGTCTTTTTTCTTTAAAAAAGAATAACCAACCAGCTGGCAGCACTGAGAGCATGCTTACCTGCTGCAGGGCCTGTTGTTGCTTTGTACGGCTGCATTCTTAAAAGGTAAAGGACAAAATTGCAAGCTGCTTGTACCTGAAGTCCCTTGGCTTGGATCCCCCCAACCACAGCATCCCACTACAGACAGTGCATTTTAGGTGTATTTTTCTATTTATTTAGTGCATTCACTTGTCCTTTAGTTTCTATTTTCTTCATAAAAGTGGAGGCTAGCACTTTCTGGGCCAGAAGAATTAAAACCAGAATGACAGAACCTTTGATTTCTGTGGAGTCCTGGAGCAACTCTGAGCTGGAATGGGTCTAGGAGCAGTGTCTTTCAATGTTTGTTTCTTGTATTTTTGTTGATGGCATCTCCCTCACTCACCCGCGTTTCCCTCTTACCCCTCACCCCAAATAACCCTTTAGTTTTAGCTTTTGGCTGCTTCTTTCCTATGTTGCTGCTGCATCCCTGCCCCTGCTGGTGACTGCAGGCTGCCATTATTTGCCATTTTAATTTCAGCCATCCTGTGAGTTCATTCTGTGTACTCTCCATGCAGTCTTCAGATGAAGACAGTGGCCCTCAGGTGCCACCTGCACTTTCTGCTACAAAATGAAACTTCCCAGCACTTATTTGTCTTGTGCCTGTTTCTGTTTTCCAAAGTTACCAAAAAAAAACCTCCCAAACAAACAAAGCCAAAAAGCTCTGCACCTTCATCTGTTTCAGGAGAGGGTGCTTTGGTGAAAATGCTGAAATGCAACCAAGTATAATACTAATAAGTGTAATGCAGAGAAACTAGAGAGACCAAACTGGGGAGCAATGCATCTGTGGTGAACTGGGGAAACAGTAGTGCAAGAAAACAGAAAGAGGCAAAGACATCCTATTTTACTGGAGAATGTTGGTAATGTTGGCTCTGTCTAAAAAGCTTTTGAAGACTTGATCGCAGCCCTAGGCTATGAAAGTTCCTGACAAAGAAAAGGTTAAAGAAGTGCTTTGCTAGGTAGAATGGCTCTGATTTGTGGTGTTTTTGTTACAGGAGAAACGGATTGTGTCCCTGGACTCAGCCAACACTCGGCTGATGAGTGCCCTGACGCAGGTCAAGGAGCGCTACAGCATGCAGGTCCGCAATGGCATCTCCCCCACCAACCCCACCAAGCTTTCCATCACGGAGAATGGTGAATTCAAAAACAGCAGCTGCTAACCGGGTGGATGCTTCTGGCCATCTCCTCGGGGCAGAGCAGGAAGAAGCAGACTGAAGAAACCTGAATGCAGACCCCCGTTGATTTACAGAATGCTGCTAAAAGAAAAACTGTCAAGTGGGGTAGAAAAGCCTACCTTTCAGACTAGGAGAATAGGGCTCCAAGGGCCAGGGCCCTCAGGATTGCTGTGTATATACGTAAGGAGCCTGTTCCAGGCCACATGTACAGAGAACGCCGCTGTAATATACCAAAAGGAAGTGAATACTGTAGATTGTTTTTAATTATTGCAATTTTTATTATTATTTTCCTCTTGTTGAAAGCACTGCAGTCCTCAGAGGTGGAGGAGGGGAATGTGTGTGTGTGGTGTGGCAGAGAAAGAAAAAACGAGAGATGAGCAGTGGGTTATTTTGATGCTGTACATATCAGGCTGACTGATACAAGCACATGGAGTGAAGAGAAATACTAGTTAAATGAATGTATGAGATGTTCTGTTTTAACCCCCTCCTTCCCGGTCCTTATTTAACCAACTTCAAACTCCACACCCAGCCTCTTGCAAGAGGGTTGGATCCTGTTGGCTTCTGTCTGCTCTTGCTAGGATATGGACAAAAAGCTGTTTCAAAGTCTCTTTGAAAGCTCTAGTTAGAAACTGGAGCAAGAAGCCTGTTTCTTTACACCTGCCCAAAGCTAGGCTTCCCGTCCAAGAGACAAAGGGAATTTGCAGTTTTAAAGGTAGGATTTTTTTTTACCCAAATTATAGTAAGGTTTGACTTTTTTCCTCCTTTTTTTTTTTTTAAGAGTTTACAGAACTGTAAATACTTGTGTTTTCAAACTTTGGTCCAATTCCCAGCATATGTGCAGCCCATTGTCTCAGTACAGTAGCACTCCGGATCAGTTACCCACACTCTACCAGGAACAATCAGGTTAGTACTCCAGGGAAAGGGCTAACCAAAGGGCAGCCATGCCCTGTGCAATAGATCTGTGAACACAGAGTGAAACTTTTCTAGTTTATTTTTGTACCTTTTTGTCTTGTTCAATTTCACTGTTCCATCCACAAGGTTATCAGACTTAGCTCCACCAAGATGGTTTCTGCATGTTTGCTAATATTTCCATGCCCCAATGGAAATTGACTGTTATTATTTAAGTCCTGACCTTATCCACTTTTTCTCACAAGTGAATTTTAACTGATTCTCAGTTCCCCCTGTAATGTTTGGTTTGTTTCTCACACGAGCAGACTTTTACAGGATGTACCTGAATACCTAAAATTAAATAATGAGCTCATTGTTGGGAGGAAGATAGTGAAGTTTCACACACTGTAAAAGACCAACAGTAAGATGCGCAGTGTTGCCAGTTCTCATGGTTTTACCAAATGTCTCTTTAATAGTCGTTGAGTCTCATAAAGCCCCAGCTTCTGGAGTCAAGTGATGTATGAGAATCTCTCCCCTTCCACTTTATAAAAAAAAATGTTAAGTTGCTGGCTCTTGTTAGTGTTGAAAAGCATGAGAATGTGAACCTTAAAGGTTTAAATCAGGAAGCAAATAAAAAGAACCCGAAGCTAGTTCAAATTAGAAATAGAGGCAAATACTTTTTTAACAGGGACCATTAGAACAAACCCAAGGAATGATAGGCAGTGCCATCCCTTGATGTCTTCAGGTCGAGACTAAATGCCTTTCTGGAATATATGCATCAAATTTGCTTTCCTGATTTACAGATATGCTTTAATCAAATCAAAGGTAGTGGGGCTTAGTGCAGATGGTAACTGGGTGGTGGCCTGTTACAAAGAGGTCAGGCTAGATGATCTCAAGTCATTTCTTCTTGCCTATAAACTCTGATGGCACATCCCTACAAGCGGGAACGTGCGTCCCTGGGGACAACTAGCTGCGGCACATATTTGTGCCGCTGCTAGTTGTCCCCAGGGAACGTGCCAACATGCACATTCTGGTGTGCGGCAAGTTGTCCTGGGTGGGGCAGGAAAGGCTGGTGTCAGCACCTGGGCTGGCCCCAGCACCCTTTCCTGGGGCCCTCCCAGGGCTCCAGCAGCAGCGATCCAGGCATGCAGAGCCTGGATGGCAGCCAAAAGCATGGCTCTGGCCAGCCAGGCTCTGATTTGGGAAATGCTACTGCCATGTGTGCCACCTTTTGACAGCAGGATCTCCTGGTGTCAAAAAACCTGCTGTGCTGCAGATTAGCAACACACTGAACACCTGCATGTGTGGCACATGCAGTCTGCAGCACTGCAGGCAGGTCCTGAGTGTGCAAAAATGTATCATTTTAAATATCTTGGGATTTTTGAGTCAATCTCATGACCTTTGGGTCATGCCTTTTTGAATGTCAGGGTTTGGCAATATGAATGAACCAAATTGAGTGTCTGTTGTTCAGGTCTGTTTGCTGTTTTGAAATGAATTTGTCTAGCCTTTTAGGCCAGTTTGTTGTGGAGCGCAATATTTTAACTGTTACCTTGTTTATTGTGAGTTAAGATAATTCCATTAAACATATATACACACACCTATATATGTATGTATGTAACCAACTATGCACAAATACAGAAAGAGACCACATCTCCTATTCTATTACTTCTATTGAGAGAGAGAAACCTCACCTGAAGTAAATAGGAATTTGTTCTCAAGGTTTTAATGTTCTTTTGGATCAAAGCTGTTTTCTCCTGTTTCTCAAACATGATTTGTACCAAGGGTTAAGGAGCAAGGAGAGGGTCCTCCTAGCTTTCTTGAAGTGGCACAGCAACATTTTTGAAGGTTTATGCACTTCTGGGGCCACATACTGAAAATACTCAGTAGAAATTAAAAAAACAAAAACAAAAAACACTTTCCTAATGAAGTCTTCCGACTCTGGGTCATTTTGACCCCTAATACCTTCTCCTTTGGTTAACTAACTGTGCCTTTCAATCCCTTCTTCTTTCCCTCTTCTTCCACATGTACCAAGACTATAGGCGCAGTATCAGTTGTGGATCAATTTGTCTAGTATGAGTACTTCTCATTTTTATAAAATGCCACTGTCCATTAAAACCCCTTTTATCTTAGCATTTCTGTGTGGCTGCGGGCAGCTTTCATGCCTACCCCTTTATTATGTGGCTGCACTCACTTTCAGTGAAGCTAACAATAATTACCTCAGATTATATTCACCCAGCTGTGCTATGCAAAGTCTTTCCCAAAAGCAGCTCTGTAGATGGGTGTGCATTTTAATCATATGTTATGTAAAACATGGGAAGTGGATGATCTGTTACTCTGAGGTTTCTCCTAAATTAGCTGTTGAACACACTACCTAGGGATTACTTTCTGTGCATTACAAGAAATACAAGGAAGAAGAAATGCATATGGAAATACAGGCTTCTACCAAAATATTCTAGCAGAGTTAGACTAATGCTGCTTAGAGAAAGGCATCTGCCCAGAGCTCACTGTAGCTTTGTGATAATCCACTAAAGGTCACTGGCTGAGCTGTGTGGTTAGACACTGAAGGCCTTTGGGAATCCACTTTGGCTTCTGCAGAGAAATGTAATAGGAACAGTTAGTTTTAGTGCATTTCCTAGGGTTGCTTTTAAATAAAGCAGGTCCTGCTTTCTAAAGGGGAAATCCTAGCTGCTGTAAGGTGATTGCTTTACGATTGCAAGTGTCTTGAATAACATAGATGGATAAATGCATATCCTCCTGTACATGCTTAAGCTGTCAGCCTGGATAAGGCAGATATTTAAGGGTCAGACCTGAAGCATCACCATCGCAGCTTGTCACCATGTTGGTTTTAATCTCCCTGCTCTGAGATACAAAATGCTGGTCTCTCCCTACATACAGCAGAAAATGTCTTTCTACCTGCAAGGGGGCAAAAGTCACAGTTTCACAATAGTGTTAGGTCGAAGCTGAGAAATGATGAAGCACAGCATTAGGCTCCCATGTTCTGTGGGCAGGCATTGCTCCCAGTTTGTTACACAGCAGATGTCTAGAGATTTTTATTATCTCTCTGTGAAGCCTGTGGCATGTAAAATCACAAGCTTCTATTTTGTACAGTTTGATAGATGGTAGCAAGCAAAACCTCAGGAGCCATTTTATCATTACTGAGACGACAAAATACCTGGGCCTAGCCAGGCTTCAGTTTTCAGAGTAACAGCAAATAAATTTCTGCAGGAATGAGAGGAGAAGTAAAACAAAATCTGATGAACTTCATAACCTGCTAGGGGTTTGGTTAGTACATATGCAATTGCCTAAACTCAGCAGCTTGTGCAAAATGCCACCGCAGGAAGCTGACCACCTCAATTTCAGGACAGCTGAGATAATGCAGGAAGGATTTAGAGGTCTCTAATAGCCATCTCTTTTTATGCCCAACTTTGTGCTACTTCTCTGGCTGTGCCTGGGTTGGGAGATGTCAAGGCAGGACTGCAAAGGGAAAAGGAAAGGAAGGATTTGTTTTCTAAGTCACTCTTACCCTGGAGCCATTCATTTCTTATTGAACAGTCCTTTAATTTCTAGGCATGGTGCCTGCAATCTAATTCTTCAAGTCTCTACCCAAACCTGTAGATGTCAAATACCTGCCTCTTCACAATGTCTAATTCCCTTTTCTTCATCTGAGCTGTAATCGGTGAGAGAGGAGGATTCGCAATGTTCTTTGCTCAAAATTTACCACAATTACAAATAAGGCCTCAGGCAAATCACCTACATCGTTGTGGCCAGCCACTGCCTTTGCAATTGGGCTGCTGTTTCGCTCTCTGCCCTAGCCAGGGACACAATGGAAGAACTGTATGTATCACTGTATGAAGGGGCTAGCCACAGCCTTGGGGACTTGCCACTCTCTGGCCATGCCCGTGACTACTGCTTTATGATGATCCCTCTAAAAAGGCAGATTAGTTGAAAGGGACTTTCCTATGCTGGCTGGTTGGGTTTCTGAATTTTAAATAAAAGTTTTCAGCTCTGCGGTGTTGGAGTGAAGCCCCATGTTGTTCGGTTGCACCCTGGCCTGCTGCCAAATTCAGAATGTTTTATGAAGAGTTTGAGGAGGACAGAAGTAATTTCACTGGCAAGAGGTGTGCAGTAAATACCTCGGGAGTGGAGGAGGTGCACATGGTGTAAATCTGGTCCCATGTAAATACCCTTTTGCAACCTGAGGAGTTTGGGTCCTAAAGAAGGAAAAGGGGTAGAAGCTAAATTCAGTAAGCAGCTACAGTTTTCTCTTCAGTGTATAGAAATGGGTAGCCATAGATGTGTGTGTGTACATGTATGTAAACGCACACAGCTGCATAGAGCTGCGTGTTTCACGGCACTCCTCTTAGAAATGCTTTCTCTCTTCATAGAGAATCCAGAGTAGCGCTGAGAGAGCTGTGCATATTTCCTAGCCCCTGAATATAGTGCCCAGAGTTTAGACATGCTCTATATTCAGGCATCCAGCCATCCCATAAATGATGTATTTATTTTCACATTCTATTGCTTGCTTAAACCACCGGCTTTTCACTTTTTCTGGAATCTGATTGGTTGTGCAGTGATTTAACAGTGGTGTATGTTAGTGGTATTCATCTGGTAGTGTCACCAATGCCATGTATGTGTGAATCCTATATTAGTGTTATGGAAAGATGTCTGCATCGCTCCTGGGGAACAATTCATGTCTTTGTCCAACCGATACATGTATATTTATATTACTGATTATCGTTAACCAAGTAGGATATAATCTGGCCAGTCACCGCTATCCACCTGAGTGTTTAACAGACTTAAAGGGTTAAAATTAAGCTGATGCATTTAGACATTTCCTTCCCTACATTAAATTAATTCCCATGAGAGAGAGCATGTCATTACAAATCACTCCTGCCAGGAATCCTACCTGTAAAAATAGATTTTTCTGTCTCAAGGGCCTTAATGAGAGTGTTACTACACAGGACTATTTTACAATGATAGCTCTAAATAATTTATTTTTTATTTCAACAAAATACACCTTAAAAAGTAATAAAATTGTTTTTTCAAAACCATATTTTTATGCTAGTAGTACTGGACTGTTTGGTCTCTGAGATCCATCTCTGCATTTCATTGCCTGGGTTCGTTTTAAAGAAGATTTATTTTTGTTCTGTGAATAATTTTTGAAGGTTCTTGTATATGTACAGATATAGATACATTTGAGGTCTTTTATTGATATTCCTACAAAGAATACAAATAAACTTTAACTTTAAAAAGCTTGGAGTTCATGCACGTGGCACTGATTTAATATCTTACTGCTGGAAGATTATACGTGAGTTCTGAAACCTGAGCAGTGGAAGGAAATGTGCAAACTTGCACAGTATAACCTGACATCTGGCATGGTTTGTAGTGTGACTTCTTGAGCTACCCATGTGAACTGCTGCTTTTATGAGACGTGGCAGGGACTAAGGTAGCCTGTGACAGAAAAAAATTACTCTGATCAAAAATTGGACTTCGAAGCTACAGCTGAGTGAGCAAATCCCAAACTGTGTCACTTGCATCTATCCGCTGCTCACCGTTAAAGAGATGTGGCACTAAAACACCACTCACTGCTCCTGGTTTGGGATTTCGGTGCTCTGTGTAGCCTTCATTCAAAGCTTATTCCACTTCCTCAGCTCTTCCCTGTCTAGTAACCTCTCCTGGCTTCTAAATCTTCCCACCCATGAGGAACTGTCCAGCTAAGCAATGTGGAGAGAAAGGGTGACACTCTGTGGTCACATGGAGAAGTGCTATCTACTCCCACAAGCTTTTTAATCATTTCCCTTTCTCAGAGTTAAAAGGACACTCAGTCTGAAATTGTATCTTTTAAAAAATGGATTCCCTTTCTTATATTACTAATAGCATTATAGGTTATGAGAATCAGATGTTAGAGATTCTGTTTACTTTGCATTCATTTGTGCATTTCTTGCACCTTGAACCATGAAAATAGTCTGCTCAGTTTTCCTTGTACGTAGTTGGTTTGTACTCGTGAAGTTCTAATGCACAAACACAAAGCAATTTGCAAGGTGCAGTCACCCCAAAGAAATGTTCCTTCATAGGCTAACAAAATATTTGGCCATTGGTGATGCTTTATTTATCATTCCACATATACATGAATTAAGAGAATGAACAAAAACTACACAGTACAATCTTCCTCTCTTTGAATTTGTTTTATTTCCATTGGTGTGTAAGCTTTAAATTGACATTTTAGATGCAGGCTTTAGAGGACTTGGAGCCTGCATAATCCACAGGCAATTATTCGATGCAACTTTACTTTTTCTCTTTCCTCTCACCACCTGAACCCTGTATTGTTCTACACATCAGGTGTGCCTTAGCCTTATTTAGTCTGTAAGCTCTCTTGTAATATGACTGCATAGTACCCAAAACAATGGGATTTGTGGGTATTGGAACAACACAAATAATTTTTTTTTAAGTTTGATGATTTGCCAGTACTTGACCCAAGATTTCTTAGTTTAAAAATGGTAAATTTGTATTGAGAATTGTGTGTCCATGTCCTCCACAAGTCTTCCTTGCATCTTCCTGAACTTGCTAGATACAGGGTTTTTAGACCAGGTTTTGAAAGCAGTGATAATTAGAGAGCAAGACAGTGAAGAGAATGTGGGACAACAGGCAAGAAGGTTTTACTAAAAATAGATTATCAAACTAACCTGATAACATCCTTTGAAAACTGATTCCCTAGTGGAAGGGAATATAGCAGGTCTCATCTCTCTGTTTCAGTAAAGGATTTAATATGGTGCCACCTGGGAAATTTAATGAAGCTGCAGAAGATGGAATTGGTTATGGGAATGTTAAGGTGTTGGTACACAGCTGGATAAGGGAGAAGGTGAAGGGCTATATTCCAAGTAGAAGCATTAGGCTGGAAGGAGGTTACTAGTGAGCTCCTCAAGGGTCAATCTTTGGTCCAATCCTGATAGACTTATTAATGATCTTGGCACAAAAAGTAGCAGTGTGCTGATGCAATCTGCTGATAACTCCAATTCAGGAGGCATTATCAAAATTGAAGAGGCTTATTGGGGTGTCATACAGGAAGAAGTGGAGTGGAGTAAGAGAAATGTGTGAAATGAAATAGAAGAAAACACAAAGTTGTACATGCGAGGACTAATAGGAGACTTTTGCTATAAATGTGGAACTCACAATTCAGAAACAACTGAGATGAAAAGACCCAACAATCACAGAATGACTGTGCAGCACCAATGAGATGTGGCTATGCAAAAGGCAAAATCCTAGAACATATCAGAAGATAGATTTCCAGTAGAGGTATGGAAGTATTAGTGCCATTGTGAAAGAGCAGGGTGAGACATTATCTGGAATACTGTGTGCAATTCTGGTCATCCATGATTAAGAAATATGAATTCAAACAGGAAAAGCTACAGAGAAAATGGTCTATGTTCCCCTGATCACCCTAGTAGTTTTTTTTGTAAGAAGATAGTAGAAGAGCTTGGCCTTAGCCTAGAAAAAGTGAAGGCTCAGAGTGGATAAGACTGATATCTATGAATATATTAAAGGGGTAAACATCAGGGAAGAAAATGAGCTATTTAGCTTACAGACATTGTTGACATATGAACAAAAGGGGTTAAACTGGCTGTGAATAAATTTAGCCTGGAGACTAATGGAAGATCCCTAACCTTCAGAGGAATCAGATTCTGGAACAGACTTCCAACACAGGCAAAGAAACTGACTGTTTAAAGTGATGCTCAGTAAATTTATGAAAGGGATCATATAATATTGTTCTTGCAGTTAAAAGAGACTAGACTCAGTAATCGCTCCCATCCTCTGTTCTCAACAGCTACATACAACAGTCCTGTACTTAGTAGCAATCCTGTTTGTTACTGTAGTGCTTAGCACTAGCTGAAATTGGGGGCCCATGTTAAACTGAGTAATAAATAAGCCTGCGCCAGAGAGTTTATAATCTGAATACATAAGACAGACATAGGTTGTGGGAATGGCTATAACATAGGATGAACTATGAGATGACAGCAAACAGCACATTCCATTATTTTTTTATATGTAGTGGAGTGTAGGGGTGAAGGAGAATGTAAGGAAATGAATGAACATGAGCCTTCAATGTGATGCTGCAGCTAGTAAAGCGAGCAAAATGCTGGCTTGCATCCATAGATGCTTCTCAAGCAAATCTCAGGACATCATTCTCCCCTTGTACTCAGCCTTGGTGAGGCCGCAGCTGGAGTACTGCATCCAGTTTTGGGCTCCTCAATTCAAAAAGGATGTGGAGAAGCTTGAGAGAGTCCAGAGAAGAGCCACGCACATGATCAGAGGTTAGGAAAACAGACCTTACAATGACAGGCTGAGAGCTATGGGACTCTTTAGCCTGGAAAAGCGCAGGCTCAGGGGTGATCTGATGGCCACCTATAAGTTTATCAGGGGTGTTCACCAGGATCTGGGGGAACATCTGTTCACCAGAGCGCCCTAAGGGATGACAAGGGTGAATGGTTATAAACTACTGCAAGACCGTTTCAGGCTGGACATAAGGAAGAATTTCTTTACTGTCCAAGCCCCCGAGGTCTGGAACAGCCTGCCATCGGAGGTGGTTCAAGCACATACATTGAACACCTTCAAGAGTAAATTGGATGCTTATCTTGCTGGGATCCTGTGACCCCAGCTGACTGGGGGGGCTGGACTCGATGATCTTCTGAGGTACCTTCCAGCCCTAATGTCTATGAAATCTATGAATTTGCTAACTGGACAGGGAAGGGAAGGGGCAGGTGACAAGAGGCTGCAAAGGGAAGATGTGGAGTGTAGCTGAGCAGAAGACTGTCCCTACCCTCTTCTTACTGCCTGATCAGGGGTGCTCAACCTTTTGGCCCCTCAGGCCAGATGAATGGTGCAGGTCCCAGCACCTCCCTATCCTGCCCCCTGCACACCGGACTTAGCTGCCAGAGGCCAGTGCTGCTCCCCGCCAGCCTCCCACACAAAGACTGGGCCTTGGGGCCCAGCATCGCTCCCACCCCACCCTGATCCTGTGCGCTGGGATATGGCACCAGATACAGCCTGCAGGGCCTGTGTTGGGAGATTTAGCAGCAGGGGAGCAGAGTCATCATCGTTCCTCTGCCACCAAACTTAGAGACTTGTGGGGAGCCTTGCAGGCCAGCTGGCAGCTCCAATCTGGCCCACAGGCTGGAGGTTGAGCACCCCTGTTCTACAGCATTGTCCCCCTGACACGCATGTTAACCTCTCTTATATATCAGTGGCCTCCCTATAGGCCTTCTGGTTCCTCTCTCCAAAATGCTTTATTAGTATATGTTTCTTCTACTCCTTCTGAGATTCCCAGGTGACATCTGGACAAAAATCTGAATCAGTGCTGGGGCTTGTAGTCTGGTCTTGTCATTGCTCATAGCTCACCCACTGCAACTGGAATGTCCCTTTGGAGAAACTCCCCATCAGTAGTTCTTCTACCTGAAGATGTTAGGAAAAAAAGGTTGGTGGCTAATGGCTATACTGATAACAGAGTGTGTTCTTCTGCTTTTAACCCAAGAGCAGCAGCTCTCTACATCCATTAGCGAGTGGGATACTGGTTTGCTTACATTTAAGTGATATTCTCAAATAAAATCCTCGCTATTGCTAAAGCGCATCTTACATTCCTGTCCTTCACCTCTCCTCCCAGCTCCCTAGATTAAATGTCCATGTGTGCTTAGAAAGTGTATTGAATTACTGCTTTTCACTGCAAAGATGTAGATTGAATATCCTGGTTGCAGGCAAAGATTTTGTTACTTAGGTTTGCTTCCATGTCCCCACAGCAAGGGACCCTCCTTCACTGTCTCTAGTAAGATTCATGGGAAACTAAGTATCCTGATGCAGTCTGAGACCACAAAACTTAGGGGCCCTGGCACACATTACATTCAGGACACTAGTAAGGTGTTAATCATGCCATAAATAGTAACCTGTGTGAAAGCTGAAGCCAATTTATGCCATGATAATATAGCAGATGAGCCACAAAGTTATTCTACATATAATGTGTAGCATCTTTAAGCCTTGTTTGTATCCTGCCATCAGTTTATTGTGTGTCATGTTGGGGATGATCCATAACAGGGGATGATCATCTTCAACTGAGCATAGGGAACTGGTATGGGGCAGCCCCAGGGTCTGGGACACAGCCATCCCTACCCAATCAGTGGGATCAGGCTGGGAGAAGCACCATGTCCTGGACCAAGCACCCTTGCCTATCCCCGGGGGCGGGGCTGGGGGGGCCTGAGCTTGACATCAGGGAGCATCTCCCTGATCTTGGGTTCACCAAGCCCTGGACCAGCTACATACCTGCTTTTCCAAGTTCCCAGGGCAGCCGTGGAAGCGACAGCTGGGGAGCTGGGTGCTCCATTCCAGAGCTGTAAGTGCCATGTCACAGCGTAGCACACGGGCAGCTAGGAACTCACAACCCCTCTGCTGCCTGTTCCTTGTGCCCTGGGTCCCAGCACATGGGGAGCTTTGAAGAGGAAGCCTGCAGACAGCAGAGAGAGGCTCTCTAGTCTCTGGCTCCCATCACCTGGACAGCTTTAAAGAGTGGGCTGGGGTGGCTTCCTTGCTGGGGACTTTAAAACCCATGCCTGGCAGTTCTGGGTCAGGTGCCAGGCACAGGGGATCAGAGGCTCCTGGCAGAGTTTAAAGTGTCCAGTGGGGGAGGCCTTCTGCTTCCCCTCCTCTTCCCACTGTCAACAACCTCTGATCCCCTGACCAGAGCTGTCGGGTTTGCTCATTGTCAGCCCAGTGCAACCAGCCCTGGTCTCAAATTGGACCCAAGGCTCTCTGGGCTGGGGCCAACAATCAACAGATTGTTAGCTTGCCACAGTGGGAACTCAAACTAGTCCCAGTGTGGGACAGGGCCAGGGGCCAACAGTCAACTGATTGTCAGCCCTGGTCCCAGGCCACCAGAGCCAGTTGAAGTTCCCAGTGTGGTCCCAAGGGCGGCACTGAGTGTCAGCCCAGCCTGGACCTACAGGCACACCTTTCTTTCAATTTGCCAGTGGAAGGGGAGCCTAGCATCATAATCCCAGGTTCTCCCTGCACTGGTATGTATTAATAGCAGGATTGGGACCTGATCCTTGACTCCAACAATTGTACCATGTGCATGTGGCATGGCAAGGGGCATGATTATTGGGATCAGGGATCAGAGATCATATCCCATCACATGAGCATGTGCCAAGAGCCTGAATTTTCTATCTTCCCACTACTTGAAAGAAATCCCATCTAAGAGCTAGCCATGTGCCTTAGAGTAGCTTGGTGGGAAAAGAGAAGGAGGCCTACTGTCTGAATCCCAGAATTTCACTGCAGTTAGAAGGGACTGGGGTCTCAATAATGACTTGTACATCCTTACTGGCATTGGCCATATTGATCCCAGAGAGGCACCAGTGGTGATGGTGGGGGACCTTTTCAGAGAGGAAAATCCCAGTGCTTAGACAGCACAAGTGAAGGGAGGTAGAAGGGAAATAGATATTAACAGAATTAAATGTGTTGGCTTTGTGGAAATGGATGGGAAAGTCCCTATCACCCTTTTCACTCACTTGACTAAGCCCTAGTTTGCTGGAAGAATAAGTTCTGGAGAGCAGCCCTAGTTGCATAGAAAGGGGATGTCTTACATTGAATGAAGTGGGGATAAAGAAAGAAGAGCTGCAGCTCCTGATGAATAGACTGTTTTTCATTCCCTTTCCCTCTCCCACCAGCTCACTCCTCCAGCGCATGATGTAGGTCAGTTTATAAGCTGATGTCTACCCAAAATGGTCTGCAAACTGGTATTTCAGACTGAGCTCTCAGTGAGAACTACATCTCACCTCATTCAGAAGCTGTTGTTTCATGGCCTCAAGGTCTACCAGGGCAGCTGAGACAAAATCCATTTTCAGAACCATGTAGCCAAAATCTATGTAAGAGAATAATACAGCGAATGAACAGGAAGGGACTGCAGTGCTAAATGAATGCTGGTCTTTCTCCTTGACAATCCACTGACCATGTCCAGGGCAATACATTTATAATACATCACAAACAGGCAACCTAATACAGGGTTCATTCAGATGCATAATACCTCCAGTGGCTAGAGCCCATTTCTTCCAAATGGGCTCTACTTTAATATGGAAGCAAACACACTTTAAGGAAGGCAATTGAGATAAGAAAAGAAGAACTATTATAGGTACCTGATTGTGAGCCAAGTATCTCTGATTTTCCCACCGACTGTGTAGAACCAACGGATGTGACTTGAATGCCAGTGCTGTGTTCAGTGCCAGTGCAAATTGTAGTGCTGCTGCCCCCTTGTGTGTCACTGCCAGTCCCTAAATGAGTGTTATGATATGAGCAACAAGAGGTGATGGAAAGGAAGGTGGGGGTTTCTGTGTTGAGTGGGAGAGACCTTGCGCACACAGGGTGCGCAAACTTTCAATGTGTAACTTGGTCAGGTAAGATAAGGCTACACAATGGCATTTGGTCTAAGTCAGCTGCTTTCTCACATTTTCAGCCACACACCGTGAAAAGATGAAAGCACATGGTTTGGGGAACTGTTGAAAGAAGAGCTGGGAAGAGACTTCAAGCCCTCCCACAATGCAGATACAGCACAGAGTATTGCAGCAGAGGCTCATTAAAAATGAGAAGTGCTACTGGCTTTGTTTTACACTTCATTAGAAGAGGAAATAAGGTTAAAACTAGGACGGGCATTTTGGAACCTGCTGCGTGAGGCTGGCAAGCCATTTAACCTCTTGGTGCCTCAGCTTAGCCAGCTGTTGAATGGGAACACTAATGTAGCTGTGACACAGACTTGCTGGAAGTACGAGGAGGGCTTGTAAAAAGGGCTGCCATGCTAGATCAATGTGCTACAGGGTGTGAATGAGCACCCAGCACTGGAGTGCTTTAATTGATTGCATTATTAATGGATATATGTGTCTCCAAAACAGAAGGAAAACCTCTGTGATCTCTGCAAAGACTTGTTTTTTTTTTCTTTTCCTTTCCTAATTTTCAAAGAAGTGTTGAGCCAAAGTTGGGATCCCTCAAGTCCCACTTGTGCTTTTTTGTGAAATTCCAGTCTGGGAAACATGGAGTTTAAACGGGTATCTCCCACTGTTCCTGATCGCTGCCTTGACATCTGTGTAGTTAAACTAACCTGCAGCTGCCTACCAGTTAAAGATAGAAAGACATTTAGGCTGCTTAATTATTAATCTGCCAGTTCTCTGTAGGTACTAGTGTCTGAAGACCCTTGCCAGTCCTCTGTAGATACCTAGTTTGAAAACCCTAATGGGAAACCTATCTATGCCCTTAGGGCAATGGTCAGCAACCTTTTTTAGGCTGCAGGTCACAGCGTAGGAATGGAGCCAGGTGCCCGGGGCAGAGGCAGCAGTGACTTCTGGTTGCCATGCAATTGGAATCACGCTTTTGCATGACTGCCAGTAGCAGACACTTTTCTCCCTCTCCCTCTTCCCTCCCAATTTGGTGCCCAGGGTAGCTACCCAGTTCACCCCACCCTAGTTATGCCACTGGTGGGCTGAAGCAACCCAGTTTGGGTCAGAGTTGGAAAGGTGGGCATGAATACTGCTTGTCCCCATGGCAGCATGGAAAGAAGTGCCCACAGCCAAAGCCACACATCTGTGAGCTGAATCAAATGTGCCTTCAGGCCAAATCCAGCCAATGGGCCATAGGTTGCCAATCTTTGCCTTAGGAGACTAGTCACTGCCCCAGAAGATTGGTTAGGAGTTTTTTGTCTGTAGGACTGTACTGGGTTGGTGCCACAGCAGTCATACCCTCTGTCACCCCACGGGGACATTCACTTCTATGCCAGCTCCATTGAAGAACATGTTTCAATTTATGCAGTGCAGAAAGAAATAAAGATCATGGCACAAACATGACAGAAGCAGGGTTAATGTGTCCCTACCTGCATCAGAAGAGCTTCCTGCTGGGGCACTTGCTGTTCCACTGAAGGGCAGGAGCTGAGTGGTAGCAGTGGAGCCTGTGTTAGCTATGGAGGGAGTGTCAGTGCCTGACAAATCTGTGAGGAGAATGAGAGTCACCATACAGTTTTCTACAATCATGGTTAAAAAGAACCAAAAACTGCCTTGGGCCTGACAAATGACCAGTAGTGACAACCAAAATACTATAAACCAGGGGTGTCCAACATACAGTCCATGGGCTGAATCAAGCCCATGCATCCATATGATCCATCCCATTGGCATGCACTGGCCTTGGCCCCAGGCCCATGTGCTACACCTGGTGTGCAGGTTGGACATGGCACCACGGGCACTGCACGCAACACAGAGGGTCGACTTGGATCTGGCCTGCAGACCAGTTCAGTGACCTTGATCCAGCCCATGGGGCCAGATGAGTTTGACGGCCCTGCTCTAAGCAAATTGCACCGACTATTCACTGATAGAGAACTGAGTTCAGGTACAAAGTCACTCCAGGAAGGAGGAAAGGTGATCATAATGATCATAAACTAATCTCAGATGGATATATGGGAGCATGCAAATTTGGCAGTCTTTGAAGGACTAGAGCAGCAAGAAGGAGGCTGTGCAGAAGGAAGCTATATAACTGCATTGTGTTATACACAGAGCTCTTTCAACTGTCCTGCAATCAGTAGCAGAAAAGTGTTAAGGTTAGGATTTGCAGAGCTGGCTGAAGGAGTAGTCAGACTGCTTGCCTAGAAACAAGAAATGATCTAATAGACTTGCGAGAAAATCAAATTTGACCCCTATCTTCCACCTTAAAAACCAAAACAAAAGCTCATACTCTTGTGCTGGTAGCTATGGACCCAACAGCACTGCTTTGAAACCATCAGAAACCCTCTTTTCACACTCTTGCCTTACTGGCCAAGTGCAAAAATGGATATAAATTGTGGGGGGAAAATCTGCTCTCATGAGAGGTCCAGTTGGGAGTCAAAGAAGCTAAGATAAGCTCAACTTTTTGACTCTTTAGCCCTCTAAAACACTGTAAAGTTCACGTACCACTGTGGAAAACCTGAAGTGGTCCATCTACTAAAAATACCCATAGGCCATTTTTTCACAGAGACTTTTATTGCTGTAACTGGGAGTGATTGATTGTGTCTGTGTGTGCGACTGAGAGCATGTGTGAGTGAACCTGTGTGCCTGGGTCTGAGAGTGAGTGTGTATGTAGCTCTCTACTACTCACATACATAGTAGAGAGCTCTGCCTCAGGCTTGAAGTGGAAAGGTAAAGAACAGTTCAGTTTTCATACCCTTGCAATCTTTGGCCGTTCACCTTGACACTCCTGAAGGGCATCCGCTGTTGCTCCTAGTGCCGACAGGGCACTGTCCTCAACCTGACCAGCTACCATCCTATAAACCACCATGCAAGTAAAAAGTTCTACTACGGGCTGACTGAGTTCGTACAGATTCATGCCACATCTGAATTGATTTGCAGATATTTTTAATCCCCTCAGCCATCCTGTTCCCAAGAGCATTCTGCGCTGTTAAGGGTTTATCTGTATAACTGCTACTAGTATAAGTGTTAGAGGGACACATCTAAATACAGGAGACCCATACACATTAATGCACAAGATGATTTCAAATCCAAGGTCTCTGTGTTGGTCCCCAGGGTTAGTGAAATGGCCACTTCATCTTTGTTACTTTGTGCTGGGAAACAGGTAAAAAAAAAAATAGGGCTGAAGATGGATTACAGTTGTCTACCTAAAAGAAATCCAGCTTAAAGAAGCTTCATGTTCCCCATCTCCCAGGGCAGAGCTCTAGGGGTCCTGCTGTTTTCCCCGCTACATTTCATATCCCTTTCTTTGAAATCTTACATCACAGCTACCATCCTTCCATCAGAGAAACATTGGGTGGAGATACCATCAGGTGAGGGCCATAAAACTGTTTCCAAACTAGGCAGAGGCACCTGCTGTTGAAAAATAGGTTGGAACAAACGTGTATCCACCCTGGAAAAAGAAGAAATCGGGAAACTAACCCAAAGGCTTCTGCATAGCAGCACAAAGCCCCATCACCCAAGCTCTGCAGATTCTGAACTAAGCACAGCCTCTGTTCTGCCAGGTGACGCAGGTCGCATGTTCAGGGTCTGGAGTATCAGCTCTTATCCTTTTCCATGGTGCAACTCCCTTTTCTATATCAGGGTTCTATTTCCATCCATCAGGAACCCCTTCCACTTGGCAATACAGAAAGGACAGGGTGGTCACAAGCCCCCTATTTGCAAGCCCCATAAGGTTTCTGATCTCTGGGTGGGACCCCTGATGCAGCAGCAGGAAGTAAATCAATACATACAGTAGGAACAGATGAAGGGCAACTGCTTATTGCAAGAAGAAGGCAAAATGACAAGACTAAGCATTGTTCCACATATTCCTGACCCAAACAGAAAGGTGCCAACGTTTGGCATCCAACTTGGGCTCTCGTAAATGGCGCCATTGGACCAGCTCAGTCCCCTGATGACTGTGTTGTAGTGCAGGCCTATCCAAGCAGTTTGAGTAGCTGTTAGTACCACTGCATTCAGATCTTCCAGGCTTAAGATGTCTGCTAGTCCTTCATAGTGACTCTTGCAATAGTCATTGGCTGTGGCCCAGCTCATTGGAGTTGTGACCAATAAAAACATACGCTGGCTGGAAACAACCTGAAATGCAACTGAAGCAGAAAAAAAAAGAATTAATTATGAAAACTACTGTCGCTGTATGCTACATTATCAGCATTTCTTTAGGAGGTTCTGCAGAGGAATAAACTGAGACGGCGGGGGGGGCTTTCAAAGATACAAGATAGACGTGTGTATCCTACTGAAGGGCATTAGAAGGAGCACTCCTAAGTTGCTGAGGCTAAACACAGATCTCACAGGTATGTAGCCATCTAACTGCCATGGATTTCAGTGGAGGAGCTGGGCCTCGGGCCCTTGTCAAATTCACACCTTTAATTTGTGGAGGGCCTGGCCCTTCCTGCATTTATGTAAGTAACGAGCAAATATTTACATCAAAACAAGCTTAGATTATTTTATCAGTAAGAATGGAAATCAATGAGCCCTGACTCATCCCCAATGACACCATGATGTATGACAAGGCAGTGCTTACTTCAAGCAAACCAGCTCATCGCTATGGAGTTGGACAGACGAGAGAGACGAAGGGAAAGAGCTATAACTGACATCACCAGGATGGGATCCACTCCTTCTTCCTGGAACTGTTTGCCATGTCTGCAGTCAAACATGCAGAACTTGGATCAGCCTCTTAAGTCATCTCCGGACTCATAGATGACGTCCCTATTTACTTGGAGACTGTCATCCTTGTATTGAGAGACTGCCAATTACAACAGAATTCAGTTTACTGAGCCAGTTTACTCACTTTAATCCATCGTGGAAGTTTTACACTTTCCACTGAAGCACCTGACACTGACCTCTGTCAGATATAGGAGGATCTCACTCAGAAGGGATCTTTCTGTATTTCTGATACATTGCAGCAGTTCCTTGTCCCTTAAACATACCATCTGAGGCTGCTTAGTAGCCCATGTGAAAATAATTGTTGGTTTTTCTCCATTTCCTAGTGGACAGGTTTCCCAACTGCAAAATTACCTTTTGCCACGTTTAGCTGCCTTGGATTTGGTGGGCATTGGACTAAATCAGGGGTAGGTAAAATGTGGCCTGTGGACCGGATGCAGCCTACGAGGCCATTCTATCCGGCCCGTGGAGCCCCTAAAAAATTTAGAAAATTAATATTTATCTGCCCCTGGCTGCCTGTCATGTGACCCTTGATGGCTTGACAAAACTCAGTAAGCAGCCCTCCACCTGAAATAATTGCCTGCCCCAGACTAAATTATCTTTTCATCCTAGACATGCTTTCTTCAGGTCAGAAATGACACATGCTGAAAAAGCTTCTTTTCTGATGGTTGCTGCACCACTTTTTGCCCCAAATTACACTAACAATTTTATATCACTTGAATACATTCATCAATGATTTTTTGTGCCAGTTAGAATATGTGCTTCACTGGCTATCAGTCTGTATAGCAACTATTTTCCGGGCTTTCTTGGTTACCAGAATTGTCAGGATATGCATTTTCAAGCATATTTTTATACTGTGGCTGATGGGGTCAAAGGATGAGTTCAATAGCTGCATCCATTTCAACTAGCAAAAACCCGCTAGAGCATACGAGCCTGGAAGGGATATGATAAATGAGTCCCGTGCAGCCATGACACAAATATATTGCTACAAGTGTCTCTTTAACCACTGCCCCATTATCAGCATGAAAAACAAATATATTGGGAGCCCTCAGGGCAAATACATTTGTACAGCTGTTACAAGCATTATCTGTACGTTGGCTCACAAACACATTTACAATTTGTTGCACTCTGAATTGCTGCCTGTAAAATGCTTATTGCTACTGAAAATCTGGATCATGACTGGTAACTATTCCCTCTTCCCACTACAACTGTATCAAGGCATTCTTCCTTTGTATGACAGCAATGGTGTCCATATCTTTATCTTTGTGCGTTTTGGCGTTTTTGTCGTTTCGGGAGCTCTTGGCCGTCAGAGACGCTACCAGGGATTGCTACGTGGAAGTGGCTCTTGTCGATTTCCCATCACGGCATGTTACTTCATCAAAATATGAATCAGGTTGTTTTATTTCTCCTCTTTCCCCATGTAGGATGTTTTTTCTTTTTCTCACTAATACTTTATGTCTTACGTGCTGGAAGCATAGGCAAAGCCAAAATGAAGGACTGAAGGAAGTAGCAAATTTCTCACACATGCACGCACCCCTCCCAACCAGACTGATCCAAGATGTGTACATCTTGTGAAGTTGACATTTGCAAGGAAAAGAATCCTGAAGATAAATCAGTATACAGTAATAAAACGAGGCAGCAAATAAATGTTGGAGAAGGGACTAGGAGAGCAGAAATGTTTATGTGAATGTATTGCTAATGAAAGTAACCAGATAGTTTTGGAGCTTGAAATCTTTCAAAGACTGAATCTAGCACTTGCAGCAATAGTGCAAGTTTTCCCACGCAGTCCTGCTAATGTGAATCAGTTCTAAACTGAAGGAACCATGTCTACGATAAAAGGGCAGTTCTGTCTGTGACCCATCAAATCTTTGGTCTCAGGGTCAACAAGACCTCTCATCCTAATGGTGATATTTCTGAGAAGGAAATCTATCCACTGGGACCTGAACAGAGAATAATAATTTCACCTGGGCTGCTGAGCAGCTGTCAGACAAGAACATTCTGGCTTTTGGTCACTGAATTTGGGGAAGATTAATCGATTCATAGACGTTAGGGCTGGAAGGGACCTTGAAGATCATCAAGTCCAGTCCCCTGCCCCAGGGGCACAAAGTCAGCTAGAGTCAAAGGACCCCAGCAAGATAAGCATCCAAAGGTTCAAACAGGTAATGTAGGAAGGTGATGAGTATCTAAAAATTCACCTCACTTTTCTCATTTCCTCTCCTCCAGCTGAACTTCTGTTTTCCTGGATTTGTACTGTTGCTTGTCTGCAGCTGTGGTGGGAGAGGTAGAGAAGCACAGCCGTGTTTGATCAGGCACGCTCCAAAATTACTGATGAATATATGCCTGGAAATGAAACTGCTCCGTGTAACACTGACCCTCTAAAAACTCTTTCAGGTTTGCCTGTTTTTTGGTTTGGGACAAATAAATCCCAAGATTTCTACCCATCAAACTTTGGAACATTCTCCACCTGCTTTGGAAAAAAGAGAGGCCCTCAGGGGATCTTGTTCCCAGTCCTTTCTCTGAAGTTCAAATCTGAGAGAAGGAAAATGCCATACCTGTTACAGACAGCAAAAAGAGCAGCAGCATCTTGTAATCTCTGCTGTATTGTCTGCAGGGGAGAGAAGTGATGGGGGTCAGAAACTGCTGTTAAATAGCATTCAGATGATTTGACTAACTGCAGTCACACCTCCTGCTATTCTAGGAAACTGGATCATTAGAAAGGCACTGGCATTACCACTAGTGCAATTTGTTTATATGAACCATGCTGTTTTGAATGCAGTTTTACCACAACCCTATACTTAAACTGTACTACACCACTGCAGTGGCACTGGCCTTAGGGAGCTTATTTCCAGAGCTCATTGTAAGGTTTTATGCCAGGCCTGTGAAACAGTTTACCCCCAATCTCTACCTCCCACATAGATGCGCACTGTTGCTATATATGGTTAAACAACTGCTTTGTTCCACTCCTAAGGCAGCTGCACATAACAAAAAAAGGATAGGATAAATTATTCAATGTTTGTGACCAGCTATACAGATATTTAATGGTTGTGACTAACTATTTAATGTTTGCGACTAGCTATCCAGATAGTAAAGGACTGGAACAGGCTACCCAAAGAGGCTGTAGACTCTCCATCCTTGGAGGTTTTTAAGACCCAGATAGACAAAGCCTTGGCTGAGATGATATAGTCAGGGATGGTCCTGCTTTGAGCAGTGGATTGGACTAGATGACCTCCTGAGGTCCCTTCCAACCCTAACTATGATGTGAATTGTTATAATGCGTGACATGTGCTCAGGAGCACGATGTTAGAATTTTACAAAAATATCTTTCAGATTGCACTGCCAAGTTTCTATGCTGAGACATCTTTCTGTCCCTCCATATCCTGAGACTACTGGTCTGAACAAACCTGTTGTTAACATTTCTAGAAACAGACCCAAGCTAGAACTTTAGACCTAAACAGTAGTGTAACTCATGGGAGCAGGGATAGGAGGGGAGGGAACTGGGGCAGCAGCCCTGCATGCCCCCTCTGGGGGAGTTTAAAAATAAACACTGCCAGATTTTACATCAGAGGGACAACACCAAAAACCCCAAACTTTGAATCGGGAAACATTCACATCTGCACTGATGATGACAGACTCATCCGCGAGTATCCTCTCACAAGCAAACACCACAAGCATTGAAGTGATGATCATCCAACATCAACTTTGCTTGACCAGCCACATCATCTGGGTGTCTGACTCCTGACTCCTAAAGCAAATTTTATTCTCCCAGCTCAGTCAAGGCACATGCTCAAGAGGAGGACAGAAAAAGCACTTCAAGGACATCCTCAAGGTCAACTTGAAAAAAAATGTAACATCCACATCAATTAATGGGAGACTACTGCCCAGGATTACTCCAAATGGAGGAAGAGTCTGCTGCAAGGATCTCAGTACTATGAAATCTTATGACGACTTCAGAAGAAAGAAAACGGGAGCAGAAGAAACACCGTGTTGCGGACTGAATTAAGAATCCAGGGCCACCCACCCACCCGACACGGAAACACATGCTCAAGTTGCAACAGAGTCTGTCGATCCTGGATCAGCCTCATCAGCCATCTTTGGACCACACCCCCCACCCTGCACTGGAGAACATAGCTCAGGATTGTCCCTGTTTTTGTTTCTTTTCTGGTAATGCCCTTATTCTTGAGATTAGAGAATTCCTAACTGCTGTAAAGTGGAAATAATTGCAACTCTTGCCTGGATAATGTCTTAGCCTAGCATGCTGCTTACTCCACATGTGATCTACTTTCCCATTATGTATTGTAGCAGAAAGCCCCTTTTCCTCTTGCCTGCAGTTGCTCTCCCCTTCTTGGATATGTTTTTCCTCTTCTACCTTTTCTTCTTTCCTCTTTCTTTCACTTTAAGATAAGGAATTGTGTTTTGAAATTTGTATGTGTACATTTTGTATCTCCCCTTGTATTTTGGTATTTTTATCTATTTGTGTGCCATGGCATTACTTTTGTAGCTTATATTTTATACTCCTCACCTTTCAACTTTCAACTAAATGTGTTTAGTTTCATAAGTAAGTTATACATTGTAACAATGTTAACAAGGGCAGGAATCAAACTGCCCTTCCCTGTATCAGGCTGGCCCCTGAAAGAGCGGGTGAATAAGTGATTGAATGTGTAACATGGAAGCAGGCAGCAATTAACACCTAAGGAAACTGCAGATCAACCAACGGAAGAACTCAATAGAAGACAATGTAACAACTGGGAAATCTCTAAACATCACTGATCAAGAGCTAGAAGCCCTGGCCTGCGTTAATCAAGGCTGGGGACCAACTTTTGGGCTGAATATCTCCAGATCAACCGCTCCCAGAGCCCTATTCAAAATTCATCAATGGACTCCTAAACCTGCACGTACATGCAGACGACCCCTGGGGCCGACAGATGCCATCCAGTAGCCACCGAGGGGGGAAATCCCACGAGGGTCAATGACCCCTGGATTGGGCAACCCTGAAAACTGGGGAGTCACCAAAGTCTGCCAAGGACAGATAAAAAGCAGTGAAAAGTGACCCTCAGTGGCGCCCTCTTGATCTCCAAATTGACCAGCACCCGACCTGTCCAGCCAGAAGGACCAGCCGGTGACCCCCTTCTGGAAGATAACACCACGCTGAAAGAAGCCTCGACGACAGACTCCAGCACTTGTGGGATAGGTATACCTGACTCTTGTAGCTTGCTACTGTGTGTGTGCATGTGTGTGTGTGTGTGGGGGGACCAGCCCCAAGGTTTATGATTTAACTTCATTACAGTGCTTCAATCTGCCTAATAAACTAGAATTTTTAAGGATCCCGAGTTGGACATTTGTAACCAACAGTATTATCAAACCAATTAACAGGTTACAGACCAAATGCTGGGGGAGGGATGGAACTGGAAGAAACACATTTGGAAAAGCAGGTTCTCTCAAAGGTAGATCACCCCCCTCCCCACTAACCTGATATCTTTTTTTGATGAGATAACTGATTTTCTAGACAAAATGAATAGCTCTAATCCAACTAGACTTTAACAAAGCATTTGATGTTCTGCCACAGAGGAAATACTTTTAAGATGGAGAAGATGGAGACTGGAAGAAGAATTGAGAGCTAGGTAAAGGTAGTGGCCAAAGGAGTGAAGGCAATGGATTGTGATAAAACTGAAATTGCTGGGCTGCCAGAAGCTTATTAGTGAAATGCCTCCAGGTCTGGTCTTATTTAATATTTACATTGGTAACCTTGGCACAAAAAATAAGAGTGTGATGATGCAATGTGCTTATGACACAAAGTTGAGAACCATCATCAATGCAAAGGAGGCTCAGAATATTGTACGGGAAGAAGCAGATGATTTTGAGGATTGGCACAACAGAAATGGGATGAAAATTATTGATATAAAGTGCAAGGCCACCTACTTGTGGGGAATTAACAAAAGTTTCTACTATATACTTATCATTTGGGGGACTTATAATTTGGAAACAACTGAGGTAGAAAGAGACCATGGATGTCCTTGTTGCTCACAGGGTAATTTTGAGCCTCCAGTGTAACACAGCTATGAAAGAGGCAAATATGATCCTACCATATATCAAGTAAGGTATTTTCACTAGAACTAGGAAAGCATAAATCCTATTATACAAGGCAGCGGTGAGTCCTCCTCTCAAATAATGTGTACATTTGTGGTCATCTATGCTCAAAGTAATGAATTAAAGCTGAAGAAGATGCAAATGTAGCTAGGATGATCACAAAAGCGGGCAGCCTACTTTATGACAGGGACTACAAAAGCCTGGCTTGTTTAGCCTAGCAAAATGAAGTCTAAGAGGGCACACTGATACTCAACTAATACATCAGGGGTATAACACCAGGCAGAATGGCTATTTAAACTAAAAAGGGTGATGACACAAGAACAAATGGGAATAAACAGGTCATAAATAAATTTAGCCAGGATATTAGATGATGGTTTCTAATCATAACAGAAGTCTGATTTTTGGAATAGCCTTCCAATGGGCTCTTGGGAGCAAGAACCCTAATGTTATAAAATGGAGGGATTAAATATGATTACTTTTGACAACAGGGAAATGGACTCATTGACCCAAGAGGTCCTTTCCAGTCCTATGTTCCTGTGAAACAAGCAGGGTATTGAGGAAGGGAGGCAGACCTGGTAAAGTTAGTCTTAGCTGTCCCTTTGAAAAGGATGGAAGTAGTTTGTTACCCAAATCAGGTATTTATTTCTATGTAATAAAAACAAAGAGATGTCACAGGAAGCGTGAGCTAAGCAATCACTCTGGAGCTGTTATTTTGCATCTGCAAACTTGACTCAAGAGATGAAAAAGACTCTGCCTTTGTGCTGTCTAAAGATAAAATTTTGGAGAGTGGCAGCTGCTCCAGGAAAATTATCTGCATATTTGAACAAGTAAGTTATTCAAATGGAGAAGCATCCTTTGAGGACGTGGTTCCGCAGCCCAATTCAAAATCTGCACTGGGTACACAAGTCAAGGGCAGGTGAAATAATAAATAGCAGGCAGGGGATGTTAACCTTCACCCAAAGGATTAATAATAATTATACATAGAAATTTGCTGTGCAGGCCTGTTGGGGTCCCCACCTCCAAATTTCTGACATTCTCACTTTACTTTGGTCTGAACTAATGGTTATGCATATAAAACAATGGCACCATAGATGTTCAATATAGTACTTATATATTCATTTGGGAACAGGGCCAGCCCACAATTTGTGGGGCCCCCTGCAAGGCATAGATTTGGGGCCCCCTAATGCGAAGAAGGCATCAGTGGCAGCGGGGTGGCAAGCACAGAGGTGGATTAAGATGTGCTGGGGCCCTGGGCAAGCACAAAATTGGAGGCTTCCTCCCCCCATGAGAGCTGGGCTTTGGTGGGGAGGGGCCCCTTCCCCTCCTAGTGCTGGCAGGGGAGGCTGGATGGACACTGCCAGGCTGGGGGGCATGTGCCCGCCACTTCTCCCTGCTCCCCACCCCTGCTGCGGCCAAATGTACACATACACATGGCAGGCAAGGTTTTGGGGTAAATCTGATAGCTTTTATTAGACCAACTAAATAGTTGAAAACATTTTTCTAGCAAGCTTTTGGGTTTAAAAACCCTTGATCAGGCTGAGGAAGCATCTGCAGCTGGTGTGTGCTCTTCCTGGATGGAACAAATAGTAAATAAGCCAGAGACTGGTATGCATGCGAGCTAGTCAGTGAAAATGTACATTGAGGAGTCAGTGGGTGAGAGAATCAGTGAGTGAGAGTCAGCAGGTTTCATGGAATCAATCCTTAAACCGCTTGTTACCGGAAGAGCGAGTTTTGTCCAAGACACTACAGACTTTCTACGAAAAATTAAAAACATAGACCACCTTTCCAGCAACACCCTCCTAGCCACCATAGATGTTACCAGCCTATATACCAACATCCCACACCAAGATGGCATCCAAGCCTTCTTTACATACCTACAAGAGCAACATGACAACTCTGAGTACAGACCCGAAGATATTACTGATATTATATGCTTCATCCTCACACACAGCAATTTCACTTTTAATAACCAACACTTCCTCCAGGCCATGGGCACAGCGATGGGCACCAAAATGCCCCCACAGTATGCCAACCTTTTTATGAGCCACCTGGAAGAAGAATGCCTCAAAGACTGCACCATCAGACCCTTGTTATACTTAAGATATATTGATGACATATCTTCATCATTTGGACTGAAAACCTGCAATATCTTATTGAGTTCCATCAGAAATTCAGCAATCATCACCCCTCCAACTATCTCTTGAGTACTCCAGCATCCAGAATGGTAAAATACAGACCACGTTATACAAGAAATCTGCACCCCAACACACATACCTGCACAGAACCAGCAAGCACCCTAAACACACCAAGAAACCTGTAATACAGAGCCAAACCCTCAGGTCCCATCAAATTTGCACTGAGGAGAACACTCAGAATTGCTACCTCACAAAGCTTAAATAGGCTTTCACACAACAAGGCACACTTCTCCAGAGACATAGATGCACATTTGAAAGAGCCAGCTGGATGCCATGTGAAGAATTGCTTCAGTGCAGAAGGCAAACCCCCACAAATCGCACACCGCTGGTTATGACATATCACCCCTCCCTCAAACCTATATGGAAAACCCTCAAACAATTGCAACCCATACTAGAAGGAGACCCAGTTCTTAAAGAGATCTTCTCAGATCACCCATCCTAGCCTTCAAACAAGCACTGAACCTCACTAACCTCATCACCAGAAGCAAACTTCTGGCCCAAAACACACCGAATAGATCCAGGCCATGCCATGAAAAGAAATGCAAAACCTGCCAGTATATCTCCACCACCTCCACAATTACTACACCACATAACAAAACCATCACCATTCCTGGATCTTACAGCTGCACCTCCAGAAATGTAATATATCTCATCCAGTGCACCAAATGCCCTGATGGAATATACGTAGGAGACCAAACCACAACTGCGCACCAGAATGAATATACACCGTAAATCTATTAAAGACAAGAATACCCAATTACTGGTGGGGGCACATTTCTCATGAGAAAACCACTTTCTCCAATCTCTCAGTATTAATCCTCAAAGGGAATTCACAAAATACTTTTCACAGATGAGCCTATGAACTTCAATTCATCAACATCCTGGATACAAAAATCATGGACTAAACATAGAAGAAATACAAAAATGTAAAACTTTTGCTTCCAAAATAATACCTCTTCTTAGACCAACTGGGAAATCACAAGAAAATTGTCCTTTTCTGCAAGCTTTTGGGCTCAAAGGCCCTTCATCAGACTCTGAGAAAAGTATAGGTGGTAAAAAGTCCCCATAGGTAGGAAATAAACTTCATTTTTGCACAGAGGGAGCTGGAGATGGAAAGCTGTCCCTCTGGGTCCAGCTTTTCCTTGTGATTGATTTCCCAGTTGGCCTAATAAAAGGTACCATTTTGGAACCAAGAGGTCTACATTTTTGTATTTCTTCTCATCTCAGACCAACATGACTACCACGTACATCTCTGAAACATGAAAGATGCTGAATTTTAGCTGATTTTGGATTTTAAATTTCATTTCAGAACAACAAGAAAGATTTTTTACCTCTCCGCCTGCCATCTGACACCTCCAGGGAAGGAATGTTACCCAATCTACATACCAAAGAGCAACTCAGCACAGCTCTCAAAGACACAGCTACTAAGTACATCCCTGGACTAAACATAGACATTGGATTTATGACACACTCCCCTCCACCCCCCGCAGCCACCTGTGGCTCAGTCTCACTCCCCCGTTCCTCCCCCACCCGTTACACTCATGTGCAGGGAGCTGCTGCCTGGTGTCCCAAACAGCCCCGTGGATGCAGAGGGCTGGGCTGGGCTGGGCTGGGCTGGGCCCAGCAGGGCTCTCCCAGTCCAGCTCAGCCCCCTCTCTCCAGGCGCAGCTGGGCTCTTCAGGCAAGACCCCAACCCTGCCCTCCCTCCGCCAGCCCCATCGGTGGAGGAGGGCCCTGCTTCCAGCTGCCAGGGAAATGTGAAAGCCGCAGTTTTAAACTTGGCACCGAAAATGGGCATGGAGATTAAAACTGCAGATTTTCCCTGCTGGGAAGGATGCCAGCTGCACGGAGCCCCTTGGCTGCAGGGCTCTGTGTGGCCGCAGGTTTCGCAGTATAGGATGGGACAGCCCTGTTTGGGAACATCATTTTCCATGAAATTATGGCTTAACATCACAGAAAAGAGTCTGCTCAGGACTTCATATGCCACAGGTTGAGGTGATTCATTACCTGTTAGTAAGGAATGGAGAAAGAAATGTATCCTTCTTTCCCTTTTGACCCTTCCTTCATCATGCATGGATCGCTGAGCCGAGAAGAGCCCTCTGCACAATATGAGAAAGTAGGGGAAAGTGCCATGAAAATAGCCGAGCTCTGATGTGAAATGTATCCATGAGGTGACAGTATTGGTCTAGAAACCTTGGGCTTTTTAACATACGCTCTGAAAGTGGGAGGGAGCACTTTAATTAAAGCATCTGGAGCCAGTACTGTGGCAAGGAAGTTTGGTGCCTGAGCAAAGCCCACAGTGGTAGCCTGCCCTTGCCCCACACACAGATCCGGGAGGCACACGCCCGTGCCGTGCTTGCCCAGGAGAGCATGCAGTGGTGGGAACCACCCTCCCCCCCATCCCTGCACCCCCCAAATGTGCCGTTCGTGGCTCCATCCCATGCTCTGCTCCGGCTGGGCAGCACCTGTTGGCACCCCTTCGCTTCAGCACCCAAGGCAGTCACCCCACTCACCTCCCCCCCTTGCTATGGTACTGCCTGGAGTGTCTCATGTATCAGCATCCCCATGCTTCAAAATGGCAGCAGGAGCACTTCATCTAAAGCTCATTGAAGAAGCTTTAGTTAAAGTGCCCCCGTTGCCATTTTGAAGCATGGGAAAACTGATACACAAGATGTGGAGGCTGCTGGAGGCACACTAATTAGCACACTCCAGCAGACTTGATTAATCGAAACTGCTTCAACGTGCTGTAATTACAGTGTGTTGGAGCAGCCTCCTGGCTCATGTGGAGGCATCTCTTGCTAGGGACAAGCCTTACAATGACACTTCTTGTGCTTTCACATGTAATTCCAACATGGAGTTCAGATGGGTAAAAATGTTTAAATTAAATCTACCTGAAAATTTTCAGACCTTAAATATAATTAATTTGTAGAAATGGGAGGAAGACTATTCCATGAAAAAGGGACTACATCAGGGGTCACCAACCCCCAGCATGCATGCCGAGCATTGCACACGAGGCCATTTTGCTTGGCACACCACGGCCAGCCACGACTCTGGGTAGCTGCTGCCAGTGACAGAGCCTGGGCTGCTCCCACCAGGGCTTGCAGCGTCCCAGCTAACTGCTGGGAGCAGCCTGGGGTCCGGCCTCCAGGCTCCGGGCTGGCAGCAGCTACTCAGAGCCGGGGCCAGCTGCGGCCGTGAGGCTCCAAACAGCTGTGTCAGGCTCTGGAGCCCCAGCATCAGCTCTGTACCAGCATGTGCACGTGCGCCTCGGAGCGGGCAGTGGGGGAGGGGCCTGAGGCAGCCCAGCCCCGGTCTCTCTCCCACTGCTGGCATGGAGCTGGTGACTTGGCTCTGGAGCCCAGCACAGCTGTTTGTAGTCAGCCTGGGCTCTGGGCAGCTGCAGCAAGCAGCAGGCAGGCTGCAAACAGCTGTGCCAGGCTCCACAGCTCTGCCATCAGCTCCATGCTGGTGGTGACTGCGTGTGTACTTTGGGGCGGACTGCACTGCTCTGCTGTCTGCTCCGAGGTGCCCGCGCAGTCACCGCCAGCATGGAGCTGATGCCGGAGCTGTGGAGCCCGGCACAGCTGTTTGCAGCCTACCTGCTGCTTGCTGCTTGCTGCAGCTGCCCAGAGCCCAGGCTGGCTACAAACAGCTGCACCGGGCTCTGGAGCCTGGCACAGCTGTTTGCAGCCTCCCAGCTGCAGCCAGCCCTGGCTCTGGGTAGTTGCTGCCAGCCATGGAGCCCAGGCTTCTCCTACCAGGCAGCTGGGATGCTGCAAGCCCTGCTGGGAGCAGCCTGGGCTCCAGCAGCTACCCAGAGCTGGGGTAGCTGCTGACAGCCACACAGCCCGGGCTGGGGGGCAGGGGCTTTGGGTGGGGGGCCGTGGGCAGCAGGGCTGGGGGGAAGGGGCTTTGGGTGAGGGGCAAGGGGCAGCAGGGCTGGGGGGAAGGGGCTTTGGGTTGGGGCAAGGAGCACAGGCAGGGCATCCTGCAATGTACCCCCTGCCCTTATTTTGTTTTTCTGGCATGCCAGCACTCCAGCACCTTCCAAGGTAGGCATTGTGAGGGTTTTTGGCACTCCAGCCAAAAAACGTTGCCTACCCCTGGACTACATGATGTGTTCTTATATTTTCCATTACCCAGTTCATCCATGGGCCAATATAGATTTTTTTGACAGATTGTCACGGATTTTATGCTAGGTAAAAGTTACTGACATCTTTGCAGGTATGCAGGAAGTGCCAAAAATCTGTTGTCAAGAACTGAACTTCTATTCCCTAAGTCTGTGTCTTCTAAGCTGTGACCTGTATCCAGTTATCTCCTCATACATATTATTTGTGTTTACCTGTCACATTCTTGCCCTGCAGACCTCTTTTGTCCCAATACTCCATATCAGTGCAACCTCCGAATGCAGTTCAAGTGCCTGTAATGATGATGTTTGAAGGTTAATGTTTCATGCAAATGCTGAAGCAATTCTACTCCTTCAGCTTCCTCCCTATCTTTGGTAAAAGCCATGTTTTCTTTTTTTTAATCTAGCAATACCATGCTTGACAGCCCACCACTCACTTGTATCCAGTTTTTAATCTGTTTTATGGAACAATGGATGTGGTTTTAGTCATGTTATAAGCTATAATTTTTGTCTTCTTGGAAACCCCCCACAAGTTTTTAGTGCTATTAAATCACATTGGGATTTATATTCAGAAAGGTTGCCATTCACAGAAGGCAGAAAATAAAACAAATTAATTGCCTTTTCTATATGACACAGAAAGGGAACACTAAAATAATCATATATAATCTTTTTCTCCATCTCAAAAATGTGAGCTTTATTTTTGCTCTGAATGCATAGTTTTATAGTTCCATTTCTTCCTAGCTGAATACACAATGTGCTTGCATTCCTGAATTTTTTTTTTTAATATTCTACTAAATCAGAACCAGAACCTCAAGGGATTCGAACAGCTTTGAAGGGAATGCAGGGACAGAGAAACAAACTGAGTGAGGCAGGGGTTATATTTCATCAAAGATACTGTCTGGCAGTTGTGATGGCACACTCAGCACGTTTGATTAACACACAGAAAGTTCTCTTGTATCTCTTTCTTCTAAAGTTGATGACTGACTGATTAGACCTCCAAGGAAAGTTCAGGGTGTGTTTTTTCATAAGGTGCTCCCCACATTTCTGCTGAAATGTGTGGGTAGAAACTACAGAATATATGGCATTTTACACAGTAATAATCTAATGCCTACTCACCTGCCTGCCCCCTGGTTCAGTCTGAAGTTGGAATTCACACTGAGCAGACATCTAGTGTTTGGGTTCAAATGGATGGTAGGTCTTCAATAGAAAAAGAAAAAACTGGGACATCTTGAATAGCCTAGGAAAGGTACTTTTAAGCTAAATCTTTTGGTTTCATTGAACATAGGACAGTCACAATTAGAGCTGAAGAAGAGTTATGCAGTGATAAGTTAATTCCCTTGCAATAGTATTATACAGTACAGTATTGGCAAATAACATGCATTGCATACTAGGGGGTGCATATTCCAAAGGTGAGCATCTAAATAAGTCATACATGCTGGTATTTGGATGGATAAAAGTAGTGTTCTTGAAGTTTTTTATTCAAAGTGTAAGTGAAATGTATTACCTCTATTAGTGAAATATATTAACCAGGGACCACATTCTGAGGTTCATACTGAGATAAAACTTGCTCCAAGTTCAAATTGGCCAAATTCTGCCTCACCTCAGCAGCAGTTTCTGGCAGCACAGGCTAGGACAGAGGTTCCCAAACTGTAATACGCATCTCCCTGGGGGTACGCAAGGCGTCTCTGGGGGGTACATGGAAGAAGTTGTATAATGGTGTATTTAATTTTCATTATAATAATAATTAGCATTTAAGAGGTTAAAATATAAAATATATGCTGGTAGGGGGAGTTGGTCAGCTAGTAAATCTGGAAGGGAGTACACAAGAAGAAAAAGTTTGGGAATCTCTGGGCTAGGATTTTGGGTACTGCACAAAAGCTGCAGTTAGCGCCTGACTTTTTCTGCAGGGCTGGTTCTGTGCACTTACTGAGCGCGTCCAGACGAGCATGCACATCCCACTGCTACTTGTCCCTGGGGAAGGCCCATGGGCACACACTTTGGCGAGTGGCAAGTTACCCCAGGTGTGGTAGCGGGGAGGCTGAGGCCAACACTTGGACTGGCCCCAGCAGCTTTAACTGGGGTCCTCCTGGGGCTCCAGCAGCAGCAATCTGGGCACGAAGAGCCTGGTTGGCAGCTGGAGTATGGCTCCAGCTGGCTAGGCTCCAGTTTTAGGCAGCACACACTGCTGCCACATGCGCTGCCCTGCTTTTTTCTGCCACAGATTTTTCTGACATGGGGAGATCCCAGTACATCCAAAAAAACCCAGCTGCACTGCAAATTAGCAGCACGGCAAACATTTGCACGTGCAGCACGTGCAGTTTGCAGCACCGCAGACAGGTCTGCAGCACCGCAAACCGCATGTGCACACTTGTCTGGACATGTCCATTGGGACCACATCAGGGAACAACAGGGCCAGAGGACCTGCTGCTGAGTGAACCCCATGTCTTTTTACCTATGATTTGACTATATGGAGGGCTGTGAAGGGCATTGCAGCTACTAGACAAAATGAACATGATGGGGTGGCTCCCTACTATTTTATGTTCAGCTTTAATGGAAATCACTGCAGGTCATGCAGGTGAACTTGCATATATACTCTAATCATAAATATGCCTCTGCTCAGCAGAAGCTAAGTGATATTTCCTACATTGTTGGGAACTTACTGAAAACAGGGTATCTGTGGATTTTTCTTTGCTTAGCTGTTTTCAGACTGAATAGGCATTCACTAAACTAGGAATTGGGGTGATGCTCAGTTTGCCTGGACCCTGCAAAATCCAGCCTCTCTACATATTGTTTTTCATTAGAAACAAAAAAACTTAATGTCTGTCCATCGCAGGATACATGATCTGGCTACTTCTTTTCAAATGTAAACAATACTGGTATGATTCCTTAGTCAGTGTATCACACAAATTGATATTCCACATAAAACTAACTTAGCTGGTTATTTCACTGATGGGCTGAAAAATGAAACCACTGTTAAAAAATACTACAAAATGAAGGGTTTATGAGTTACATTTTGCTTAGGGAGAAGAAGAATCAAGAAATCTATTTCATGTGGTTCTGATATTATTTTTGTAGCTAAATTGATATTATTTTCTAGCAAACCATGTTGCTGCAAGAACCAGGCATTTTACGTGTTTGTGTAATATTATTATAACTGTTATTAAAAATAAAATAAATATGGAAATCTGGGAATAGGAGAGAAAGAACAAGAGAAAATGAATTGGTGAGATATGAGGCGCTTTGGAAGCTCTTCAAATCAGAAATGAGAACAGCTCAGCTCACACACAATATACATTGATTTAAAATATATGTAAGGCTTTACATGTTTTAAACTATTTAGCTGGTAATGAGGTATTACATTGCTTTGAATCACAAAACCATGAACAAATGATACAATCTGACACTAAGAAATGGAAAAGTAATCCAAACTAATGTGCTTACACAGGGGAGCAAAAGAGATTGAACTTCAAAAAGGACATGCTTTTCAAAAACATTATTATTTGTGTCCTTTGGGCCAGGAAGGGTGTTGAGCTAAACCACAAACCATTGTTCATCCCATCCACAGTCTTACCTCTGAGAGAGGCCCACAAATTGATGCCTCAGAGGAAGGCAGTGCCTACAGAAACAGAGTTCAACGAATTTAGTGTGCAATGTTGCACTCAAAGAATGGCTGAGGACCGTTATTTTATCTTCCTGACCCTTATAGGGTATCAGTTTATGCCCTGGAGCATGATATTACTTATCTTTATCTCGGCATTGATGAGGTCAGGCATAATTAGCTATATAATTATCAGTCCATTAAGTGCTTGAGCTGATTTTAAATTGCCTTCAAGTACCACATCAGTCAGCTCACAAAGTTCATTTTAATCACTGACAGCAATGTTGGAGGAGCAAAACCCCTTCTTAAAAATATCCCTGTTTCTGAAAAAGAATTTGATATTTTTTCTTTACAAACAGATGTAGCACACTGTGGAAAACAGACTGATTACAATATAGAAAATATAGTTTTCCATTCCTTATCTCCAAATAAGGTTTTGCCAAGATGGAAAAGGTGCAGAAAACAATAGTGGAGTTGCTAAAGGGATTCAACAGGTTAATCATCATCATATAGGAGAGCTGTAGGGTAAACATGTTTAAGGAGCTGTTATGTTCAAAGTTTTCAAGATGTTAAATTGGATAGTGAAGGTTGATGTTGGTTATTTCCTCAAAGTAATGATTAACCCCAATGACTACAGGATACAACTAATAATGGAACAGCACCAAATTGACCCAAAGTAGTTTTGATAATTCATACCATATCATATAATCAGAGGTCTCTGATATATTAGCTTTTTATGAAAATGGATCATGTATGCTTGATTCTCTTTTATACATATCTACTTCACCTTGAGCACAGTTGCAAAAATGGTTATGAGGCGGCAGAGTGGATTGAAAATATTTTGATTACCACTGGATGGGGCTAGAGTCAACTTTTGTTAGCGACTGCTGAACTCGTATCAGTAATTTATTTTTTAAGATCTAGAACAGTAACTCAGGGCTGTTTAAAGATTAATTTTCAGGTTTCGTTATATTGATGACCGTACTTCTCTGAAAGCAGAAGGTTAGCAAGCATCTTATATGTGTTGTTTTCCTTTGTTTCCAATACAGTAATATGCAGCTGTTAGGACCAAATCTCAGAAACAGACTGAAGTTGCAAAATCAGTGCTTGGGATAAAAATCACAGCCTTATTTTCTGTTCTGTTCTTTTTAAAAAGTATGCTTCTCCTGTGCTTCTGTTCTTTTTAAAACTAGACCCTATTAAATCAGCTATTTAAATCAGAAACAAGTAGTAAAATAATGCAATACTTAAATGATGTGGCATAAATGTCTTTAAAATAAATAACATTTCCTCTTGTTTCCTGCTTCAGCTTTTTGAGGCTAAGAGTGAGAGCGCACAGTCTGCAAAGGAAAAGAAATGTAAGTTTGAGTCAAGAAATATCTTTTGCAATAAGTTGTAGTTAGGAGAGGTGTAAGGAAAATAGGTTTGTTTTGGAAATAAAACCTAAACAGGCAGACAGGGCAGCAAAAGGGAAACAGCACTTGTTGTTTATGTCATCACTTGATGCTAATTACTAACTCTACATTGTTCCACTTGATTGGGGCCCAGTTGTTTTGTAATCCTTTTCCAGGTTTCTGATTCTTTTCTAGCACATTCAGGCTCCTCCCATACATTTTGTACATCTTCACATTATTTTTTACATTACAAAGTTCTGCTGACTTGCCTAAATTGACTACAAGTATAAAAAAACATGCCTCCCCCCACAACCAAAAAATGACATACCTTTGCTGGTAAAGTCCTGGTTGTGCCAATAGAGGAGTACTTTTGTCAACTTTGTCTTTTAGGAAGCTTATACAGTTATACTGGCAGAACAAAACCAAACCCTCTCTCTGTCAGCATACGCTGCATCCCTACTTCGGGTTTTGCAGATATAGCTATTCTGGCAGAGGGTCTATAATACATGTATACAGAGGTGACCTGAGCAGGGTACGGGGCCTGGGGCAAATCAGGCCATGCGGGGCCCTGCCCCTGATCTGATCCCACAGGCCCCAGACTCAAAGAAGCAGCGGTGGTGGCGGTGGGGTAGAAAGTGGCTGGACGCCGATCTGCTGCTCCACCTAAATGCGGGGCCCAGGACACTCAACCTGATTTGCACCCCCCAGGGATGGCCCTGCATGTGGCCAGCAATGCAACCCAGCAGAATGTAGAGCAGCTCCCAGCAGGTAAGTCTGTGCAGGGGAAGGGGTGGGGGGAGAGGGAAGTGGTTGAGGGGGCAGATTGAGGCCCCCCATAGTGAGGAAGAGAGTAGGGCAGGGAAGGGGCAGGGTCTGGAGTGAATGGGACCCCAGGGCAGGTTGTGGGACAGAGCTGTGGGTGGCTCATCCAGGGGCCCAGGAGGATCAAGGGGGGGGTGGCTCCCCACCTCTGTACATACCCCCAGGGGAGGCATGGGGGGCATGTGCTCCCTGGATTTGTGTGGGCCAGAGATGGGCTGCCTGCTGAGGGCTGGAGCTCTGCACCATGCTGCCTTTGCCCCAGGAGCCATGCAAAGCCATGTTGTGCCTCCCACTGCCGGGCAGGCAGGGGACACAGCACGGCCAGTGCACAGCTTATGGGGAAAAGGCAGCAGAGCACAGAGCCCCAGCCTGCAGCGGGCAGCCTGCCTTTGCCTCATGCACAAATACGGCGGGCACAAGCCCCCCATGCCTCCCTGGGGGTGTGTGCAGCGGTAGGGAACCACCCATGGCTCTGTCCCATGACCCGCCCAGGGCCCCATTCACCCCAGCCCCTGCCCTTGCCCCACTCCCTCCCGCATCATGGGGGCCTTAATCTGCCCCCCGCCCCTTCCCTCTCCCCCACTCCTTCCCCTCCACAGACTTACCTGCTGGGTGCTCTTCTATATGCCACCAGGCTGCATTCCTATAGGGTTACCATATTTCATTTAAAAAAGAGGACACCTGTGGGGGGGTAATATAATTGGGGGGCGGGGCAGTGATCTGCCTGTGTCCTGTTCCTGCCCCTCACTCCCAAGCCAAAACCCACCAAGCCCTGCTGCTGCCCCTCATTCTTGAGCCATAGCATCCTGCATCCTTCCAGGGAGTATGGGGACCCCTGTTCCTGGGCTCCAACCTCCCCACACACACAGCCCCCCACACCTTCCTAAATTCCCTCTGCATGCACACACCCCACACCCACCCCAACCATACAAAGCACCTGCGTAATCTTAAATTTATCTACACATAATTTTGAGATTTTAGCTGTGCGATTAAAATTGCAATTAATTGCAACTAATTTTTTTAATTGCACAACTAATTACGATCATTTTTTTAATCGTTTGACAGCTCTAATTCCATAGGTGCACTGAAAAGGGGCCAAATGATCTGTGAAGACCTTATATGAGTAGTAAATCTGCCTTACTATGAAGACTATCTTTTATTTTGTTCTTTAATTAAGAGCAAGCTTAATTATGTACAATGAGGCTGTTATATTGATTTTAGAGATGTTTTGTTTTGTTTTGCTTTGTTTCTGGCCCTAGTTTTCAAGCATAACCACATTTTGAAACATCCTAAAATAAAATTCTTTCAAAACTACTTAATGTCCCTGCTGTACTGAAGAAAACATGTTTTTCTGTGAATACCTTGTGAATCACAGGGCATTTTAGCCTTAGAGGAAGCTATGCTGACATAATACTGAATGTGCTTAGATTTAACTTTAGATAGAATTTTATTTGAATAGTGGGCTCTTACTGCTATTCATTATACAGTTACTTTTATTTTATTAACGGAAAATGTTCCCTTTTTCTTTTTCTAATTCCTCCGGAGTTGATTATGTATCTTTAAATTGCTTTGACTGAGGTTTTATTCTTGTATATTTTTAACAATACAATATAAAATATATGATGAGCTAGAAAATCCCAGCTGTCACTGCACAGCATGGCCATTTGGAATTGATCAGCTCTAACTATCTCAGAATTCAAGACCTTCTGCTGCAAAAGAATGTACACTGCCACTTCAGCCAAAAAAGGATCTCGCTCACAATTATAGAGCCCACAGTCAAACAGGAAAGATTCCCTTCCGCATATGGTAGGCAGGCATTGACCAGTTAATTGCAATACATTAGCTAAAGTTTATATTATTATGTTTCTCAAATAATGCTTTGTGTGATCTGAAAATGGGTATTCAAACCCAAACTGCCTTTCAGGGTCAAGTTACTTTTCTTCTGTTGCTTAACCCTTTTGCCTTTCTCTGAGGCTTGTGCAAACTGTTCATTACCACCACCACCCCAAAAAATATGAGTACGCCCTCTTCTCTAAATTCAGCTCCTTAGCAGAAGCAGTATGCTCATCTTTGGCAGAAAAGTTAGGAACATCTTGTATAGATGCTAAATGCTGCTTCTGATCAACTAGATTAGCGCTCACAGACTTCATAGATTGGGGTGTCAAATTATTCTCCTCAAAGCATCCCACCAACCTGATGCTTTGTGTTTATATGGATTGGCTGGTGAGAGGATTTGATTCTCTTGCTAGTCAAAGGCTGGATAGGGTCGGGAGTGAAAATACGAGGCTAAGCTTTTTCCTTTTCAAAAGAGAAGGTGGCAGGATAAAAACGGCGAGTGAACAACTGTTGCACTTTCAATAATAATAGAGGGTAAAAAGAAGAGGTTAAATGAGTGAACCCTAAGGAATATTTCTGTTGCTCTCCACATTGTTGCTTACTAAAACATCTGTATTTATTTTTTTAAATTCCAGTCAGATTGTGTCATTTTGGATATTCCTCTTGAGTTTGTCATGGTTGTTTTTTTTTATGAATAGTACTACAGTCATATTTATATCAAACTCCTTTTACTGCAGTGCTATACCTTCACTGGATATCTGTGCTCTTAAAAGCACTTATGCTATAAAAAAAATCTTGTATTTTACATTTGATGTGTGCTTTTGTAATTTCATGATTATTTTCTGAAGCCTAGAAAGGGCTTTGCTTTGAAAGTTTCTATAAGAGAGATTGGTTTATGATCTGTTTCTGCTACAACCAACTTCTGTTCATTAAGTAGTTTGTGAAACTGCTCGCAGTCAGTAGAAAAGTCTGTCACTGTTTTATTCAAACAGCACAATTTGGTGTTGTTTTAGTCGGAGCTTTTCAAGGTTAATCCCTTTTGCAGACAACTTGCTGAATTGTTTATAATGAATATATGTTTAAATTGACTATCTTTTTTTTCTTTAATTAAGCTATGTTATTTCAATACCAGCATGTGGAATTGTGGCTGCTTCTTAAAATTTCCCAAAAAGAGAACTGGTAGTGCAACAATTGGCACTTTCCCTGTAAAGTTGGATACACCGAAATTCTTATTCTTCATCCAGAGCTGAAAGAACATGACATTGGGCTCCTCATATTAGACAATTTCTTTCTCCATGTGCTGTGATTTCTTCTGCACATATTGCAAATATATTTGTTCCCTACTGTATATTTTCCCTTGTAGTCTTCCTTTAGGCCTTTGCATTTTTAATTGGAAAGACTGAAGTCCATCCACTACTTGTTTATGTGCGGGCCGGGGGCGAGCCGGGCCCATCTGTGCGCACACGGACTGTGGCCAGCAGCCCGGGCATGCGGGGCCGGAGAAAACCGCAGGGCAGTAAGGTACACGCGAGCTAGAATTAGTTACGGAGGCGTAGTGGTTGATTGAAAAGATTATTTACTTACACCCAAGATGGTTGCGGTGTAGGCTGGACAGTTTTCCAGGTGCAGCTCCGCTTAAATCCTCGTTGGAGGACTCTGACAAACTCGGTTCTTTGGCCTCGGAGTGGTTTAGGCTCCACGGGTTTGGCAATTCTTTCCTCACAGAGTGGCTGAATCTCCGTGGGTTTTGTTCGGTTCCCAGGTCCCCCGGAGCTGTTAAGACTCCGTGGGTTCGAAAATTGGGCATATAGGATAGGGATACGTCTAGGATTGTGCTCAGCGATGGGGAGAGGCTAGAGGCTGTTTAGACCTCTGTTGCCTGCTTAAGAAAGGTGCGTTGGGTCCGCAAGGGTCCACATCGCTTGGAGATCTTCACACAGCGCGAAGTCTCCTCCTCCTGACGAGTTCTGTATCTCTCCAGTTTTCCTCTCTCTCCGACTTGGGCAGAAGCTACCCAAGCCTTTTGTACGGCTAGCAAGCCAATAGCTAGCCGCCACGTATGCCTACATTTAGAACCGGCCAATAATGTGGCGCGAATCTAAATACAAATGGCGGGAACTCCTTTGCACCGTGCATCTCTGAGATGCAAAAGAAATGCACCATGCAAAGAAGCTGCAAATCTGGCGGGAAATTCCCCGTTGCACCGGAATTCTCTCCTGTGGCAGAGAACTCGACCGTGCAAGGAAACTGTAATTTTAACAGGAACATAATTTAGCGTTGCCGAAGCACACACAAACAACAAATCACAACTTTGGGTTGTGACGGTTTACACATTTGGGAAACAATTTTTTTATAGCCCTGGAAGTAGTCTCAGTACTTTGCAATGTCCATCTTGATGGCGCTTTCTGGCTCAGTCTCTATAACAACTGGCTCTTATCTCTGTATGTCAGAGAATCCGAACAAGTCAACAGGAAACGTGGTTTTACAGAGTCTTTCAGGGTATGTGGCAACTTTAAACTTCCAAATGAAGTTTAACCCATTTTAAATGAAAGATGAACAGAAGGACAGATATAAGTTGTTTTTATATAAAACCCCTACTTGAGTACTTTATTTAAATAACCTAGGTAATTCATAGGAATAAAAAGCTAGGACGTACTGTTCATCTAGCTGGGTCATCAGTTCAACATAATGGTAAGATATCATCAAATTCCTTCTTATATGTCTCCTTGATAGGCTTCTCATCACATTTGTATTTCTTACTGTACAAGTTTGTGTGGCCATCAGAAATTGAGGCTTGCACATGTCACTGAGAAGGTGACAATTGGGTGTATCCTAGATTTGATGAAATGTTCTGCTATTAAGTTTTAATTATTAGCATTTTATTAAGAGCATATGGATTTACTGAAATGCTGTGCATGAAATCTGAATGGTGAAATATAGGTGGCAAGGAATTGCTAATTTCACGTTTATGAACTGCTCATTTTTCTGTACAAATATTAATATACAAATCACGTAAATGTGACTCGTCATGCAAGTTTTTTATCTGAAGTGCTATTGTGTAACTCTAATAAACAATATAATCATATTGGAGAATGCAATAAATGCACAACTAGCAAAATAATAATTTCTTTCATCAGAATCAAAATCCATCAGTTCCTTCAAGCTCTTGACACCATACTGCTATTTGAATTTGCACAGAGACAAAATGAGTTGCAAGGATACAGCAAGGTTAAGTCTTGTGTTACCAGATAGCTTTAGGGTGGCCACCGACTTATCCCCAGAATACAGGACATTCCCTTGGTGAGTGGGGGAAAGGAGGGACCACCTGTCTCCTCAGCCAATCAGCGGGGGGGGCAGGGGGGCACCAGGTCCCTGGGCCAATAAGCAGCACTTAGCACTACTCAGTGCTCTTTAAAGCAATGGTTACCATTTTTTTCTGATTGTGACCCCACTTACAGGCTGGTAATTTCATGCAAAAAGACCACATCCCTCTCTTCCTCTCTGGCTGGCTCAGAAACCTGCTTCTCCTGGCTGTGTACTGCCCTACCTCTAGGCACAGCCAATAGAATTATGAGGACAAGTGATTGACATGTATTTCCACCAATTAACTGAAAAACAGGACTTTTCGCAGTCCATTCCTCATTGACAAATGGATAGGGGACACAGGGTTTAAAAATGGGATGGTCTGCTATAAAACAGAACCAGTGGCAACCCCAGACAGCTTTAAGATCATCTGTAGGCCTCATCTTGTTTTTGTAAGGTGTACTCCAGTTTTTAATTCTTCTGATTTGTCTAACCTTTAATTAAAACTTTGTATTTATTATTCAAATTAAAATTATACAATTATACATTCTTATACTACTAATAGCTAGAGGTGATGCCATCTTAGAAACTCAAATCCACTACTAGCAACAAGTAAAACAAGTGCTGATTTCAGCAACAAGTAAAACAAAAACTTCAAGGAGGTCCACTTCTGACTCTGGTTCAGAGCCACTCAGTTTTTCTCTGAGTTAAATTTCAACTGTATTGGTTCTGAACCATGTGAAGATTTTATTCAAATTTTTAAACACTTAAGCAGCTTTAAAAAAGACTTTTTCCATTAATTAATTTTATTTATATGTATTTTAAGAAAAAATAATTGAGTGTCAAATTATCTTCTCCCATAGGAAAATACAGAGGAGGGAGCAAAAAGATGATGAATAAATACAGTTCATTCCACCCTCTGAGAGGGTGGGCCATCGCTTTGTAGGACTATATAGCTCCAGTCCTATAGATACTCCAGTATCTGTGTGGGTACTAAGAGATGTATAGGCAATGGAAGCAGGGAGCAGCCACCAAGGAGGAATATATTTCCCTGGCGTGCTGTTGCAGGGAATCAGTTAGACAGGCCAAGGCAGGGCTTGAGCTCAGGTTGGCTTCAACAATCAAAGACAATAAAAAGTCCTCCTTCAGGTATATAGCGGGCAAAAGGAAAGCTCAGAGCAACATAGGGCCCCTGCAGGACAAATCAGGACAGTTGGTGGTTGACGCGGGAAAAAAAGCAAAGCTCTTCAATGAGTTCTTCGCTTCAGTATTTCTATGTACTGACCAAGCCAATTCCCCCACCTCGATCATTGACGGATGTCCACATGGCACCAGTCTGCCTACAGTTAGTTCTGAAATAGTTAAGAAACTCCTGGAAGAGCTGGATGGGTACAAGTCAGCAGGCCCAGATGACCTCCATCCACAGCTGCTGAAAGAACTGGCCAGTGTCATAGCTGAGTCGCTGGCACAGCTGTTTGGGCACTCATGGTGCTCCGGCCAGGTCCCTGAGGACTGGAGAAGGGCCAATGTGGTGCCCAATTTCAAGAAAGGGAGAAGGGATGAGCCGGGTAACTTTAGGCCAGTCAGTCTTGCCTCTATTCCTGGGAAAATGCTAGAGAAAATAATCAAAGAACACATTTGTGAAGGCCCAGCAGGGGAAATGATGCTGAGGGGAAACCAGCACATGTTTGTCACAGGTAGATCCTGCCTGACAAACCTTGTAGCCTTCTATGACCAGGTCACACACTGTCTGGATGCGGGAGCCGAGGCTGAGGTCATCTTCCTGGACTTTAGGAAGGCCTTCGACACAGTTTCGTACCCTATCCTCATTGGGAAGCTAGCAGACTGTGGGGTGGATGCCTACACTGTCAGGTGGGTGGCCAACTGGCTTAGGGACCATACCCAGAGAGTGGTGGTGGATGGTTCCTTCTCAGCCTGGAGAGAGGTGGGCAGTGGGGTCCCTAAGCCGGGTCCCTAAGCAGTGGGGTCCCTAAGCAGGGTTCGGTCCTTGGATCGATATTATTTAATATCTTCATCAGCGATTTGGACGAGGGTGTGGAGAGCACCCTCTCCAAGTTTGCTGATGATGCCAAGTTATGGGGCAAAGTTAGTACACTGGAGGGCAGGGAGCAGATTCAGGCCAAACTGGACAGGTTGGATCAATGGCCAGAGAGAAATAGGATGCAATTTAATAAAGATAAAAGTAAGGTACTCCACCTGGGAAGGAGGAACCCCCAGCACACCTATAGGTTGGGGAGTGTCCTTCTCAGCAGCTCGGAGGCAGAGAGGGATCTTGGAGTAATAATTGACTCCAAGATGAACATGAGCCGGCGGTGTAACGAGGCCATCAACAAGGCCAATCACACCTTGTTGTGCATTAGCAGGTGCATGACTAATAGAACAAAGGAGGTGATGCTCCCCCTCTATGCGGCACTAGTCAGGCTGCAGTTGGAGTACTGTGTCCAGTTTTGGACGCCACGCTTCAAGAGGGACGCGGAGAATCTGGAGAGGGTCCAGAGGAGGGCCACTTGCATGATTAGTGGCCTTCGTGATAGACCCTACGGGGGGAGGTTGAGAGAGCTGAATCTCTTCAGCCTTCACAAGAGACGGCTGAGGGGAGATCTTCATGGCCTCCTATAAATTTATTAGGGGAGGTCAACGGGGAATAGGGGGAGCGCTGTTTACTAGGGCGCCCCAGGGAGTGACTAGGAATGACGGGTGTAAACTAGCTGAGAGTGGATTTAGGTTAGATATTAGGAAGAAATTTTTCACAGTAAGGGCGGCCAGGATCTGGAATGGGCTTCCAAGAGAGGTGGTGCTATCACCTAGCTTGGAGGCTAGATAGTCACATGGCTGGGGTCATCTGACCTCAGTCCTCTTTCCTGCCAGGGGCAGGGGATCAGACATGATGATCCATTGTGGTCCCTTTCGACTCTACAATCTAAGAATCTATGAAGATGCCACAGCAGAGTGACTTCTGCCCAGTCCTGGGATCCTGGTTGCATTCCCCCAATTCACTACTCAGTAAGGCCACAAATAATCTTAAAAGTGCCTGGATGTAAAACAATTTTCCTAATGTAGGGAAATCTCCAGATATGACAGAGATGGTGTAGTCGATTCTGCATCATCTCATTGTCCCTCCCCACCCCAACCCCAAATGTAGGGAAGTAGAAACAGGGGAAAGTGGTTTGACTGGAATGCTACTGCATTCCGGAGATCCATTTGGACCATTGCAGCTGAAGATGTTTTAATTTCCTCCTTTGGATCAAACTGGGATCCAGTAGCTCTAGAACTGGGGACTGACACATGCAGAGCCCTCCTTGCATTAGTCCCTGGAGATGCATTGGAAACCACACGTGGCTCATCCTGAATATCTATCCAGGAGTATCTATAAACACTCACTGAGCTGCCTTTGGTTCTCTTTTCCTTTTTTCCTTACAATAAAGGAAATGCAATGCATAAGAACTATCCCATGAGCATTCTGAAGTAGAAAATTATTTCTCAGTATCAATCAATAGAGAAGAAAGGAAGATTTTAAAGAATAACATGGTGGGAAAATGTAATACTGCAAACTGAAATACAGCTCTAGGTATATGTTTATACATTTTACATTTGGCAGTTTACCTTTAAGGATCACAAAAATATCTACTTTTATTGAACTAGGAAACTAATTAGATCATTCTGATGACAGATTTTCAAGATAGACACACATTTTTCTACACGTATTTTCTAGAAAATAATTATACATATTCGAAGGCAATTTCACCTATTATTCACAGACCTCTGACTTTGCCTGTCACCTAAGTTTGCCCCACAGTGTCTCTAGAATTAAGCTGGTTGAGAATAAACTGTGGGAATATGAAGAGCAAAAATTGGTGTGTGTGTGTGTGTGTGTGTGTGTGTCTGTTGCACATGTATGTTATAATATATTCTGTCCACACCAATTATGTGTATTTACTTGTAAATGCTTTTTAAGAGGATCTTTTGGCCAATATTTGTGTACATCTAAAACTAAAAGTCTTACATTGGAAATTTGGTAAATAATCAATATATTCATTGTAATTGGTTTTGTTTTTTAAAACTTTTGGATCAAAGTCAAGCATAAGGACCCTTCTTGCATACAACAATTCTTTAAGTCTGTGTGAATGGTTTAAATGTACTATGGAAAAATGGATTGACAGAATCAATCTAAATAGAGCAGAATGCAGCATGCTCAGAGCTGCTAATGGGCCCTGCTCATCCAATGCTTTAGTTATTGGAGAAAACTTTTTAAGGACATTTATGCTTCACTGAAAGGAATGGTCTGATGAAAATAGTGTTTCAACATGCTCTTTTTGTAATGCTAAATATGAACCAAAACGAATAACTCTTTTACAATATATCAAATCACAAAGCTTAAGTTACTTTACTGTGATAAAGCTGTTGATAATTATCATTTGAGCTATGCTGCCTCAGTTAATTGCTTTGTGGACTCTCACCGCCCCCCCCCCCCCCCCTTCTTATTAATGCACAAAGGATTCATGTGCTGAACTCATTCATGTTAATAGCCTAGGTCAACAGTTATGGTTTTTAGATCTTCACTTCCTCTGGCTCTTCCTGGTATATCTAACAAGGTTCCCCATTTACTGGTATGTAGTCTCAAATTGTCAACTGGGTTCACATATTTCAAAGAGGACCCTGGGGAGATACTTACTCATCTTGGATTATAAGCTTTAATGGCCAAACAGCATGCCATCACTTGGGAGCTGTTATCACTCTTTCCTGGAATAGAAGAGAATAGAAAGCCAGATTGGCTAAGACATGCAAGGTCTGCTCAAGTTACCATTGCTGGATTTTGAGGGTATATCAAATTATTTCTTAACCTCATTTTATTAGCTTCTTCCACTTCAATTTATTTTTTAACTATAATTTTAAAAAGTTATTAATTCTTTCTCAGGAGACCTATCATCTATTAATTCAAGGACTAGAATGATGTTAGCTGTATGGATCCTAGACCTTTGTTTGCTAAAAAGGCACTGAATTTTTTGGATAAGGACAATACTACTCTCAAGTTGACAAGAATCTGAATGAGACACTGGGCATATTATTGTTATAGTGAATGTGGGAATGTGACTGATGGGACAGAGGGAAATGTGTTTATATGTGTAGAAACTGGCATTAAAATATATACAGAAAAAAAATAGAGAAGTCTGTATAAGCAGCAGTAGAGCTGCTACCACATATTTTTGTTTAAAAGTCATTTGTGAATGTTCCAAACAGCATTTTCAATATTTTGTGTGTATTCAATGTTTTCTTATTATATGCTACCCTCTCTTTGAACTTAAATGAGAACTATAATTAATACTTATATCAATACTTATAAACTTTTACTTACAACAGGCCTAAGACTTAACTCTGTTAAATATTTTCTGAAAAGTCCTAACAAGACACAACTCTGGACAATATATTCCAATATGTTGCAAAAGAAAAACATTATAAAGTGCCTACTGAAACTACTGAGCCTTTACTGTGTATGCTTCTCAGACTTTTAGTTTCTACCTAAAAGAAAATCTGATGCAAATAGTTTGCTGCTATTGTAAATATTATACTAGGAAATACTTGTGGGATGCCTTTTTCCCCTTAATGTAAACAATCATACCTAATACAACTTTTCACATTAGTGTTATTCTGTGACTTAGTGGGGGAGATCAAAAAGAGAGGGTAAAGACTTGCATCTTCCAATTGAGGAAGCTGATGTAACACTTTGCTAGCAACTGAGACAGCATCAATCCAGGTATTAAGCTGTAAGACACAACAGTTTGTGTGCTATGCTGAGATGTCCCTGCACAGCATGAGTGAGTTGCTAGAAATTGAGCTGTCAACAACCACAAGTACTTGATAAGTGTCATGTCATTTTCCGTTAACTGCTTTCTTTTGATTACAAAAATGCTGTAGCATCAGTAGGCAACAAATGGTGTTTTTAAAGAGCCTGAGGCTAAAAACATTTGTGTGGAGTTGGTAACTGCATAGATAAGGAATGAGGGACGGGTGGGCCTGTGTTGGGACAAGCTAGAGCCTCTGACCTACTGCTCCAAGGTCCCCCTATGCATAGAGAAGATTCCCGGGAGAGAACAAGGCTTAACACACTCGTTTTAAGTAGTGATGATCTTCATGCTAACACTGCTTAGTTTTTGAGATCTTCCAGTATCTCTGCACTGAAAGCTACAGTAGCAAGGTTAAGAAAAAACCCTGTAGCTCACATCTACTCCTTCAATGGAAGGAAGGATGTCAGAGACAAAATCCTCTAAGTCACTTCAAATCTCCAGGAAAGACTGTGCTGCCCCACCTGAATCTGACAGATCCTCAGGGATCTGTGGGAAGCAGGAGCCATCTCAATGGGTTCTAACTTCAGCAACAGTTCTCCCTGCCAAATCCATAGCAGCATGGGCTTTCCCTGAGAGCTGTGATAGAAACTTTGCATAAAAGATAATACAGTCCTTTGCTGACTATTTTTTCCTGACTAATTTCCATGAGTCTGAAGGCTGGATAATGTGTGCAAATATAGAGCTTGAGCTAACACAATGTGTAGTCTTAAAAAGTATTATCTGAAGAATTCTTGGTATTTCTGTCTGTACATTTTTCACAAATATGGCAGAGAGAGGAAGTAAAAACTTTTCTAAGAAATCTCTTGTGATGTTTTATATGTTGTTTTGGAAAGGTGCTTGCTTTATCGCTTCTCGGCCTCTTGAAGGCTCAGATCAAGTGTATTGACTTTTTTATTTTTTCTGTAAGTTTTCTTTTCGTTTCCTGTGGATTTCATTGCTTTCGCAAGCAATGTCAGGTTTCATGTTTTTTGCTTAATCTGTGAAACTGCAATTTCAGTAGGTCCCTACCTATAGTAAATGCTTCAGAGGAATGTAAAGCATGTCCTTATGCAGTGAATAATTGTTCAAAATAAACTAATTCTAGCTAATTATGTTTAATATGTGAAACATCAGGGTTGGTAAGTTGTACAGTTGTTATGCCTGTCAGCACACAGGTATTATTATTATTCACACACCTATCTAATCCTTGTTTTTAAATCTTACTAAGCTATTTATCTCAATTGTGAAGCTATTCATTCTGCTGCATGGAAATATATTTATTTATTTTAAAAAAGCTTTTATTCATTCAAATTTTGCTGTTTTTTCATTTCACCAAGTACTCCTTTTTTTCCCCTAGTATATGGTAAAGTGAGGAATATTTCAGTTGCTTCCTATGATATGTCACACAATACTTTGTATACATTTATATATTTGAGAAAGCAACTGTCATCTTCTGCAAGTTTGTATAGCACCTAACATGACTGGCCTGAAGACAATACCAGATAGCAATAAAATGTTTTAAAAGTAAGTAAATAAGAAGCTATTGTGTGTATGGAAATGAGGCCAATTTTGTGAGAAAATCTTCTGACAGCACAGTTAGGCTGAAAGGTCTAGTGTCAAGTTTCCATAACAGCTGGGGACAGCTGTTCAACTTCATAGATGAAGTTGATTTTTCCTTTATATTCTGGAAAGCTTTCAAAGCACTTTTGGCAAGCAAATTTCACTAATATAATGTGCCCATTTCATCCATACCTACCATTACATACATTTTACTCTGGGTTTTATCTAGTATAGGAACAAAATTGATATTTATTAACCAGATTTTTCTTTGAGTCTAATCTCTTTCCATTGTAGTACATGGGAATTTGCAATTTAAATAATGTGAAATCTGAAGCCTAAATATTCTGAAGTAGACTTAAAAAACTACTGGTCTGCTCCCCAGATTATACAAAATGATGTTCTTCAAAGGTCTTTGGATAAGTGAATAAATGGATAACCTTTGGATAAGTTAATCTTAAAATACTTCAGGTAAAATTACACATTTTCTTGCATAAATAACTTTTAAGCCAAAATATATTGGTTTTATTTAAATCTGAACTAGCAGGATGTTTGTATCCTGTATACCAAAGCCACTTGATAATATGAGTCAGGAGCTTTCAGTGGAGCTATACCAGTTTATACCAACACAGATTTTGGCCTTATATTTTCAGAGGAAAGTTATTAAGTATGGATAATAAACAAGACTTGTTTTGCACCATTCTTCCTGAAATACTCCAGTGTCTTGCAAACAATGGGGAAATCCTGCTTGCCTTACTCAAGGAAACAGAAACAGGATAAGCAAAACCAGGAAACACTGGCACTGAGACTGCTTATCTTCTAAGGGACTTAAGGGTAAAGTGGCATAAGAGAATGGAATACTGAATTTTATCTGAACATGAGAGAGGAATCTAAAATTGACCAATTTGGCAGAAACTCAGTTTCCTCTTCCCTAAAGCCTACCGAAAAATAGAGGAGAGTTAAAATCTTAATATTGTAGTGCTTCTGGTACTATTGTTATTGCTTTGTACCTCTTTATTTACTATTTCTCTCTCTGCGTTTACAAGTAATAATCCTTAGCACTTTTGCAATATTTTCTATCCAGAGATTTCAAAACACTTAATAAATATTAAGAGCTGATTGTGGCTCACCCTTCTATAACTATACAGTGGTAGAGAACAAATAAAGAATTTCCCTGCTTATTTGGCCCATGTACAGATCAGAGAAAACTGCACAGATAGCACAGGGATGACTTCTGCTTTGCTCTCCTAGGAACTATTCATATATGAAAGGGTGGGGAGCAAGCAGTCATGACTCTATTCTCCCCATCCCCATTCACACTTTTGACTACACTGGCTAGGTACAGACATTCATGGGGGTTGAGATCACATTTAAAATGGCCACTAGATTTGATGTAGTTCACCCAGGTGCAGCCCTTACACTTACATCCCTAGTTAGGTGGATCTAAGTGTGCGCAGTACAGAAGTTCAGGAAGGTTACATCAGTTTAAAAATGGCTGACCCAGTCTAAGTTATCTGTATCTCAGAGGTAATCTAGCTTAGATCAGGGCTGGCAAGACCGATCTGACTGAACTTCCTTATAATTTCCAGTGCAGCCACAGGGCTGTGCTTTTCCTACCTCCCTCTGGCCCCATCCCTACACAGACAACCCCTCCCATGGACCAACCACCCCCTCTCTGAGCCTGCCAAACCCTGCATCCTGCAAGCTCCCGGTGCCAGTTTTATCTGCATTTGCCAGTGTAGGGAGCTGAGGAAGTAAACTGGGAGGGGAGGAGGGGCAAGCAGGGTGGGGTGGGTTGCCTTAAGCAGGGGGGTGGGGGGGGTGTTCATCTGGTAGTGGGGAGGGTTATGGGGCTAAAAATAGCTCCTGGTCCCAGGGGAGGGAGAGAGACTTTCCATCCTGTCAAATCCCCATGCAGTCTCGCCAGCCCCTGTGATCTGCCCACTCCTCCTCCCACCCCAACTTCCTTCAATCAGGCTCCTGGGACTGGTGAATGCTGGTAAAACTGGCCCCGGGAGTGGTTTACAGGATTGGGGGCAATTTGATGGTATGGGGGGAGTTGGGGAGTTCAGGGGGGTTGGTTGGATTGGAGAGCCTCTCCAATCCCCTCAACCGCCCTGGATCCCCCAAGTCCCACTGTGTACCCCATTAGCACCCCATATCCCACCAAACTCTCCTGGACATTAGCAAACCCCCATAGACTAGGCTAGGCCCCCTGATCCCTCCTGATGTGGGGAAAAAGGGGGAAAGGGGCCAAGAGGCTTCCTCGGCTGACCAGAGAAATCCAGAGCAGCCTACGGGCAAAAAGGGGGGCATATAAAAAGTGGAAACGGGGAGAGATTACTAAAGAGGAGTATACCTCCTCTGCTCATGCTTGTAGGAAGGCAGTTAGAGAGGCCAAAGCTACGATGGAGCTAAGGATGGCATCCCAAGTTAAGGATAACAAAAAATTGTTTTTTTAGATATATAGGGAGTAAAAGGAAGGCCCAGGGTGGAATAGGACCTCTACTAAATGGGCATAAGCAATTGGTGACAGATAGGGGGGACAAGGCTGAACTCCTCAATGAGTTCTTTGCCTCAGTGTTCCTAAGCGAGGGGCAAGACAAGTCTCTCACTGGGGTTGTAGAGAGGCAGCAGCAGGGTGCCAGACTACCAAGCGTAGACCCTGAGATGATGCAGAAGCACTTGGAGGAACTGGATGCGTTTAAGTTGGCAGGCCCGGATGAGCTCCATCCGAGGGTACTGAAGGCACTGGCCGACATCATTGCCCAGCCACTGGCGGGAATATTCGAACGCTCGTGGCGCACGGGCCAGGTCCTGGAGGACTGGAAAAGGGCCAATGTGGTCCCCATTTTCAAGAAGGGGAGGAAGGAAGACCCGGGCAACTATAGGCCAGTCAGTCTCACCTCCATCCTTGGCAAAGTCTTTGAAAAAATTATCAAGGCTCACATTTGCGAGAGCCTGGCAGGAAAAATTATGCTGAGGGGAAACCAGCATGGGTTCGTAGCAGGTAGATCATGCCTGATTAATCTAGTCTCTTTTTATGACCAGGTTACAAAACACCTGGACGCAGGAGTAGGGGTTGATGTCGTTTACTTAGACTTCAGGAAGGCCTTCAATACGGTATCCCACCCCATACTGGTGAACAAGTTAAGAGGCTGTGACTTGGATGACTACACAGTCCGGTGGGTGGCGAATTGGCTAGAGGGTCGTACCCAGAAAGTCGTAGTGGATGGGTCGGTATCAACCTGGAAGGGTGTGGGCAGTGGGGTCCTGCAGGGCTCGGTCCTTGGACCGATACTCTTCAATGTCTTCATCAGCGACTTGGACGAGGGAGTGAAGTGTACTCTGTCCAAGTTTGTGGATGACACAAAACTGTGGGGGGAAGTGAACATGCCGGAGGGCAGGGAACAGCTACAAGCAGACCTGGACAGGTTGGACATATGAACACAAAACAACAGAATGCAGTTCAACAAGGAGAAATGCAAAGTGCTGCACCTAGGGAGGAAAAATGTCCAGCATACCTACTGCCTAGGAAATGACCTGCTTGGTGGCATGGAAGCGGAAAGGGATCTTGGAGTCCTAGTGGACTCCAAGATGAACATGAGTCGTCAGTGTGACGAAGCCATCAGAAAAGCTAATGGCACTTTATTGTGCATCAGCAGATGCATGACAAACAGAACCAAGGAGGTGATACTTCCCCTCTATCGGGTGCTGGTCAGACCGCAGTTGGAATACTGCATGCAATTTTGGGCGCCACACTTCAAGAGGGATGTGGACCACCTGGAGAGGGTCCAGAGAAGGGCCACTCGTATGGTTAAGGGCTTGCAGGCCAAGCCCTGGACCCTGCTTGCCCCCTGACCCCTCCAAGCCTCCCTGCTAGCTCCCTCATCCCAATTTACCTTAGTTTTAGGCATTCAGATGACTAAAGTAGAAATGCAAAACAAGAATAAATTAAATTATGTACATCAAGGTTTGCTGATTTAAAGTATGATTCAAATTATGGGTATGAATTATTTTATTTAATGTGTCCTGTATCTCTCAAATGATCTCAAGCAGTTTAAGTCAAATAAAGGTTACCAATATCTACCTTGGTCACAATGAGGCAAAAAGAGGATAATTTTTATCTATCTTTTATGTTGGAATCCACCAAGAAGTGTTGAAACTCCACATGGTGTCTCAGAACACTCAAGTTTGCATTTATATTCCCCTTATAACTAAAAGAAGTGGAATGGCTCAAATAGCTACATATGTAGACATCATAAATTATTCCTTCCAAAGTGAGTTGTAATTTATGCTTATTATATAGTCTCCAGATTTTCTTTCTCCATTTTTTTGCACATAGCATGCAATAAATAAGTTCATGGCAAGCTCCTGTCTTCATTGAAAACACACCTCCTTTAAGAAAATCACCACCATAAATATAAAAGACACAGATCTGATGTTCTGTCAGATAAAAACATTCTGGCAGATCAATACTTGAGTCAAGGAGGCTGCTAACAATCCCAAATAAACACACTCTGGGTGTGTACAAAAGTTCAGGCAGCCTGTTGGGGAGGCGCTCTAACTCACGGTGTTTAACACATGGCACCCAGCACTTTAATTATTGTACATAGCTTCTCCCAAAACCCCAGTAGGGGTATCTGGGCCAGGCCTGTGAGGCTGTTGGGGCTCTGTTTCCTCCCCACCCAACCTCCCCCCGCCCCAGCTTTGGGCATGGCAGCCTCTTCTGCTGTCAAGACACTCATGCAGGATGTGAAGGGGGAGGGGAGAGGGAGCTCCCCTGCCTTGCAGGCCCAGCCTGGATCCCCGCAACACCCTAGCAGAGGTAGCTAGGTGGGGCATGTGTGATGGGGTGAGGGGCTTCCTACCCCCATCCTCCCCAGCTGCACAGGGGAAAGAGAAATTTTCTGCCTCTTCTCTGTGACTGCCCCAGAGACAGGGCTGAGCTGGTGCTTTGCTCACCAGTGTGAGAGCCAGTCCAGCCTGCAAAGCTGCCAGGGATGCCAGTGGAATCACCCAAAATTAACCCTCATGGGGAACATGTACACAGGTTTCCTAAGGTCCTCTGCATTAGAGCACCACTGTCTGATACTACATCAGATTAGGGTTAAATTTTTGCATGACTGACTGTAATAGAGAACCCTAGCCCTGTTACTAGGAGGTAGCGCTGCCCCTTTAAGACCAGAGTCTATAGGAACAGCAAGTACCGGGAGGGTAGGGGTTAAAATCCGAACCACCCAGGCCAGTCAGCTGACAGGAAGGAGATAGGGCTCTGGGCACATATAAACCCCAGGGCCGGCTGGCAGGAGAGTTCTTTGGCAAGCTGTCAGGGAAAGGGAGCTCCTGCACAGCAGAAGTACCCAGGAATGCTGTGGCCACTGGCCAGACTGTTGATATGGCTAATGAGGCTCCAAGAGTCTACAAGGTAGCCAGAGCTGGGAGTTACTCAATTCAACAAGCAGTTTGGGGTTTTTAAGAGCCAGTGTGTGGCTTGCAGGACTTGTATTATGTTATAACCCAAGGGCTCATATTTATGTTGTTATTTTACCAGGCTGAGGCTATTGGGGAAAAGGAGGCCTTATTGTGCAGAGCCCCAGTACCAGGGGCCACAGTGACAGGGGGCTGAGCAGACCCCAGTGCCAGGGGGTGCAGTACCAGGGGGTAAGCAGACCCCAGCACCAGGGCGTGCAGCGCCATGGGGCGCAGCAACAGGGAGTGAGCAGACCAAGTGCCATAGGATGCAGGTCAACATCTATATAGCATCTGCAAAGCACGCAGGGGAGGTTTGGAGTGGTGGGTAGCGACCTCTAGTATCAGGGTAGTAAATGGGCAGCCTCCCACCTGAATAACATCATAATGATTGTTCCATCAAGGCATGGCAGGTGACAAAGGTGGGTGGGTAGCTCAGAAACAGAGGGTCAAGCCAACGTTAGACAGGCCTGGAGATGGACCCGTCATACCGACCAATTGAAAAGTGCTCTGCAACTGTGAATGTTTGTTGTGTTACAGGTATATAGCGTTTTAGGGGGCATCATTGTACAAAAAATATAACTTCTGCACACACGTATAGAGAAGAGATATGCATACTGCACCTCTTACTACAGGGATGTAGTAGACTGAGTAACCTATAGTGCAGCTGAGGAACCCTGGGAAGTCTTCTACCTTTGACAGCAGAATGACACTTTGCACTCCTACTGAAAAGTTATAAATGTGTAAATGTAGTTAACTTAATTCAATCCTTATTAATGAAACTGCTTACTGGTAATAACCCTACAGTAAATATACTCTTGAGATTTAAAACTAAGCCTGTCACCTGGATCTTTACTTTTGACTGATAAGAATTCTTATCATAGGAACAATGTATGTTTGTGCTTTTTATCCCCTAAAATGTAACATTTTCATGTATTAGTCAATTTGGGTAATAAACTGAAATAAGACGTATTTTTCTAAATAGTTGGTTAATCACTACTTGAGTTGAAAAGAGTGTGTAGAAGCAGATGGCAAAAAAACAGGATTCAAGTAAGGGACAGATGCCTTCGTATTAGGGGGCTACAAACTAAATCTCATGAATTCCTGTTGTAGACATGATCATTGTTCTGTTTGCTTAAGAAGTGAAAGATGACTAATTACAACAATTATCAATTGCTGTTTGACATCTTTTTGGATAGTCATTAAATACTGTTACAAATAATTATATTAATCCTTTTTCCATAGGTTGAGTAGTTTGAGGGATGCCAGTATTGGCATTCTTTATGGAATTAATGCATTAGTGGATATTTAATTTAAAATGGGTATGGATGTGCTTCTGATTAAACAGTCTGTGAGTCCTGTTCATTACAACTACTTAAATGCATATGGATCCTGGGAAAACAGAAGGCCAGGACAATCCATACCGAAGTTCTGCGCCTCCAAATCAGTTCTGCATCCCCCTTCCCCACTTCCTGGCAACATTTAAAGGGATTTTTTCAATGTAGAGAAGTGTACAGTGGAATGACAACACAGTCAGGAGCTGTTTTATCTTTCAGGGCAAATTCTATAATACCATGACAGGAAATTGGGGAATCATACATGTTCCACAGAGCCTCGTGCACAGTTTTCCCTAGGTGTCTTGGAAAAAGCTGTGCATGGCTTAGGAAATATGCTGTAGAGGTGTTTAATTGGCGACCCTTCAAAATATAGAGAAGACTGAATTGAGAAACAGCTTTAATATTTCCTTTAAATTTTTTGTCATATTGTTCTAGCTAATCCCTACAAATACAAGAGCTAAGAACTATATGAGCATGTAGCTTAAAGGGTGTGTTCACATTAATCAAATGTATGTGTAAATGTTAGCCTATTAGTAAAGCAGACTATTTCAGAAGCGCTGTCAGGCACACTCCTATTTACATTATGTATTTCCAGATATTATATGATGATTGTAACTGGGAAACCTGGAAAAAGCACAATGCATATAGTATATTTGTATTAATTTATAAATGACTGGTAACTACTGCATTGTGTGAACCTTAGCAGATATTGTTCACAAATGGGATATTTGTTACAATTAATTGAATATTTTACTGAATGACTGAAAATTGTATTGCTATGATTAAAGAAAGAAGTTCATAACTATTGGTAGAGACTGAAAAACACTTTATCTGTACTATGTGTTGAACATAAACATGCTCAAAGACAAGATAAGGATGGTGATTTTTATAATTTATATTTTTCTCTAGCTTTGGTTCAAAGTTTGATTATGACAAAAGCAAGGACCTCCATGAAAATCATATGCTGCAGAAGTAGGAACATTTAAGAAAAAAATTCAATGACTATCCATTTTATTTGAAGTCACAAATAGCCATCTCCATCCAATTGGGTATATACAATGCAACAAAATCTTTCAGACATGATCATGTACAATTTCATAACACCACAATATATTATATAGTTTTTGTCTTGATGAATTGAAAAATACTGTAGATAATATTTCACTAGTATACAGCACCTTTCCTCAGAAAGTACTACATGCACTAAATACACAGAACTTTGTGGAATAGCACATTTCTCAGGAGTAAAGAATAGCATTTATGACCTACAAATGTAATATACTATTACACCATATTCTAGTTTCTTGGGAAACAGTATATCAGGTCAGTTGTTTTAGTGGAACAACCCTCAGAAACAAATAATTTTGTCTAATGAAAATGTATGAATTTCTTAATTGGGATAACAGCATAAATTTGCCTGGTGCAAAGTAACTTAATCATAAGTAACTAGGTGTAAAATAAGTGACAAATACTCAGATATGATCTTTTAGATTACAAGTTGCGCCAAAAAGATTAAGGAGTACCCTTTTACTTTAGTATTCAGAGGACTTTGGCAACAACTATCTGGATTTAATGTACTCTGATCAAGACTTTAACTTAAACCCCATGTCCATATGTATTATAGTAAGGGTTTTCACTATCACATAATTTTCTCATATTTTTCTTACAATTTACATACGCACTTGTAACGACTTGTAATATGGTGTGTACAAAATGAGCAGATCCCATTAAAATTCTTATTTGAAAGCAGACAGTTTAACATATTCATGCTACATTTATGTTGATGATGACATATAGCATTACTGACTAGCTGTGAAAATCTATGATCATTTGTAGAAATTGAGAATGATGTTAAGCCTTCTATTTCTATTTGACCATATTCACATAGAAATATATTGATACTTTTTACATCCAGAAGATAAAAGAATTAGAATAAAATTAGAATTCCATACAGAAATTCTAATTCATTAAACAACATTAAAATATATTTTAAAATATATCCATGAGTTGCAAAAAAATAAATATTTATTATTCATGGAGATAATTTGAGGACAAATTAGAAGAAAAAATGCAAATATACTTCTCCACAAGAGACAAAGAGAAATATGCATCATTAATATAACTTAATACATCTATATCTAAAAACTGTGTGTGTATATATGTGTGTGTGTGTGTGTGTGTGTGTGTGTGTGTGTGTGTGTATACTTTCGTCCTTCATGGGCAAAGATGACCACATCCAGTGGGAGAAGGGGAGGGAAGAAGAAAGAAAAGTGGAGAAGGAGAAAAGAGAAAAGGAGAAAGAAGGAAAAGGAGAAGAAAGGGAAGAGAACGAAGGTGGGTGGGGTTGGAGGCTAGGTCACGTGAGTATGTAGGTGACTTATGTCATATTGAATGTAATATTTGAATGTTTGTAATAGTTGCCCATTAGCCAGTTCAGGAAGAAGACAAGATTCATCTCCTTATCTAGGCCATTGTTTTGGCCTACGTGCGGAAGGTCCTGACTTTGCTCAAAGTCTTAACTCTTGAATTTTATCTTTAGAGGCCTTTAACAAAGTTAACCTAAAAATGACCCTTAAGCAAATATCCCAAGAAATCAAACCCTAGGAGCCTTTGAAAAGATTGGAAAGAAAGGAAATTCTCCAAAATAATTAAAATGGTCAACAAAAGAACCTGAACCCAGCAGAAATCTGTTAAGAAAGTTCCGAGCCCAAATTTGGGAGTAGCGACAGGTTTGGGTAAGAGGGGCCCAAGACAGCAACTCACTCAATAAAAACTGTAACCTACTGTCCCAATTTGGAGGTAACCTCACTTGCAGAACAACTAAGGAAGAATCACAAGTGTAGGCCGGATCAGACTGATCACCTGAACCACCCTGTCCGTGAACACGAATCTCTTAATTCATGCTGAAGCTGCGGAGCGCCCGAAAGGGACTGAAGGAAGGGGACTTAGTCCTATCAGTATTGAGGCCAGCCCATTGAACCGTACTACTGAGGCCAACCCATTAAATTGTACTACTGAGGAATGAAAGCATATCTAGGTATTTGGCTTCTCGGAATTCTAGGATTGTAAGTATATCATGAAAATAATAGTATTGATCCAAATTTAACTTTGAGTTGTAATTGTAGTTGTTTTTGTAATACTAATTCTTATAGCATTGTTTGGGAAGGAAGTGCATTTGGAGCATTGTTTCTGATATATGTAGTTATTGTGTTCTTAATGTTTGTGGTATTTCTTAAAGCTAAGCAGTGTTATATGCATAGCAAAGAATTTTAAAATAAAATTGTGCTGTATGAATTAAGAGTGTAATCATTGTGAAATCATGCAAGTAGCTAAAAATTTCCCCAGCCAGTGCATCAAACGAATCAGTAAGTTGTGTGGGATCTTCTCTATTCCATAACCCACTAGAGACAACTTATAAGTCCCATCTTTGCACTGATGTCTGTACCTAGCTTAGGAAGAAAAAGTGATATCTCAAGCTATTGTCTCTCTTCCTTTGCTTCTTTTCTTCTGCTTAGAACATGGTTGCCAAATTTGCATGGAAGTGGTTTTACTCCCAAGCTTGTCATCCTACTTACGGTTTCATAGTTTCATAGTTGGTAGGGTTGGAAGGGACCTGAGCAGATCATCAAGTCCGACCCCCTGCCATGGGCAGGAAACAATGCTGGGGTCAAACGACCCCGGCTAGGTGATTATCTAGCCTCCTTTTGAAGACCCCCAGGGTAGGAGTGAGCACCTCCCTTGGAAGTTGGTTCCAGATCCTAGCTGCCCTGACAGTGAAGTAGTGCTTCCTGATATCTAGCCTGAATCTACTCTCAGTCAACTTATGGCCATTATTCCTTGTTACTCCCAGTAGTGCTTGGGGGAACAGGGACTCTCCCATTGCTTGCTGGTCCCCCTTGACCAGTTTATAGACGGCCACCAGATCCCCTCTCAGCCTTCTCTTGTGGAGGCTGAATAGGTTTAGGTCCTGTAGCTTCTCCTCGTAGGATTTGCCCTGCTGCCCCCTGGTCATGCGAGTGGCCCTCCTCTGGACCCTCTCGATGCTGTCCACATCCCTCCAGAAGTGCAGCGCCCAGAACTGAACGCAATACTCCAACTGCAGCCTGACCAATGTCACATAGAGGGGGAGGATCACCTCCTTGGACCTGCTCGTGATGCATCTGTGGATGCATGACAAGGTGTGGTTAGCCTCCTTGACCGCGTCCCCACATTGGCAGCCCATGTTCATTTTGGCTTCAGTAATGACTCCGAGATCCTTTTCTGCCTCTGTGCTGATGAGAAGGGAGTTCCCAGCCTGTAGGTATGCTGCTGGTTCTTCCTCCCTGGGTGCAGCACCTTGCACTTGTCAGTGTTGAAACCCATCCTGTTCTCATCTGCCCACCCCTGTAACCTGTCCAGATCTAGTTGTAGCCTGTCCCTCTCTTCTAGTGTGTCCACTTCTCCCCACATCTTAGTGTCATCTGCGCATTTGAACACGGTGCTTTTCACCTTGTCCAAATCGCTGATGAAGATGTTGAACAGTGCGAGACCGAGCCCTTGGGAACCCCATTGCCCACATCCCTCTGGGTCAAAAATGACCCATTCACCACCACTCTCTGGGTGCGGCCCTTCAGCCAATTTGCGACCCATCTGACTGTAGGCATTGACACCACAGTCACCTAATTTTTTAATGAGAATGGGGTGAGAGACAGTGGTGAAGGCCTTCCTAAAGGTGTGAGCCCTGATGGTGTGAGACCTGATGTTATAATTGAACTTCAATGTGAGTTGGGACCCCACTTTTAATGTTTTAACTGCTATAGGATCATAGACCCAGTTTGAAAACTTTTAGTTTATAACCTTCCTCAGATGTCCTTCATGGGCAAGTCCAGACGAGTGCACACGTGCCTTCTTGCAGCATTTCAAAGCCCTTTGAGATACTGCAAGTGGCATGTGTGGCAATGAGAAAACATTCCCCGTACTGCAAATTTGAAGTGCAGGGGCAAAATTAGACCCTTGGATATCCAGGGGTCAACAAAAATCGCAGCGGAAAAAAATAGGGCAGGGCATGGTTTGGGACAGTGCCCTGAGCCAACTAGAGGCTGGGTCCTCCACAGAGATGCTCTGGTAGCAGCCAGAGTGTCTCTATGGCTGGCTCTTGCCCTGGTACTGAAGCACATTGCCTGCCTGTGCAGGGCAGGAAGAGTGACAGCTGCAGGGAGCTGGACCTGGGCTCCAGTGCTGGTAAGTAGGGGGTGGAGGGGCTGGAGGAGGGGAGAGGGGATCATGGTGGGGGACCCCTGCTGGCCCTGTCCCCTCCCCCAGGCCCCCAGATCACTGTTCCACCCATCCCCATCCCCTGCCTTCATCCTGAGCCCCCAATCACTGCCCCACCCCTGCCTGCTCCCCCAGCCCCCCTGATCACTGCCCCACTCAGCGCCAACCCCTGCCTACCCCCTGAGCCCCCCATCACTGCCCTACCTGGCCCCATCATTCCCTAGCCCCCTGAGTCCCCCCATCACTGCCCTGCTTGGCCTTATTCCCCGCCTGCCCACCGAGCCCCCCGATAACTGCCCTGCCTGGCCCCACCCCATGCTTGACCCTCTGGGCTCCAGCATCCCGGCAATTTAAAAAAAAAAAAAAAAGAACCAACCCCACACTCACTGGCAGTAGTAGCTGCCGTTGGGGGCTACTGGGTCATCCCCCACCCCATAGTGTGGGGCCAGAAGACAGCTGCAGCAGCCCCAGCTTGGGCTCTGCTGCCTCCTGCTGCCCTGTGCTACATAGGGGGGCTCTGCCAGGAGGCTCCAGAGCCCCCACAGCCCCTGCTACTGCTGGTGAGTAGAGGCTTTTTTTCTTTTTTTTTTTAAAGTGCCAGAGGCTGGGGGGCAGCCATTGGGGGGGCCTGGGAGAGCAGGCAGGGGGTGGGGCCAGATGGGGGAACAATCCAGGGGACAAGGGAAGCAAGCAGGGGTGGGGCATGTAGGCCCAGCATGGGGGGGTGATAGCCCCTGCTAGGGCCATTTGGCCCCTGTGGGTGGGCTGTGGCCCCTGTGGGGGGCAGCAAAGCATATAGGTATTTAGAATTCACTTTATTATGATGATAGAGACACCGGTAGTCTTCCAAATTGCTTTAACACTGCAGCTATATCAATAAAATATTACCCAATTGATCGCTTTCTCTGTCTCTCACTCTCTCTCTATATAGTGGTCTTTTGTTTTAATTATGGAGGAACATGGATTTGGGGGTATTTTACAGAGTGACTTTTGAATTTTTTTATCAGGGGTTTTTCACTTTTCAAACAGCAAACACTAGAATTCCTGCTAGGAAGGCCAGTGGCAGGACCCTGCCCGCTCAGAGCTGGCACCTTGGACCCAGCTGGCTGTGGCTGACTTCCTGGCCAACTGGGGCTAGGAGGACATGTTTTGACAGTTCAAAGCAAGCCACCACACCTGGAACATCTTCTGCGCAATAGCTGCCTAGATGGACACACATGGCAGTAGTGCTGCACAAAGGCCAACTCTACAGCCACAGTCCACTGGCAGCTGGTCCAGAGGACAGATGACTCTAGTGGCTGTGCAGTCCCCATCCAGGTCTGGCAGGTGCGCAGCAGGTCACAGCCAGGCAGCAGCCCCCACTGCCAGACTGCTGCAGTGGGTAAAGGTGTAGGGAACTCTCGGGGCTGCTACAGCAGCCCAGCTGGCACAAGGGGTAGTGTCCCTAGGTACCAGTTGGCTGGGCCCCAGAAGCTCCTGAATGCAAGTAGCCATGAGCTACTTGACAGGGCAGCCTTCTGTACTGCTGGGGCCAGGACAGGGCAGCTTTTTATACTGCTGGAGACAGCACAGGTGCTGGCCCTGGGCTCTTGCTCCCCCTGGCTGCAGATCCGGGAGGAGCCAGGTGGGGTTATTTTGCCCCAAGTGGTACAATTTGCCCCACACCAAAGTGCATGTCCAGGCACGTGCGCTGAGGCAAAAAGCCCCGACTCAAATTTGCACCACTTCTATTTGAGCTGCTGCAAGTGCACATGCTTGCACGTGTGGATGCACCCCATGAGTTAAAAATAAGAGTACACATATTCTCACATCAACTTCTCATCCTCTTTTTCTCCCCATCTATAAAAATTCTTCAACAAGAAATAACATTTAAGTTTATAGATTCAAATAAGTTACACATTTCAACATTTCAGAGCTGCTCATCTTCTGAGATCATATGAAAAAAGTATTTTATTTCATTACATTTACAGTTACCAATTTTCAGTTTAATTGCAAATATCCCCTCCTCATTTTATGACAAGGGAGACCACATGTTTCTTTAGAATTTTAATTATTGTGTCTAATTTTTCATGCTCCCTCTTGCTTTTCTTCTCTAAGGTCAAAAACCCTTGTTGACCTCTCTTCGTATAAGAGTTTATGCATACCCTTAATTAATCTTTCTGAATACCTGTGACCCACCTCTGATTTTTTTTTAAATTCTTTTTCAGATAGAGCGATTATATTCCTGATGAGACTTGGACCACTGATTTATATAATAGCATCCAGAACCAGCTTTAGAGAAAAGGGTGCCCTGGACAAACTTGCATTTTGGCACCCACCTGGCACCCTTCTCAAGTCACCAGTGCTGCTGCCGTGCTGCAGAGGGGCTCCATCTGCCAGGCAAGGGAGCTGGGCAGGGCATCTGCCTGTGGAAGGGGTTGCCAGATGCAGCCCCTTAGAGCTGAAGCGGAGAGAGCAAGAGCTGGCAATGAGTGGCCAGCAAGTGGTGACACAGGGGCTCCAGTGGCCGCCACGGCGCTCCTCCAGGGCCTGACAAGCAACTGGCCACGTGCAGGCAAGACTTGACCCGAGCCCTGCCCTGCTTCCCTCCGCAGGTTGCTGCCCCAGCCTGGGGCTCCCTGCATGTGCTGCCCTGTCTTGTCCTGCCCCACTGGGGTGGGAACAGATGCTGCTGCTGCCTGTGTGCAGAGTCCCAGGCAGCTTGCCCTGCTGAGGCCCCTACCCTTCCCCCTGCCCTGGCTTTGTGTGGGGCCCTAAACAATGCCCCATGCTGGCACTGCTACCTGTTACTCATGGAGCCTGTGCACGTGTGTGTGACCCCCCTGACCACAGTGCCCCAGGCAGTCACCCACATTGCCCAATATTTTCTTTGATGTATCCATCCTGTTCAAAATCAATCAACTCCTGACACCGTGTCATGTAACAATTGTAAAGATAAAGAGAAAAAGATTGTTTTCTTCAAATGCAAAACACAGAATGTTATTAGAATAAAGCAAATACAATTATCTCTACAGCTATTTCATTACGATATCATCTCTAAAACTATTCTGTCTTATCCTGTTTTACTGAGGAGCACCTATCTAGAACCTTTCCTAAAACCCCTTCCTGGTTGGCTTGCTGTTTAATTTTACAGATTAAAAAAAGTCGTATGTGTATCCTCATAGAAACCACGTTTCAGCATGCCATGTTGCATCATGATTTAACCTGGACAACTCAGATTAAGCTTTGTATGCTTGGACCTGTTGTCCCTACAGTCTGCATTCTTTGTATCAGACATGAGGTAGTATGCATAGCTACTGGGCCAAGTTTGTGATGGCAGCAATGAATTAGCTAATGTGTGAGCAAATTGATGACCATATTCCTAAAGCAAATGGTGAAAGAAGCAATAACTAACTTCATCCTAATGTAGGATATAAACAATTGGTTAATTAACAAGTTGATGAGATTAGTTAATGCTTGTAAAGCACTCTGAATTCCTAGAAATGCTAAGTATTGTTACAATAAATCAGTTGGGTTGGAACTGGCTGTTTATGCAGCATCCCCAGTAGGTGTGAATGGAAAAGTGGGCATTGCCAAGTCTCGTCTCCATGACAGCAGTATTGCTAACTCTTACCACTTCATGGCAAGACTTACGTGTTCTTCTTAAAGCCCGGGTTTCTGGAAATAGATCAGAATTCCCACATCATCTTTTTTAAACAAGCTTTTTTTTTTTACCCCTCAAAGTTGCAGAGAAAGCAGGTCTAGGGTGTACAAAGCACAGGGTAAAGCCACAGAGTCCAACATCTATCACTTTCCTGACCTCGTTATGTTTAAGTCAATCTAATGAGTTTTGAGTGAATCCGATTAGTAATGCGTTTACAGCTACCGGCTTCTCTCAGGTTTTGGGCAAAGCATTTGATGGCTTGAGGGTTTAGGAAAGGCCCCGTTAGATGATGTTTGCTGGTGCTCAACCGCTCACCCCTCATCTCCTCACAAAGCCTGTACCTCCCATTAATGACAGCAGTTTTGCCATCCATTATTGGGGGGATAACAAGAAGCCCCAGACCAGTGCTTCTCAGCCTTTTTAGACTCAAGGAGCCCCACACGGGACTCGGGGCACTCTGCGGGTTCATCTCGCGAGTCAGGACTGCGCCCCAAGCAGCGCGCACCGCGTGGCACGGCACCGGCGGAGGATCGCTGCCCCATCTGTGATGAGGCAGGACCCGGCTACCTGGCCTATTCCCTTAGCTTAGAGCCTGCGGGAAGCAGAAGACAGAAGGCGCGCGGAGGTGTTTGTGGAGACCGGTTGCAAGAGCCGGAAAAGGCTGCGAGTGGCAGCACAGCCGTGTCTTTTCTTTCTGGGGCTGCCACAGTAAGACTAATCAGGCACCCCCTCCCCCGCGGGTCACCGCCAACCGCCGCCCACTGCCCGTTTGGTCCAACGTCGCAAGCCCAACCGCCGCGCACCGCCCCTCCCCCCGCACTCCGCGGCTGCGCGCGGCGCTCCGGGCCAGGGGCATTTCTGCGCAGGCGCCGCCGCTGCTCAGCTTCTGCCCCCTCCCCCCTGTGCGTGCGCGCGTGTGTATGTGTGCCCGCGGCGGAGCCTCCTCGCCTCTCCTCTCTTCTCCTTCCCCCTGTCTGCTCCGAGCTGCGCCGCGGCGGGATGCGGGGAGTCCGTGCTGGCTGAGCGGCTGCAGCCGGTCCTGCCTTGCCCGCGCTGCAGGTGAGCGTGGCCGGGCGGGGAGCGCGCGTGGGCCGCTGCCCGACCCCCGGGGCACCGCCACTGGCATTGTCCGGTGCCCCGCTCCGGGCCCGGCTGCGGATTGGAGGCGCGCGGTGCCTCCCAGATCCGGGGAGGTCCTGAGCCCGTTGTGCTGCCGGCGGAGCAGGGTCCCCGCGGGCTGTGGGGCGGGGGGCCGGGCCGGGCCGGGCGCGGGGGCAAGATGGAGGGGCGCGCGGGGTTTAAGTTGGGCACGTCGCCCCTGATGGAGGCGGTGGGAGCGGGTCGGGGCCGCGGCCTGAGTGGGTCCTGCTTCCCGCCCGGTCGGTTGGGGCCCACGGCGTGCGCGTGCGGGACGGGCCCGAGCGCCCCGGGGGCTGAGATGAAGCTGGTGTGGAGCAGAGCCAGCGCCAGCCTCGGGGGAGCCTTCAGCAGCCGGGCAGGGCTGGGGAGGGCAGCCAAGCGATCAGCTGGGCTGTAGCACCGCTCCTGGTTTCAATGGGGCCCGCTGGTGAGGAGCTGCCCTGGGAGGGTTTGAGGCGGTGTGCCGAGGAGGTGGGAGCTGGCTCGGCCCGAGGAGGGTTCATGAGTGCAGACTTTGCCCTAGGGAGGGGTGGGCTGGGCTCCCAGCACCACCCTCACCACAGGGACAGGGGCTAGTTGTGAAGTAGGGAGGAAACTTTAGCTTACCCCTCCCAGAGTTCACAGCTGGTGATATTATTGCCCTTGCAGCTGGGAACCACTAGAAGACAAATGGGGCCTAGCTGGTAGACATGGGGGCTGTGTAGACTGGACACAGGGTTAGTCAACTGTCTTATGCTGAGACTAGCAACAGCAGTAGGCAACCACGTACTGCGAGATGCGCGGTTGGAGATCACTTCACTTACTTCCCCCACAGGTAGACCAGTGAATCTTTGCGTGTGTCTAGGTTATAGGGTGTAGATTGTAGCTGTGCTGGTTTAAGGACATGGGCAGGCAAGGTTCTTTGGGTATCTTTTATTTTATCTTTTATTTGGGTATCAATATCTTTTATTTTATCCTAGGTATAAGAGTAATCTTTGTGCTGATAGGAAGCACCTTACCTCCATTTTCCCAGAGAAGTATTACACGGCCTAGAACTCTGTAAAAAATGTCTGTTATATTTTCCTTCTTTCCAAGTAACTGAACTGGACCCGTCCAGTGATTTATGGTTTTTTCCCATAAAGTGGGCATATTTTCAATCCCTTTATGTAAAGTATTACTGGTCATAACCTGTTCTTGTTTTTTTTTCCTTATCACAGAATATTATATATTCATACAACAGCAAGAAAATGATAAAATTAAAGTCTCCATCCAGTATTCTTTGGACTGATAATGTATATATGCTGCTTATTAGCTTCAGATTACTGTAGGTATTTAATAATAGCAGGATGTTCATAATCATCACTCAAAGAGAAGCTGACTGGGGCCTTGATTCTGTAAGTTAATGTGCTCCACAGTGATACAAGAAGCTGCTCACATAGTTCAAACTGAAGTGTCAGTGTGTAATGGAGAAGTTGTAGTGTCAGTGCATATTGCAGAAATTGATATTGCTTTGTCTTTCCAGGGGTACTTTTCTGGCTTTGAAGACTGGCAGTTTCTCTGATAAATGCTGCATTTATGTGATATTTTATTTAAATATGGTATTTTGGTTCTGAGAGGGAAATCACTTGTGGATGCAAAATTATTTTACCTTCTAAGGCCTCTTTGTATACCCATGTGTGGGTTAGTAGTTTATGGATGCAGACACACAATGTGATTACTAGGGGATAATTTAACCCGGATTTTACTTAGTGGTGAGAAGTGAGCATCTGACCAGCTGGCTGCTCTCATTGTGTGCTGCCCCTTAAAGTGCTTGGCCTCTAGGCAGTGGGGGCTAGTTTTCACTGAGCAAGTATTTAGTCAATCCCATGATGGGTAAGGTAGCAGACAGTGGCACACTGGTTTAGTTTACACTGATGTATAGTTGGTCCTCACTTTCTGCAGAGTAACTTCACTCCAGAGTGGAATGACGTACACTAATATAAGGCTATTTTGATATGTCTTTGCAACTTTTATGCAAAGTAAAGCCAGATTAGTCTAGTCTTCTGCCAGGAGTGTCTCTTAGGGTTGCAGAAGCACCGTGTCACGGGGCACCTCGCTGCCCCGCTCCTAGAGAGGGGAAAACTGCTGGGGAAAAGCCCTAGCAGGGATAATGAGTGCAGCTGTGAGTTGCCAGGGCAACTCCAGATAGACTGACTCACACCTGATGGTGGTCAGCTGGTAATGTAGGGCAGGGCTTGGCCCTCATAAAGCCCAGGGCTGAGGCCAGGCTGGCAGTTCCCTGCTGGCGGCCAGACGGAGAGGAGCTCCTGGGGCTGAGATGCGAGAACTGCTCGAGCAGAGTAGAGGATGGCGGCTCCAGGGGACTGGAGCAATGTTGTTATAGCTAGGCAGCCTTAAGTTAGGTTGTAGCCAGGAGGCTTGTGGTTTTGTTGTTGTTGTTTATTACACCAGTGGCTAGGGTGAGGCTATAAGGGGTTGGAGGAGGCCTCATAGGGACCCCTGGAGGAGTGGGGGCCCCAGCGCCTGAGGAGGGCACAGCGTACTCATTGGGGACTCACAACGAAGGGTGAGGACCCCAGCGCCAGAGCAGGCGTGGCATACTCGGGGGGGAACCCCCAGTGGTATGGGGACCCTGGCACCAGTAAGGGCTCAGTATCCTTAAAGGGGCCTCACAGCAGAGTGTGAGGACCCTGGCACCCAGCGTGGGCACAGCGAGCCCCAGAGAGGGGGCAGTATTATTAGGAAGACCAGCGTGGGCACAGCAAGCCCCAGAGTGGGGCAGTATTATTAGGAAGCCTGGCGTGGGTGCAGCGAGCCCCAGGGAAGGGGGCGGCATTATTAAGGAGCCCAGCGGGGGCACAGCAAGCCCCAGTGAAGGAGTGATAGTATCAGGAAGCCCGGTGCGGGCATGTAAGGTCCCAGAGAAGGGGGACTATTGAGAATCCTGAGACGGTCGTAGCGAGCCCGGCTGTAGGCTAGTACGGCAATAGCCCTCAGTTAGGGGCAGGGTGCTGCGGTGGACCCCGACAGAAGGGGCTAGCAGTACAACACCCTAGGAGAAAGGCAAGGTGCTACGGTGGTCCCCGGCAAAGGGGGATAGTGGCGCGGTGAGCCTGGATAAGAGAGGGTAGCCGTGTGGTGGGCCTAAAGGACCGGAGACTCGATAGGAAGTCCTGTAGTGGGCTAGATTATTTTAGAGAAGGCCCAGAGTGGGCTCGACGAGAGTCCCCGTGAGGGGCCGTATATTAAAGAAGGTCCGGGAGTGGGCTAGACTACAGAGGAGGCCTGGGGGAGCGGGCGTGTATTTTGACAGACCAATGTCCAGTACATCTGCGAGGCTTGGGGCGTGGTATTAGGGGTTGGTAGGAGCCACGTGTAGCCCATAAGGCTAGGGTGCCTGGAACACACCCAGTGTACAGGGAGACCCCCGGTGGGTCCGGTAGAACACAGGGACGGAGGTCCCAGCTAACCGTGCCTAGGAGATGTAAGGCAGCCTCCCAACTTCACTCAAGATCAAAGACGTGGCGGGCGAGAATAGAGGGTGCCCTTGGGCTGAATAGGCACGGAGAGGGGGCCTTAAGGGGATCACGGCCCTCCTGTAGGACCCTGCCGTGACACACCTTCTAGTGAAGTGGTTTTCATACTGTTGCGTGGAACCATGGGGTTCTGCAGTAGGTCCTCAGGAGGTCCATGATGAGACTGGGAGTAATGGTGAAGCAGTCTGGGAGGCAGTGTGCTGCCATTGTGGGGCTGGGTGGCTTGGCTCCTAGTCCATATCAGTATTTAGCATGGGGTTAGAGGTTCCGTGGTAGAAGTGATATGAAAGGGTTCCTTGACTTTAAGAAGTTGGAAAGTCACTGCTCTAGTGACATTAGTGTTTGCCTAAGTGCCCTTCTCATGGGGACTGATTAAAGCTTATTCTACACTGGAATACTAAAGTGCCTCAGCATGTGTGAGAGAGTTACCTATAGGTGAGAGATCTAGACCAGCCACTTGGAGTTTGGTTTATACCTTTAATGCAGACTCTTAGTGTTGCAACCTCAGTCTTTGACAAAGAGTGTTTTGAGGGTCAAAGAAGAAACAGAAATTAGAATCATAGAAAATTAAGTTTGGAAGGGGCCTCAAAGTCATCTAGTCCAGTGTTTCTCAACCCATGGATCATGACCCAAACTTGGGTCACAAGAGGATTTTAAAGCGTTATCTGGAGGTCTGAGGGAAATGCTGCAAGGCTGCATGGAGCAGGGCAGCATAAAGCAGCAGGAGAGAGAGGTAGGGGTCTGGATGTAGCAGCTGGAAGGGAAGAGGGGGGAGAGAGACTGTGGGTCAGAGACTGGGATGGTGTGGCTCACAGCAAGCTGATAGTTATGCTAATAGATCCCACTGTGAAAAAAGTCTGAGAACCACTGATCTAGTCCAACCTCCTGCTCAAAGCAGGACCATCCCAGACTAGATCATCCCAGCCAAAGCTTTGTATAGCTGGGCCTTGAAAACTTCCAAGGATGGAGCTTCCAGCACCTCTAGATAACCTGTTTCAGTATTTTACTAACCTCGTGAGAGAGTTTTTCCTAATATCCAACCTAAATTTCCCTTGCTGCAACTTGAGACACTAGCTCCTTGTTCTGTCATCTGCCACCACTGAGAACAGTCTAGCTCCGTCTTTTGAACCCCCCTTCAGGTAGTTGAAGGCTGCTATTAAATCCCCTCTGTCTTGTCTTCTCTAGACTAAATAAGCCCAGTTCCCTCAGCCTGTCCTTGGAAGTCATGTCCCACAGCCCCCTCACTGTTTCTGTTGCCCTCTGTACTCCAGATGTGGCCTCACTAGTGCTGAATAGAGGGAAATAATTACTTTCCTTGACCTACTGGCAACACACCTACCAATGCAACCCAGTATGCCATTACCCTTCTTGGCAACAAGGGCACACTGCTGGTTCATATTCAGCTTACCATCTGCTGTAACCCTCAGGTCCTTTTCTGCAGAGCTGCTGCCCAGCCAGTCAACCCCCAGCCTGTCCTGGTGGATGGGATTCTTCCATCCTAAGTGCAGGACTTTGCACTTGTCCTTGTTGAATCTCATGAGATTCCTTTTGGCCCAATCCTCCAATTTGTCTAAGTCACTCTGAATTCTAGCCCTACCCTCCAGCGTTTCTACTATTCCTCCCAGCTTGGTGTCATCTGCAAACTTGCTGAGGGGGTGCACTCTATGCCATCTTCCAGGTCATAGATGAATATGTTGCACAAAACCAGCCCCAGGACCGTCCTCTGTGACACTCCATTTGATACCAGCTGTCAGCTAGACCTTCTGGGAACATATTTTTGGGAGTTGCCTCAGTACAGGTAACCCCCGCTTAACGCTCTTAATTGGTTCCGGGAAAACCGAGTGTTAAGCAAAACCATGCTAAACGAAACACATTTCCCCATAGGGTTTAATGTAAATAGAAATAATTGGCTACTTCTGGTTCTTGCTGTAGCTTCTCACCATCGCTGCTGCCTCTCCACACCCCTCCATCTGCCTGTTGGCTACTCTGGTCCCAAGTGCCAGCCCGTGCCCCATGCTCCTGCTGGCTCCGGCCCCATGGGGCCCCACACTCATGCTTCTCCCTACTGCTGCTTCTCCCCACCCCGCCGCCTGCCAGCCGCTCTGGCACCGTGTGCTAGCCCAGGCCCCCACTCCTGCTCCCCTGGCCCTGCGGCACCAGGGCGGGCCCCGAGCTCATGTCTACCTGCCCACTCACCACTTCTTGCTGCTGCTGTTTGACTGAGCGTTATAATGAAACTGGCTCAGCACCAAGTGAAATGAGGTATGAATTTTAAATGAGCGCTGTAGCGCTAATTGGAACCGTGTTAAGCAGGGGCTGCCTGTACATTCTTGGTTCCCATCAGTTTCTGTGTTCCCATCTACCTCCACTTGCTAAAAAACAGATTCATATTAGTTTACTTTAAAAATCGCTATTGGAATACTTTTGTTTTCTTAGCTTTGCGATTTAGTTTTTAAGCTTATGATAGAAAGTATTTACCAAGTGATTTCCCCTAAGTTCTAGTTGTATATTTTTTCTCAATATACAAGGAGCTAAAACATGACAAAACATTACAATACTTTCAGAATGACAATTTTGGTGGCTGTATAGTCCTTACAAGAAGACCCTCACCTGATAAAGATTTTGTGAACTTGGTGCTAGTAGTGGGCATGAACGCACAATGGGACATGCATAGAGGGTACTCTAACAGCAGTGACTTTTAATCTAATTTTTCTTTAAAAAATTAGTTGTTTGTTTTTAAACATGGCTTTAGGACTTCAACTTTTTTCCAGTGTTAATGTTTCACTTGACATGCTTTCAGACATTGTCAAATGTTTGAATTGATAATGATTCAGCTCTGTCTACAACCATTGTTTTTCCAAAATTAATTCTTAAAAAATATTTGGAACCAAGTCTGTGTCCTATTGATTTCAATGGAGCCATGATTTGGTCCTTGATTGATTTTTGTACTTTCTCAGAACTTAGAGTAATTTAGATTCCTGTTTTAATTCAGTAGACAAAACTGAATTGAGAACTTTGCTTTACGGGTGGGGAATGTAATCCAATGACTTGCCTTTATGCTGAATGAATCATACATGGTATATTTCATTACAAAAGCAGGATGTGTATTTGTTTTGAGAGGATCTTTTGAAAAGTCCTGTATTTACAACGATAAAAGACCAAGTAATTTTTGAGAATATATTTAAAAATGCCTTTCCAACATCTTTAGGAAGACCAGGGACTTTTAGAAATCTGGGAGCAACAATAATTGCTGCAGCAGAATCAATCAAATGTAGTGTTTTGAAAATGATGGAAAGTCGCATTATGGACGAACAATTGAAGTGGCATTATGAAGTGGTTTATATGTTTTTGTTTTTATGTTCCTTCCTTGTAACTTGAAGAAAAACAAAGCAAACCTAGGGACATAAAGATTCTGAAAACATGAAGATATTACTTGCCAGGGTGAAGTAGAATTTATTCTTCAGAAAATCAGAAGCAGATTAAATATGCTTTATTAGGGATGAGATTTAAAATGGTAATCCTGAAAATATTATAAAGCTTTATGTCCTTGTGCATTGGAAAAAATATAAAATTAGAACTTTGGGAATCATTTGATAAATAGTTTCTATCAAGCTCACAAACAAACAGGTTTCAAGCAAAGAAAACAAGTATTCCAATAGCAATTTTAAAATAATTTTTGTTTTGTCATAAGCGGAAACATGGAATAAATATTGGTTGGATAATACATTTGTTGTTGAATTTGATACTTTATATTGGTGCCTTTTCCTCCTTCAGTTGTTTGGTGAGCAAAAACTTTCCAGGTGAATTAACCTTGCAAACATTAGACTTCAGTATAAAGCAGTATGTTTTTGAATGTTTTTCCTTATTTTTTTTTTCCCCCATGTCCATGCTCTCATTCTGATCCCTAAATGGAGGTGAATCTATGGCTCCTGGCTTGTCCTTGGCTGATTCAATCCATTCAGTCCTTTTCACACTGAAGAAAATTATGGAAACTTGGTGGATCAAATTGGTATATTGTTTCTAAAATCAGTATTGCATTCAGTGTAGGAGAGTTCAGCATAATTACTCAAATTGAGTTATGTGGCTTTGGGAACTCACTTATTTACTAAGGCAAATAACTGTCATGTTAGCCCTTGTTCAGTTGTTATTTTTATGATGTTTGTCCAGTGTAATTAATAATAAGTTACAGAAAATGTCATGGGTATGATGATTTAGTCAGTAATGTGGTAAAAAAAAAAAAATGTCATGGTATAAATTAATCTCCTGGTATAAAATGGAGAGAGAAACTGGTTACTCTCCACTTATTAATTGCCAACCACACTTAGCACATAGATGTGCTACGTATAGGTTTTCTGAGGCTATAATGAATAAGGTAACTTCTGAACTCAGAACTGTACTGTTAAAAAGCACATGATTCAATATATTATGTTTTTATTCCTTCCTACTTTTTCCCTTTTGCACTTGTTAGTTGTGTAAATCAAAAGTGAAAAACGTGAAGGTAAATCGAATGCAGACAATGAGTTTATTAGGATAAAATTGGGTTTGGTAAGCTGGCTAGTTGACTAGTCGAATAATAGAGTCAATTGGTATCATTTGACTGACTGCAGTCTAAAACTGTCAAATATTCTATTAAGGCAAGAATACTGTTGTGTAGGTGGTAGCCTACCTTTTTTTTTTTTTTTATTGCATCAGAATGTCATATGTTGGTAAGGGCAGGCATAAGGCCGCCTTTCCTTTTAGGTTCTACAGAGGTTTGTGATGTACTGACATCTCTGTAATCCGTCTCGGGGCTGTGGGGTGTAGAGAGAGACCATCTCTGGCACGTGAGTTTGATTAAAGTTGTACGGCTATAGCACTTAAGGGGCAAGTCTGAATTATCAAGAGACAAGTCTGAGGAGAGCAGGAGAACAGGAGATCTGGCTGTAATTCAAGGAGGCCCTTCTAACAGCTCAGGAGCAAGCTATCCCAATGCAGCACAAGAATGGAAAGTGCAATAGGAGGCCAGCCTGGCTAGACAACAATCTAATGACTTGAAACTCAAAAAGGAATTCTATAAGAAATGGAAACATATAGTACTAAGGAAAAGTATGAGCATTGCATGGGGTCATGCAGGGAGAAAAAGGCACAATTTGTGATGCAGTGGACAAGCACATAAAAGGCAATAAAAAGGAATTGTACAAGTATGTCAAAAGTAAGAGCTTCGAAGACCAGAGAAACCATAAGCCCTTTAGGGAATGTAGAAGGCAATTTAGTTATGGGTAAATGCAGAAAAGGCTGAAGTACAGTATTTATGCAAATATAAGATACCTCCCAATAATTAAGTTTTGTATGTGGAAAATTTGTAAATTTGTTATAATTTTCCAGGTATAGGATCTAATTATTGGAGGATTGCCTTGAATTTGTCCCCCTTCCTCTGCTACAGCAGGGAAAATTAAATTTGGAGGGGGGTCAGAGCTGCCTTTTCCCTCTCTTCCCCTCCCCCCCCCCCCGATTTCTTCCTCCTGCAACCCTTTCTCACCCCCACCCCTTGTCAGACTCTACTCCCCTTGAGCACATGGAAGTGAGGGGCGAAGTTGAAAGCACTGACTTTGAAATAAACATGGCTGTAGGTTTCTCAGAGATTTGATTCATCCAGAATTGACACACCTTTTTGAAACTGCTGCAAGTTTTAGTGCAGGTACTAAATAAGTACATCTTTTAAGCGCCACTTTTGTACCTACTTATAGAAAATACAAACTAATATTTTTACAAAGAAAAGTCTCTGTCTCTGTCTCCCCGAGTATCACTCCACAAAGAAAACCTTTAACCCAGGGACTGGCAATTATTTCAGGCAGAGGGCCACTTAGTGAGTTTTGGCAAGCCATTGAGGGCAGCATGACAGGCAGCCAGGGCAGATAGAAAATTAATAGTTAAATGTTTTAGGAGCCTTGCGGGCCAGATAGAATGGCCTGATGGACCGTATTTTGCCTACCTCTGCCTTAACCCATTACAAAACCCATGCCCACATGCCCGTACGAAGACCCACTGGCCACCCAAACCCCTTACAATATCTGCATCATGTGCTACACACACAAGCAACTTTTAGTCTTTCAGACCAGGCAACCCTTTCCTTTTACTCCCATCTTGCTTGGGGGTAAACTATGCATGATTATTAATCTAAAGCCAGAAGGCTCATGATTTACCATATAGTTTATTGGACTGGGCCCCTGCAGAATCAACAGTTTTTAAAGCCATGGTGACCCCGTAGCCAGCGCTGTTCAGTGTGTGTATATTCCACGTACTCCCCACAAAGGAACCATGTGCTAATTAGCTGCCCCCCCCTCATGACTGGAACTGGGTGTTCTTGTCACAAGTCCTGAGATCCTCAAAATGTATATATAGATACATTTTAGGGCAACCTGGTCCAGCTTCCCCTCATAGAAGGCAGGGCCAAACTTATCACTGCTGCCCCTCTCTCAACCTGACACCTGAGGGATTCTGGGTAAACTGTTTGGGGCTCCGTTTGGTGATGTTTGCCTGACATTTAAAGCTGGTGAAGAAACCGGAATCATTAGAAACGGGCAAGAAAAGCATAGCTCAGCTGTGGGAGTGAAGAAGTGAAAATATATTCGTTGTAGTGGCTCACCATGACTAAAGAGTTGATATTGAGGGGATCTGAGCACAATGGCTACTACTTTATCTTATTTAGGTGTGCTGCACTAATCTATTCTTGCGGTAAATTCCCATCAGCATGGGCTGTACTAATCTATCCTTGTGGTCGGTTTCCATCAGCATTTTTGGCACTAGGTGAGGGTGTCAGAGCTTGTTCTGGTCTATCTGAGTACTGAGCTGGTACTGCAGTACCTCCAGGCCCAGTGCTTATTTCCTCCTGGAGGAGCAACTGCCTGCTTTTAAGGGCCACACATGCACAGAAAAATCCCATCAGTGTATTTGCCCAGTATGGGCCATCTGTTTTATAGTCATGATTGGTGTTGGCTGCATTTAATTGGCTTCATAGTAGGTTTCCATTCCTAAGCACATACTGCTTTTGTAAGCAGTTTAATCATAGACAGTGTATTTAATGAGGTTTCCTTGTATATGAATGTAAAATGAGAAGCTTCCCCTCAGCGTTCTGATTTGGGGTGGGGAGGAAAACTGCATCTTGTATTCAATTAAGTGTGGTATTTAATGTCCTTTTTTACCTTATCCTTCATAAATAGGGGCAGCTACCAGATGACCAATGCAGTTGACAACAAAGATATAGAAGAAGACAAACAGCATAGAGTAGTAGAAGAACAGGTTAGGGCAGGGGTAGGCAATGTTTTTTGTCCGGAGTGCCAAAAACCCCCACAATGTCTACCTTGGAAGGTGCTGGAGTACCAGCATGCCAGAAAAACAAAATGAGGGCGAGGGGTACATGGCAGGATGCCTTGCTTGTGCCCCTGCCCCCCAGCCAAGGCTCTGTAGTTGTCAGCAGCTACCCAGAGCATGGGCCAGTTGCAAACATCTGCTGCCTCTCTGCTCTGGCCCCGGCCCCGGCCCTAGCTGCCTCCCATACCTGGCCCTGGGCTCCGGGGAGGCAGCACATACTGGCAGTGCTCCCTGCTGTGCTGCCCTCAATGCTTTTGCAAAGCGGCATTGGAACCTGGTGCAGCATGGCACAGCGGTGGGTGCAGAAAGCTGCCTGCTTCCAGCTCCCTGCTGCCCTGCCACACTTCCCCTGTGTGCATGGGAGCAGTGTGAGCAGCAGCGCAGGGTTGTGCCCCTCACTGCTGCCCCCACCTACAGGGGAAGTGTGGCAGGGCGGCGGGGAGGTAAGGCAGGGAAGGCAGCTTTCTGGTACCCCCAGCTGTGTCCTGCTGCGCCGGGTTCCAGTGCTGCTTTGCAGAAGTGGTGAGAGCAGCACAGTGGGGAGTGTTGCCAGTATGTGCTGCCTGCCCGGGGCTGGGGCCAGGGCCAGGACGGAGAGGCAGCAAATGTTTGCAGCTGACCCAGGTTCTGGGTAGCTGCTGATGGCCACGGAGCCTGGGCTGCTTGCGGCAGGGCTTCCACGGGAGCAGCCCGGGCTCCATGGCTATCAGCAGCTACCGAGAGCCGGGGCTGGCTGTAGCCAGGAGGCTACAAACAGTTGCTGCCCTCCCAGCCCTGGCTCTGGGAAGGCAGCAGGTGCTGGCACTGTGCCCATTGGGGCCAGGGAGGCAGCAGCTGTTTGTAGGTTTCCGGCTGCAGCTGGCCTCGACTCTGGGTAGCTGCTGATTAGTCACGGAGCCCAGACTGTTCCCAGCAGGGTTTGCAACATCCCAGCTCCCTGCTGGGAGCAGCCCGGGCTCCCAGCTGGCAGCAGCTACCCCAGGGGCGGGCACTTATTTCGGGTGGAGGGCTGCTTACCCAGTTTTGGCAAGCTGTCGGCCACATGGGTAGCCCTGCCCCTTGACAGGTGCCCTGCCCCCTGGTCACCATCTTGGGACCAATGTCTTGGGGCCAGCACTGGTGGGGCCCAGAGCGGGCGCATGCTGGCAGGGTCTGTGGAGCTGGGTTCGGCTGCACCAGCAGGGAGAGTGGGGAGCTGGCCTGGCTCCATAGAGCCCCTGCTGCCTGGGACCTCTGTACTCCTGCCACCCTGCTCTGGGCCCTGCCGGCGCTGGTCCTGGAATACTGGTGTGGGCCTCGTGCATCCATTTATTCCCAGTGCCCCTCTAGCCCTGCGGTACAGGCCAGGGGGCAGCTTGCAGCCCCAACCTCCTGCTCCGTAGCAGAGAAGGAGCTGGTGCTCGGTGCGTGTAAAAGCAGCCCCTCGCCTGCCCTGTGGCCTGTGCTGCACGCTGCAGCTGCTCACAGCCCACGTGGGGCTGTCCTCAACAGGCACAGGCAGCCTCATGCAGGCTGCGAGCAGCTGCAGTGTAGGGTGCCGGGCACAGGTAGGGGAGAGGCCGCTATTCCTGGACTTGGCTCCAGCTTGTAACCTGCCTGTGCTGGCTCTGGGCTTGCCTGTCGGGGTTGCACTGGCTGCAGCAGATGTGGCCCCCCGGCTTGCCACCACCGCCTCTGTGCTGCCCAGTGCACAAGCTCCAGGTGGGCAGCAACAGCAAACATTGCCCACCCGGGGCATGTGGTGGTGGCAGCTCTGCCTCTGGTACAGGACACACTGTGGGGACTGAAGATACAACTCCATGCTCTGGGTCAGAGATGAAACTTGATTTTGCTGCATGCTCTGGGTCAGAGCCACTGCAACTTCCTTATGCCCCAGGCCAGATTCCTTCCCTATGGTTTGGATCTGGCCTGGGGCACAACATGAGTTTGATACCATTGCACTACAGCAGTGGTCAGCATCCCCCAGCATGTGCGCCAAGCATCTGCTGCCAGCTATGGAGCCCAGGCTGCTCCCAGTAGGCAGCTGGGAGGCTGCAAGCCCTGCTGCAAGCAGACTGGGTTCTGTGGGCCAGCTGCAGCTGGGAGACTGCAAACAGCCACTCTAGGCTCCGGCATGTCGGCACTCCAGCACCTTCCAAGGTAGACACTTTTTTTCGGCACTCCAGCCAAAAAAATGTTGCTTACCCCTGCACTACAGAATGAAATAACTTCTTTGTAGTACAGACAAGGTTCCTTGGGTGAATTTGATATCTTTTATTAGACCAGCCCAAATAGTTGGAGAATAGTTATTCAGCAAGCTTTCGGGTTCAAAAACCCTTTGTCAGGCTAAGGAAGTTTCAGCAGTTGGTGTGTGCTCTTCCTGGATGGAATGAAAAGTGCTGCATTTGGTAGCATTACAGGTAGTGTGAGCATTGAACTGTAGTGTGACAGGAGGTCTCTTGGCTCCCCAGGAGCCCCTGTGAGCCCCTCTGCCTTCAGCTTCCTGGTTCCAGCAGCTGGGTGAGGAGCAGAGCTTCAGCTCTGGGGTGGCAGGTTGTTGGTGAGTGTGCTGGGGTACTGGGTTTCCTGGGGGCTGCCATTGTGCTCCCCAATCATTCTTCCCTCAATGGGAGGTGGCAAGTTGTCAGCAAGCTACAGCCCTTGGTGGTGGCAGGGAAGCAGAACTTCAGGGCCTCCTATTGTGCCCCCTGGCTGGGAGCATGCTGCTCCCTGCTATTGTTGCAGTTATGAGTTAGCTGACTAGACTTCTTGAGGCTTGACATCTAGCTGATACAGGCCAGGATGAATTCCTGCATCTTTTTGATTTTCATCTGAGATCACGTGAAACTTTTGATGCCTACTCTTCTAGCTCATATATCGGCCATAAACAGTGCAGGTTTGCTTTCTGATCTAGAATAAGGTGTTGCATGTCCGCATATAGTAACTAATCAATTCCCACATAAGTTTGAGCAGTGCTGCAGTATGTAGCCTTGCAGGTTATACCAGTGACAGTATCCTGTAGGAATACCAGGTTTTCAGCATCTCCAAGCCCCTCAACTGCAGTAGAGCAGCAGACTTTCCCTTACTTCTGTTTTTTTCTGTTCAGATGTACAACGTCATATTTGCTCATGACTGGAGGGGAGAGTGTTCTAGTAGATTGATATTCTTCCTGAAGCATAATTTTAATCAGAGGTGTAGTGCTCTGTTGGGGAGCGTGTATATTTTTGGGTGAATTAGAAGAAGTTATATACTAATAGATAACTTAATTATTTTTATGTGGTTTTGGCAAATTTGGACCATGTATAGCACACCTAACTGGTTTGGTATGCAGTGTTTTGTTTAATGTTATGGGCGTGTTTAAGAAATTATCATTTCATGATGTCTTGAAGGGAACATGTTTGTCAGTCACTTTGGGTTTTGATTAACATTCACTCCTGCACCAAAAAATAGTTTCTGCTTCTTGATACGACTTGCATGTTGCTGGACTCTAGACATTCACTTCTTTTCAGGGTATTGGGTTTTTAAGAAGAGGTATGTTATTGGGATCATGAGTTAATACCAAACTTTCTCACATACACCATGTACCTTTTCCACCCAAAATCAGCCTCCTCAAATTGGGGTGCATGTCTCAAGTAGTGAATCTGTTTTTGTTGCAGGAAAAGAAGAATATCTGGAAGCAGCTGCGTGGCATTCAGTGTTAAGATACCCATTGCTTGTGTTTGGTTAAGCAAGCTGAAGGAGTGTAATCCTGTGTTTTAACCCTCTCACAGCTGTAGCTACTGTATTTACTCAAATTTAAGACAACCCCCCCAATTGTTAGATACTAGATATGGAAAATTATACATTTATTGTAATTTTTCATGTTTAGAATCTAGTTATTGATGGGTCCTTCTAAATTTATCCCCCCCACCACTCCTACAGGGAAAATAGTGGCAGGGAAAGCAGTAGCTGGGGGGCAGGAAGCCTGCCTCATGTCCCTTGTTGCCCTTTGGTGCTCCACCCCAATTTCCCAGCCTCTTACCTTTGCAGCTGCTCTAGCTCTGCTTGGGGCGAGGAGCAGGAGGATGGGCCAGGCAGTAGTGGTAGCTCCAGCCTCTAGCCCTGGGTCTGGGTCAGAGTTGGAGCCAGAGCCACAGGAGCTCCCCAGCCCACTCTGTGCGCTCCTTGTTTGTGCTTCCTCTGCACTCTACATCTCTTTCCTTGTATCCCCCCACCCTTGCTGCACATGTCCCTTTTTCCCTCACCTCTTTCCCTTCTCTCTGCACTATGTGCCCTCTCCACTCCACACATCTCCCTTATCTGCTGCATGAGCCACTCTGGCCTTGCCTGTATCCACAGCAGCTGCTTTCCTGGCCTGTTCTCAAATCTAGGGTGATGTTTTTATCCCCAATTCAGCATGGAGGGGGGAAAAAACCCTCATCTTATATTTGAGTAAATTTCATATTGGCTGAGCATTGTAGCTTGTGCCTGAAGCAGCAAATGAGCTCCTGGAAGCATCTTGAAGAGGCTTGTGATATGGGAACAACATTTTAGAGGAACTTGTATAAAGAGCTACTTACAGTAAAGAACTAACAGCCTTGCTACAAACCTTGCAAGGGCCTGGAAGTCCCTTGCAGCACAAAGTTCCTTCTGCTTTATCCAGGCTGTCTACTAGGATGCCACACTTTATGGGCACTCTATTTCTAGGAGGACTTGCTCTGTCTCACAGTTTGGAGAAATTTCCTTTTTCTACACTCTGCCTTTCAAAAACAAGGTGCGAGTTATATTTGGGGGGTGTTGTATGTGATTAAAATCTATTCATCTCCAGAAGTGTTCAAAAGTAGAGTTTGGCAGAACTATGTCTAGTAAAGATTTGTTTTTCTTCAAACTTATTTACTTTGGGCCTTTCTCAGAAACATTTTGATAATCTCAAAAGTTGAAGACAAGTCTTCATTTTCCAGTTTTCTGGGTTTTTTTTGGTTTTTTTTTAACTGTTGCCCATTTTAGTTACATGGGGGGGGGTGTTGCAAAATCACACATTTTGAAAATATTCCTTTTAAAAAAGTTTCAATCTCTTATTTATCTTTCTATGGAAAGTTTTTCAAATGATATGCTGGGCAGTTTAAATGCCAATCACTAATTATATGCATTTGGCTATGAGAAATTTGCTATTTCTCTGCATATGATTCTTTAACTTTCTGCCTTTCATAGTTTAAGCCAGAGAGCTATAAAAACTGTCAGTATAAGCTTTTTAATTAATAAAGCAACAATTTCACTTTAAAATACTCATTCTACTCTTTATTTGCTTTGGCTGCTATGGATTTTTGGGAAGATGTGCTCTGTTTTTCCCTACAAGAGATGGTAAAAAAGCCCCTGCTTTGTGTGCAAAATAAAACCTAGTGTCATCTAAAGAATTTGCTATTCCTTAAGATGAAATTATTTAATATTTTTGCATCATGAATTCTGCTGGGCTATCCAGTGTTTTCATTCTTGAGCGTGATATCAGTTAAGAGTTTGATTCTTCTGCATTTTATATATTGGCAAAAAGCCCTAGTTTAGAAAAGAACACCAGCAAAAATGTACTTTACCAGTACAGTATAACCTCATAAATCCAGATGCCAAAATCTGGAATTATCAAAAATCCGGCATTCCCGCTCTGGGACTGGCTGCTGCTTTTCCTCCCCTGCCCTCCCAGATGCACAGGGAGAAGCTTGCACGTGCTGGCTGCTGCCACCATTTACCACCCTGCACCAACACTCTGCATGTGTCTGTTGCTCTAGGAGCAGCTGCTGCTACCCTCCTGCCCTTTGCGACTGGCCTCCGCACCATTTTCAATATTCCAGCAAGTGCTCAGTCCTGAGCGTGCTGGATTTATGAGGTTATACTGTATAGGTTTTTACTTGAGGAATTTGTGTAAGTACTATATTTTCTTGTATGTAGCCATCTACCTTTTTCCCAAAAGCTAGCTGCTAGACATTGACATGCATACTATATGTAAGGATATAGCAGTTTCTGCTGTCTACCAGGGAAAAGCAAAAGTTAAGTCTATACAATCTAGAGGGGGCAGAACAATGAGCAGGTTCAGCTTCCTAGCTGCTGCTACTCAGTAGGCATGTCAGCATGAGACATTTAGGCTAGGGACAGAAGTTGCACATAAACCATTTTAAGTTATCGGAAACTGACTTAACCTGTAACAGAACAGAAGTTCAGTGCACTTAAACCAGTTTCAAAATGATCAAAACTAGTTTAAGGTAAACCTGGTTGAATGTAGTATCAGACTTAACTGATTTGGGTCAAACTGGTTTATGGAACTTCTGTCCCAGACCTCTTCCTGATTAAAGTTAAGTCAGTCCCCCAGCATGCTGGGCTGACTGATGTGGGGGTAGGGGTGAGAAACCTGGCTGGGGAGGCAGCCTCACCCTGCCTGTGTGGTAGTTGGTAGAGGATATCTTTGATTTTTTTTAAGTTACCTGTTTCTGCAAATTAAGTAGACTTTCATATTTCTGTGCTAACAATTGCAGCTGTAAAAAATGATTTTTTTTGGTGTTCTTGATAAAATACACTGAATGATCTGGAGATGGGAAGAAGCCTAGTTAATGGAAAGAAAATATTCTACAATTGATACAGTACGTGTCTCCACATGTACACATTCAAAGCAAAGTATTTAGGACCATATGAAGCTGATGTATTCTGGAGGAACTCAACAAATGCCAATGTGTATCTTATAAAATGCTGTTGCTTTCATATATAATTTGTGGATTCAGAGTAGATAAAAATCAGGGCTGTGCGAAACAGCACTGTTCCGTTCTGACTTCAGTTTCGAGGTTTGGACAGAACAGTGCTTTGTATCAAATATAATTTTGAGTCGAATCGGCCTCACTGTTTCACTTTGTTGAAACAGTGAGGCTGTTTTGATGCTGTTTCAACCGTTTTGCCAGACCATGGGGCTGGGAAAAGCAACTCAGCCCGGCTGTGCTGACACCCCAGATTGTGCCGGGGGCAGGGAGGCAGCCCAGGTGGGCTGTCTTGCCATCCCCTGTGCTAGATCGCACTGGAGCCCAGCTGGGCTGACTCCCCACCCCGGCACGATCTAGCAACTTTTGAAACATTTTGACTAGTCTTGTTTTGTTTCAATGCTATTTCGATGGCCTTTGTTTCATTTTGATTTTGCTGTTTTGACCTCAAAATGAGTTGAAACTGTTGAAACAAAACTGCTATCAAAATTTCATACAGCCCTAATAAAAATGGTGTGATGAGGTTATGATGGGTGTTGAACTCATCTGGCCCTATAGACTGGATGAGTGGCCTGGGATTGGTCTGTGAAAGGGGTAGGCAGTTACTTGGGCTGGAGGGTCACTTAAGGAGTTTTGGTGAGCTCCTGAGGGTGGAGATATAGGAAGAGGTGCTGATCTAGCCTCAGCCCGTCACAGATGTTTAATTGCCTGGCTGGGGTGGGGGGAAGCATGGCCCAGGGAAATGCCAATGTATCCTATCTGGACCTGGGCCTGCCTGCCCCACACTGACCTCTGGGGGTGATGGATGGAGTGGTTGGGGGTCTCTGTGGAGGCTGGCTTGGGATCCCCGTGGCCAGGGTGCGCTTGGCCATGCAGATGGGATGGGGTTGCAGGTGGCTGAGAGCAGGACAGGTGGGGTGGGGAGCAGGACCGCAAGGTGGTGACTGCACAGGGCTGTGGCCTGGGGTAGAGCCACAATCTGCTCCTTGCTTTTTTCTGCAACAGGTGCCAGTTCACTGCTCTGTAGTTTCTGTGGAACTGGCGTCCGTTGCAGGGATGTGCGGGGAGCGTCCACCCATCCTGCTCCCAGATGCTGCTCCCTGCCTGCCTGTCCTTCCATTTGAGCACACCGTGTCCAAGTGGGTCCCAGGCCAGTCTCCACAGAGACCCCAGTTGCTCCATCTGGCATCCCCAGTGGGAGGGCGGGCATGGATGGATGCAGGGTACCTGGGCAGCAGGGTTGGGGTCCAGTGGCAGAGCATGCACCTGCTCCTGGGAGACAGCAATGGGGGCTTTGGATCTGGCTTGTGGAGTGTATTTTGACCACCCCTGCTCAGTGGGCTGGATGAATGGTGTGGGCCTGGGCCCAGTTGTGATTCTGTTTTTTATAACTTTCTTCTGTACATTTTTATGCTTTTTTTTTTTTTCTCAATTTCTCCTTAAATCAATAGTCCTAAGTCAAGAAAGTGGTGACCAGCTAAGAATAGAATTAGAAATGAGCAAAAGTAATTTGTATAGGGAAAGAGGCTTCTGTACAAGTGAAAGAAGAGGGCTTATTTCTGCCTGGAGACATAGTGGCAAATTTCAGGGCAGACTTTTAGTGAATGGCACAGATGTCTTGTTGACTCTTCTTCCTGGGAGGGAGGGGGAGAGAAAATTCAAGCCTAAGCAACTGAAATTTTAGTTGCTGGTGTCGTTTTCCTCCTTTTGTATCTTCTTTCCCTATTGTGTTGCATGTCATTAATGAAGTCACATGTTCACTCTTTCCAGGTCAGTAATGCAATGTGTCTATGTTGTTGTGGTTGAAAAGTAGCCAGTTCTACGCAGAAAGATGCCAGTTATAAATATCTTTTGTGGCTCTCCCCTAGAGATTTATAGCATGCCTTTTTGTGGACAGTAATATTTTTCTATGCTTTTTCATAAGTGAAGGCAGCAAGTTGGTTAAACCCCAGTATTAGTGGAAGTTTCACATGTTGAGGGGGGAGTGGAGTGTGATAGTCTTTAGTTCCTTTCATTATTGATCGAATGTATATGGAAAAAGCTAGCATGTGAAATTAAAAAAATTGAACCGTTGCACTGATATTGTATGTATATGGGTAACTGTATACATATTCTTAAGAGAAATCTTACCCCCACTGCCTCATCATTAGGCTTGTGATCTATATTAGCTTTTCTGTGGTGGTGAAATTTTGGAAGTTAATGTAGCACAGGGTTGTTCAACTTCTAAGCCTCTAGGTGACACATGTCCCAGGGGCCGCCTCATCAGGCATGCTGTGCAGATGCTCCCTTGCACCCACCACTACACTGTATGGGTGTGCCATATTCCCCCAGCACAGCCCCCCTTTTTTGTTTGTTTTTTTTCTTCCCTCCCCCTCCCCTGGGAATGGCCCCAGACTTGCCCTCCACTCCCTGTGCAGCTGCACTGTCCTGGCTGCTGGGGCAAGGGCAGGAAGCAGCAGGTGGAGGAAGGAGAGGGAGCCTGGAGACTCTGGCTGCTCTTGCTTGGCAAGATCCCAGGGCCACACATTCATATGACTTGTGAGCTGCTAGCTGAACAGTCCTGGACTTCTGGGCAACTGCTAAAAATGCTAACCTATTTCTCATAATAAGCCATTTTTGTGATCCAATTTCAATATAGAAAATAGTAATCTTTTTATTGTCCCAACTCCTGAAATCTGTTTAGTGAATACAGTCTCAGCATATTGTTTCAGCTGTCTTAAGATGATGTCATCACCATTGTGAAGAGCTTGAAGGCTACCAGGTAGCATAGTAAATGGACACGAGTCATCAGTGTGGTGCATGGTTTGAACTTGTCCACGAGGGCATTTGTTGTCATTGCGAAGGCTCTGTTGGTAGAGGTTTGAGGGACAGTGGCCCTGTCCAGTTTGAAAGTGGTTGAGAAGTTCCCAATAACAGGGTGGCCAATTAAATCCTAGTTGACTGACTGTGGGATCAGAGATGATGTGGTGATTGATTAGTGCTTGTACTGATGGTTCTTCATGCCATTGAGTAAGTAAGGAAAAGTCTAAGGATTTTGAAAGGGTGGGCCATATTCGACATCTTGAGAAGAGCAGAATTATTGGTGGGTGGAGTATGTTCCAATGCACCGGCAGCGAAGGATTATCTCAGACTCCTGAAATGATTCAGGGTCTCTTCATTCCTTTGTCTTCCCCTTGCTTTCTTATCCTCTATTTGGGACCTGAGATCTTTTTAGCTTTCTAAGGGCTCAACACCATGGGCACTCAGTATTTTAGAACTCCAGCCAATTTAACTCACTTGTTTTCCATCTTGTTGATGCAAGGAAAGGCTGCACAGATTTTTAGAGAGAAAATAAATCCATCTTGCAACCTGTTGCATGACTATGCCTGTAGAATGGAGTTTATTAGATCATCTCTTTCTTTCTTGGGAGGATTTTCTTCTAATTATGCAGATTTTTTTTTTCTTATTTTGCTTTCTAATGTACTTTGCCTCATTCTTAAGCATTTCCATTTGCAAATCACTTCTAAAGGCTACTATAGGGAGCATTATAAAAGAGGCTGATGGCTGTCCTACTCACTAGGCTTCATGCACTTCCAATTCCACAGTTGCAAAATTTGCCATGGAATTCGTTCCTCTGCAGAATTATGATCTAGGTTCTTTCATCTTTAAAAGATGCTTCTAGTCTCTGTCGTGTTTGAAAGATGCTTAAACCATGAACCAAAAGCAACTGATACTGTAGAGTAGGGATAGGAAATCCCTGGCCTGGGTGCCAGAGCATGGTATGCCAAGGCATTTTGCTTGGCATGCGTGCCTCAGCAAATGGCAGGGAAGAGGCTGAGGCTCACTCGCTAGAACAAGGATCAGGCCTCTTGTGGCTGCCCTGCTGTCTGACCCTGGCATGCCAACATCTTCCAAGTCAATGTTGCAAGTGTTTCTGGCACTCTGCCCAAAAATGTTGCCGACCCCTGCTGTAGAGTGTGCGAGGAGAACCTAAGGGTGGAAACGGATGTCACTTTCTATTGCCTTTGTGGCCACCATAAACATTTTTATGGCAGCATGAAGGCCAAGCAGACAAATGTCCATACTCTTTGTCATGCCACAAATAAGGGCTACAATTGACGGTAGTTAAGTTTGTCCCATTATTCAACAGTGGACAGCTGCCCATGTTCTCTAGCCAACCTGGACAGGAGCCCCAGGGGCTTGATCCTGCACACCCCAGGAATTCTCTGCAGATTTGGGTCCCTCAAACCCCTGGAGCACCTACCTGAATTTCCCCACTTACAGAGACATGCCCCAGAGATCCCAGTGGTGTGTCTTTAAGTGAAGAAAGCTGGGCAGGCATTTTGGGGCTTGAGGGATCTGATTTTTACATGGGAATTCCCTGTATGTGCAGTACTGGGCCTCTTATGCTCTGGGAAAACATGTTACCCGTTGTCCTGCTTGTTGATGTTGCAGGACAACAGGCAACATGTTTTTTTCCCAAGGAAGGGGTCATCTGTGCCAGGACACATCTTGGCACAACTAATCTGCTTAATTTGGTGATGTCTGTTTCTAGTTTGGAAGTATAACTGTAGAGGAATGAATATCTCCGTGACTGTCTGAGTTTGTAGCAGAAAGACAAGCTACTGAAGGCTTAGAAAATCTTACTTTTCCCGAATGTACAAGTTTGTGAAATATTGAGTTTGGATTGTAGGAGAACACTTCAGAAACAGCTTAGAAACACAGAAAAATAGGGTGGAAGAGACCTGAAGAAGTTGTTTATGACCTGTGCTCAAGATGGGGGTCATCCCTATTTAAACCATTCCAGATAAGTGTTTGTCTAATCTGCTGTTAAGCTGTCAAGCATAGATAAAGCATGATGGAGCTTATCTAAAACAAATATAATTCATTTAAGTTTATTGGTTTTCAGTGTTATAACAGACTTCTCACAGAATTGTTATTTGTGTGAACTGGACACATTTTTGTCAAGTGCCTGGTTTAAATATACAGGCCATTCTTTCTCCTGGCTGAGCAGCTCCACAGAGACTCCTTCAGTCTAATAGTTTCAGTAGCCTTCATATGCCCTTAAGTAGTTCTATTCTGTCGGGAATAATTGTTCTTGGTGTAGGATGGTTTGGCTTTATCCTCACAGTCAGCCGGTGACTTCTGCTTCTTTCCTTAATTTACATATAGCAATGCACTGTGCAGTCCTAGCTTACCCTCCTATCCTTTGTTTAGTCCCCATAATTTAGAACCCTGCTTTTTCTTCTCCACATTGTGTAGTAATATCACATTAATTTATACCATCTTGAGTATTTTAGAAAGAGGGATGGATGTACCTATGTGTTATAGAATTCTTGCTTAAGTATTGTATTTACCCACATGTAAGGCAACCCCCCAATTTAGATTCTAGACATGGAAAATTTTCATAGAATCAATGAACCAGAAGGGACCTGGAAGATCAAGTCTGGTCCCCTGCCATAGGCAGGAGGTTACAAACTAACTCAGCGAGGTGCTTATCCATTCTCCTCTTGAACACCTCCAGACTGAACAAGACTAGTTCTTGGAGTCTCTCCTTTATATGGCATATTCTCCAGGCCCCGATCATGCAATTTATAAATTTGTTATAATTTACCATGTATTAGGTATAGGCTCCTGATTTTAGAGGATTGTCTTTAAATTTATTCCCGCACTACTGCAGGAGGGCAGGTGGCAGGGGAGTGAAGTGGCCTGCCCCTTGTTGCCAGCCCTACTCTCTTTTTTCCACCCCATCCCCCACCTGTTACTGCTACTTGCTCACCTTTCTCTCTCCTTCCCTCCCTCGCCCTCCCCCCTGGCCTTGCACCTTGCTGCTTGTCTCCTTCCATCTGTCTTCCACTGCTGTGCTCCTGGCCCTCCCCATCTTGCCCAGATTACAGTCCCCCCCTTACCACTTGCCCATCCTGACCACCCCCTGCCCTGGGGTCTTCCCCTCCCCCCCACCCCTTCTCTGGGTCTGACCCCTCCCCCTGTTTCCCTGCCAGTCATCCCCTGGCTGCTGCTGCCTCCCCCATGCTGATGCTTACCTTCCCATTGCAGCTCCAGCTGGTGAAAGGAAGCATGGAGCACATGCTGTCTCTGGTTCTTGCCCAGCTATGCAGAAGCAGTTGCAGGGATAGCAACTCTGACCCAGCATTTGGGGCTGCTGCTACTGCTGGGTGGTGATTGGAGGTAACATGTGCTCTGTGCTCCCTGTCCTGGGCTGGAGCAGAGCCCCAGGGTGCCAGCATTGCAACGGGAAGGTAAGTGGCAGGGAGAAGGGCAGGGGAGCAGTGGCTGTGACTCCAACTCTGCCCCTGGACTTGGGCTTGGGTCCACAGCCTCCCCACTCCAACCCCACATACTCAGATCTAAGACTAGCGGTTCTCCCCCCCAGTTGAATGGGGGGAAAACCTTGTTTAGATTTGAGTAAATACAGTACATTTCAGTTTGGATCCACCTGTAGATTTGTACCACATGCCCATATTAGCATCTTTTTTGAGTACAGTGCACTCCATTTAAATGTATAGTTTGGGGACTGAAAAAAGCTGTGCCCTTACCTGAGCTTATATAAACCAGGCCTGTCAAACTGGTGGCCCATTGGCTATGTCCAGTCCCCAAGGAGTTAATGCTTCCCTTCCCCCCACCAGTCCTGCTCTAGGCACTACTTCCTCCATCTCTCTTTCCCACTGCTGCTGCAAGTCTCTAGGCTCTTCCTCCCTCCTCCAACTCTGTCTCCTGATGCAGTGCAGGGGGGGAAGGGGGACCTCCCACTCTAGGTAGGGCCCATTCAGAGTGGCATGCAGCTGAGGGGCACATATAGTCTGCATGGTGTGTCCAGTCATACATTGGATGACCCTGATTTAAAAAAAACAAACCCCAAACCAATTAATCCTTAAGTATACAGTGTTGTGGTATAAGCAACTTCAAAATTGAATAGCTTCTAATAGTTTCAAAGTTGCTGTTGGAAGAGTTAAAAATGAAGGGACCTGGTTAGTTTCAGGGTATACCTGTATTTATTTGCATACCACAGCTCTTTACAGCCCTAAAAATATTAGGGTGCATGCCTTAAACAGGGAGCTGATTCTTCTTCACTGGAATAGAAGTATGGAGACACTGTGCTGCAATGGCTGCAAAATGGCTGCCTCTTCTTTTTGGGCCAGCAAGCATTAGGGGTAGAGTCCCAATTTGGCAGCAACTGTGAAAAGATTAACATTGCAGCTTTTGCCTGAAGAGCCACTGAGCTGGCTGAGGCCAATTGATCTGCCGCATGCAACTAGCTCTTGGACATGACAATAGAAAAGCCTCTTCCTCCCTCCCCCACCCCCCAATGCATTTTTCTTCCAGAAGCAAGATGTGTCTTATCTGGGGGCATGTGGTATTTGAGGAAAAATGATACCACAGCACTGTGTAAGAAATGCTTTTGAAATGCACAGTCTGTGGTATTAACAGCTGTGAAACTTGCTAGATCCACTCATTTTCGAGACTGCCAGTTGGCTGTAATGATTACGATTAGGAGTTTTGAAAAGGAGGAAAAATGGTATCCTTAAAGCTGACTAGCTCCTGTCACTTTTGATGGCTTCTCATAGCAGTAGTCTGACAGCTGTTTTTTCCCCATTGCTATTTCTGGTGTAGGTAAAGGAGTAGGTATTTACAAGTTTGACCATTACAGTTACAGGTAGTATACAGTTAACCAATGAACTGTACAGTTAAGTTTCAGAGTAGACTGGGGCAGAAAAATGCTATACGCTCTACACTTAGGGGCTTATACTCTTAACCATTATGCTGATAACCAGAGTTGGTTACCGTATGCAAGGTGTAGCCAACAAATTGAGACTCACTTATTTGCTGTACGTGCCAGCCTTCCCAACGAAGGCTCAGAGTGCCTTGCAATAAGACAGAACAACATATAAAAGCAAATAGAATATTAAAATATGAAAGAAAAATTCCCTGAACAGTTTTGTGTTAATCTGGAATATGTATAAATGGAGGACACTAGTAAAGCGTCAGGGCTGTTGTACATGTCATGCCTCTGTGATTCTCTGTGAGGGTGTAAAAGACAGAGTGACCACAACAATCTATTAGTTTCCTCAAGAGTCTGGCAAATGTCCATTCAGGTACTTTTGTGAACTTCAGATCAATTCAAATGTAATCTTATTTTGTCAATAAATCTCTTCATTTCTCTATTAATTTTCTTCTTTCCCCAAACATCCAAATTAAGGGGAAATGAGCTGGGAAACCCTATGTACGCCCACTGTACAGTGAGATATGTTGCTCTGTGTCACCTGTTGTATGGATGAACTCTAAACATACTGAGTTTAAACAGTCTGTTCAGCACGAATTGCTCTCAATTGATAGGCACAGTTGATTTGGTCTTGGGGAAGGACATGTCTCTGGTAACTGATTGATCTGCTCTTCTTTTTCTTCCTTCACCTGAAAATAGATGGTAGAAGGCTCACATTTATGTCATCAGGGTCTTCAGCAGTCCATAAGTTGTTGCCTGGTTTTGTGGAGAAGAGATTCACCAAGTTGGAATTAAGGAGTCTGTCTGGTGTATTGCCTAGTTAACTAAGCACTCTACTCATGTTCAGTTTTATGGGAGCTAAAAATGCCACTACCAGTTTTAATGTCAGGCACCAAGTACACTGACACCAACCTTGGGATGAGGCAGCCTGGCCACCTATGCAGTCTACTTCTTGAAAACCCCAATGGCAAATGCACTCGGAGCAGGCAAACAAGGAGGATTTGAAGTACTCCTCCAAAATCGCAAAGGAGTATTTGGGAGTGAGGTGTATTAACTGAAGAAAACAGTCAGTAGTAATAGCAGTTCTTGCTTATACGTGGAGGACCACACTGGTACTGGCATTGATGAACAGGTGAGCTTTATGTAGCAAGATGCATCTTGGATGAATGACCATCTTCTCTTGCCTTGGCACTAGAACAAATGTAGGGCATCGTGGCCCTGGCACTAAATCAGCATCCAGTGGGATTACTATTCCTGGCAGTGTATTTCTTGCTATTCTGAATCACTTCTTCCTACTTCAGCACAGGGCTGAGATACAGCAGCATAAGGCCATTTTTTATTTCTGCATGGATACCCTTGTTAAGAAGTAATTTGTTTTCAGTTTATGCTCATTGTCTTCACAATCTTTTGATTCACTTCAAGTTTTTCTGAGTTTCTCAGTGTGGACATGGCTGTTCAGGTCAACTACTTGAAGAGAACCTGCTTGATTTATTTTAATTTTTCCTTCCATGCATTTGAACATCTATTGTCCACATTGTTGTACAGTCTAACTTTCTATGGTCTGATGATAGAAATCAGTATAATGATTAAAATTAATGTAGCCATTTTCTCTCTTAGAACAAAAGAGTTTGGACTAAGGCTGGTAGATCACTGGGTAAATCTTGTGCTGTGTTAGTTTAAAAATCCATCTTTGTTTTCCCTCATTTATCATGTGACCAAGGATACAAAATTCTGAATGTTCAGATTTCAAAGTAGTGTAGCTCTACAGTTACATTTATGGGTTGTATGAAAGCTGAGAAGCTGCTGTGAGTTGCTTAGAAAACATTCTCTGATGTACTAAAATGAGTCATCTATGCCAGGGGTCAACAACCTTGAAGGAAAACAAATTGTATACTAAAAATCAAACATTGACAATAACACATTTTAATTTTATTTTTAAAAATATTTTTGTCCTGATTTGTGTGTTTGTAGTGTATTTATATAGAAACGACTGAATAATAGCGCAAAGTGAGGTCTTACTCTTGTATATTGTAGGGGAGTGTGGAGGGGTAAGGGGTATGGTGTTTGTGGGGGGCTGTGTATGTGAGGTGTTTATGCATGTGTGTGGGTGGGCATGGGTTTGTGATGGAGATGTGTGGGGTATGTGGAAGGGGAGGGTGGCTGGGGTGTGGGGAGGATGAGTGTGTTGTGCTGGGGAGGTTTATGTATGTGTGTGGAGGGTGCATGGGGGTTTGTGGGGGGAAAGATGTTGGCTACAGTATTTCTGGGATGTGTGATTGTGTGTGGTGGGGAGGGTGTGGTTATGGGGTTTACTGAGAGAGGGTTTGTGGGTATGGTGGGGTATGCATGGGAGCCCCTCATGCACGCCCCCCTGAGCCAGTCAGCACCTGCACCACAACAGCCCAGAGCCCACACACCCTGTGGTGCCTCCCCGCCGCCGCCACCACCAGCAGTGCACAGCCCCAGTGCACCCCATGCCTACTCCAGATTCACCCCAGGCAGAGTGGATCAGTGGGAACTGGGCAGAACCCCAACCTGGCTCACCCGTGGTATGTCCAGCTGCTCCCAGGCATACAGCGGGGCTGGGATAGCTCCACAACCGGAGTGCCTTTCTAGGCAGCCTGGGTGGGGGTGGCTCCTTTGGGCTGTCACCGGCCTAGCCCTGCAGTACAGGTAAGGACCTGCTTTGCACAGCCCCAGCCCTTCATGCTCTGTGCCTGCTCTGGGATTGCCCACTCAAGCTCAGCAGTGGAGGTGCCAAACAGAAGCTGTTGCTTAGTGTTTCCCTGCTGCAGTTGCCCAGAGCCTGTGCTGGGCTGTCCTGCATCTGTGCCGCTGTTGCTGTCGCCTCCAGGCTGCCCTGCAGAGCAGTAGTGGCAGTGCAGAGCGGACATGGGACAGCTCAGCATGGGCTGTGCGCGGCTGCGGCAGGGAACTGGTGGCAGCAGGATGGGGGGGGCTTCTTTTTCCTCCATACTGAACAACAGCTTCTGTCTCCACTGCTGAGCCCTGGCGGGCGAATGTGGCACAGGTGCAGACTTAAGGCTATTGCAGCACAGGTCCCTACCAGTATCACGGTGTGGTGACAGCAGCCAGAAGGAGCTGCCCCTACTTGGGCTGCCTAGAAAGGCAATCCAGCTGTGGAGCCACCCCAATTTTGCTGTATGCCCAGGGGGTGGCAGGATGCACCATGGCTGGACTGTGCCTGGGTCAGGCGGGACTGAGGGTCCCTCTGGGGGCCACATTTTGCCCACCCCTGCTCTAGCTTATGTGATGCCCTTCACTGGGAATGTGCACTTGGGCCAGGCTGTTGGTAGCTTGGGTAGTCCCACGCCTGGTTTGATATATATATATATATATATATATATATATATATATATATATATATATATTTTTTTTTTTTTTTTTTTTTTTCCTTTCCTTGTCCCTCCCCATTTTGTATTCCCAGTGCAGTGACTATCTTATCTGTTTGGCAGTATTATTGGCCTGGCCCTAGAAGGTTTATTTATTCTGGTCAGCCTGCCAGATATTTCCTAAAGAGCTTTTTATCAAATAGGAGCCCTGAACTGCAGCACAGCTAGTGGAAAGTCTCACTGCATGAGGACTGACAGCCATTGCTTTAGTTTCTGTATTTGTTCCTTTTTGTTCTTTAACAGCCTCATTTAAGCTGACTTCAGAAACACAACAGATGCTTTATTTTCTTTTGTTCAAAATATTTTTCTCCTCTCTGCTCCTTTCCCCTCTAGTATTGAATAAAAAAAGGACATAATCTAGACCAGGGATTGTCAAACAAGGTTGGCTGTCCTATCACATGGATGTACCAAATATGACATGATAAAATCATGTAGGATTTAACCTTTAATTAAAAATGGAATTTCTAGCCCTTATAATACAAAGAAAAAATTTCCAGTTGAGAATTTGAGGCAGTGTTGCTGCCTTAGGTCTGCAAAAAGATTTTGGAGTTGTGCACTTCTGTCCTTTTATCTCATTGCATAGGTGAAAATGATGACTTTGCAATGTAAAAAGAATTATTACATTGCTGTTCATTTTAGTGGATGAAATGGAAAGGGCATGGGAATGTGAATTTGGAATTTCTGTAGGAAAGGAAATGGAGAGGAGAAACTAAGACAAGGAAGATTGTGTGATAAGGAGGATTGACAATGGAGGGGGGGAGGAAAAAGACAAATCTTGAGCCAGAGAAGCACATTTTCTCACTAAGTGATACAGAATGAGACAGAAGACATTTTAATAAAAGATGACTAAATTTAGATTTTAACTTGGCTTTTTTACAAGCTTCCCACTGATATCAGTGGGTATTCTGGTGTCAGTGGCAGGAAATATGCCATTCTGGTGTTTTATAGTCCGAGAACCACAGTTACTGTGGAATTCAGTACTTCTCACTACATGAATTTGACATCCCTGACCTAGACTATAGCAGAGAAATAAACTACTGTCTAAAATATGAGTAGTTGCCTTGCTTCTCTAAGTTGCATAAGGACCAGCTCAACATGAATCAGACAAGTGGCGGTAGCATGCAACGGTGCCTTGACCATTACAGCATTTGGCTGGGTGGGATTTGAGCTAGTGTTTCAAACTAGCCTCTTTTTTTATTTTACTGCAGTTAGTTATTTGACTTCTAAGGACATGTTGACTTATCTTATTTATCACCTTTTTGTTAGTTTCAGGTTTATCTGTATGCCAGATGTAGTAATGAAAATTATACCAAAAGATTTCAAACTAATCTGTACATGTTTATGGTGATGCAGAAGTTGATAATTCTTTAAAATTACAAAACTAAAGTTAATACATTCCAATATATAGTATGGGCTCTACTGTGCTTGAAACAATGAGACCTTCTTTTTTTTTTAAAGAAGGACATTTTTAATCATGGGATTGTTCATAGCTGACATTTAAACTATCTGTTTTCAAAAAGTTTCAGATAAGAACTGGGCTATGTTTTATATTTTATGTTCATAGTTTGAAGAAAAAAAAAAGGAAAAGTAGTATTCGAATTGAAAGCAATACCCTTGAAAATGAAGGGAAGGCACTTTGTGCCCAAAAGCTTGTCTAACATCTTTCCTGACTATAGTTGATCGGGTAAAAGTTACCACCAAAAATCCCCATTGCTTCTTAAGAACTAAACAAGGATCTAAGCCTTTACACTAGGGGGCACTCATACTTCATGAAATCAAAAGCAGATCTTTATTGTATCAGTAGTATTCACTTACTAACTAGATGAGTTTATTTTTTTGTAATAAGGCCCAACAGTTTTCACTTTTAATCAGGCTTTTTCTGTGTAAAAATGAGAACTAAAAAGCCAATAAAAAGTATCAGTAAGTTAGTGATGCATATATAGTTAAACACTAATTTAAATAATGATTTATGTAGGCTCTGTTCCATGCTGATCACTATTGTCACTGAGAGATGCTTTTAATTTGATTAAATTTTGGTTTGCTTGAAGCCAGCAGAAATATGAAGCAAAACAGTTAGGTACTGTTTCATTAAAAAAAATTAACTTAATATTCTGGTATTTTTTAATAAAAGAAGTATTTTGTTTAGAGATGAGGAACCATATTTTAACAATCATGCATATAATATCCATAACTTCAAATTATGGCATTCTGTGTAGATTAGGCTTCAAAGTACTCAATATCTATTAGTGTTGTATAACAAAAATTGAGGGTCTGAATTTAAACTGACTGGTAAATACGGCGTAGCTTATCCCATTTTTCAGGGGTAAATTATTTCATGACTACTGTAGGATTAGAGTGTGCACTTGGGCAACTGCCATGGAGTAGCTGACATACTGTAAATTCACACTCTAGTTTACCTTGCAGTAACTTGTTTGTCTACCCCCTGCCTCAAATAAGTTGGTTTATCATTGTTGTCTTGTTGGGTTGTTTTGATGTATGTAGTATATTGTTAAATAGACAATCCAGATGTTGGTGTTTTGAGTCTAAAGGCTGGTCCTTAATATTGTTAAGGTTTTGCTACACTTGGTGTTTATGCATTTTATACATTGAATCCTTACAATTTTGATTTCTAAGACATCCACACAAGCTGTTTCTGATTTCTTTTTATTCTTTTGTAGGAATGATTATTCTGTTGCCTTGGAGATGAAATGATGATGATCCTGCTGTTGTAAATGTAGGGCAGAAGACTAATGGTGTGAGCAGTATGGACCTAATGAATGGGCAATCGAGCAATGTTAATATTGCAGCTATTGCTTCAGAGGTAAGAATTGCAAGGCTAGTCCCTTTTTCAGATAGTCGCTTTACAGTCATAACATCTATTGAGATCTAAGAAGACTTCACCCAAAACTTAAGCATTTTTTTTGTCTTTCTACAGAGTTGCATCACATAGCAGATTCATTAATATACCTTGGATCTATTGTTTTAATGTGTGCGATTTCATTCACTACGGGTTCAGATTTCTGAACCTTTAGAACATTTACTAGCAGAAAGTATGAACCAGCATTAACCTGCACTGTGTTCCTTTATGACTAGAAATGATGGAGGCCCTTCTGGATTTTTTTGCGCATAACTGCTGTGTATCTGTGGCCAAAGTATAAAAAGAGTCTTGTTGAATACTTGCCTCCTAAAGTTCCAATTTATTATATTTTAAAAAGAAAGTATCCTAGTATAGGCATGTCTCATCTTACGTGGGGGTTACGTTCTAAAGGCCACGCATAAGGCAAAAATCGCGTATAGTGAAATAGCATATTACCGTGTCAGCGGTGACTGCCTCTGCCTCCAAAACCTCCCATTGCTGCTGTGGAACCGTGCTTAGAGCTATGCGGCTGGTGGCAGCAGCGCAGCGCGGGGTGGTGGTGGGGATGGCTGCGTGCCGCCCGGCCACCACCACACCCGACTTTTTTTTTAAATGCATATGCTGTAAATCCATCTAGAATTCAGTAAAACATTTGATACAGTGTCACATGGAAATATTTAAGCTGAAGAAGAGGGTATCAGTGATGGAACAGAGAGGTAGACAAGGAATTGGTGAAACGAATTATAACAACCATGTTGAAAATAAAGTATTAGGTTGGAAGAAGGCCACTAATGGAACCTCTTGAGAATTAGTCCTGAAACTGATCTTTACCATTTTCATTGATGACCTTAGTGCAAAGAGTAGGAGTGTGGTAATGAAAGTTGGGAGGCATTTTAAATATAGAGGAGGACTGAATGACCTTGAGGATTTGGTGCATTAGAAATAGAAAATTTAGTACATGACCTTGCATACTACACTAATAACAAGACTTTCTGCTGTAAGCTGTTGGGGAGATTCATCAGTTGGAAATGGCTGAGAAGAAAGACTTTGTATGTGCTAGCTGAGCACAGGATGATTGTGATTCACTAATGCATTGGTTTGTGACTCACAACCACAGGCTTACAGAACCCCCATAACTTTCCTGAATTTAGCATCACCTAATTTTTTTCCAGGATGTATGTGTGGGGCCACACCAGGAAGTGGCTGTAGCAGGAGGGACACTTCTGATTTAAACCTAATGCAGGAAGGAGCATGCCTCCCCATACTCTCAAGTGTGCGGGCACTGGCATCACTAGAGAGATCAGGTTAAACTGCCCTGCACTTGTCTTTTCAGGCAGTTTGTGGGGCTAGACCGGGGTGGGCAAAATGGCGGATCTGGCTGGCAGCTGTACTCCGTTTCCCAGCAGCTGCTGCCCATGTTGCTGCAGCTGGTTTCCATGGAGACCCCAGGGGCAGCAGCACCCCTGACAGCTCAGGGCCAGGTTTTCCATGGAGACCAGTCCCAGCAGTGCGGGCAGGGTGCGCAGTTGGGTGGGGAGCTACTCTGGGGCTGGAGCTGGGATCTTGCAGTGGTGATAGTGTGGTCTGGAGCTGTGGCAGAGCTGTGATCTGCTGTCTGCATGCTCCTGCCCCTGGGGCATGCAGGGGCAGTGGATCGCAGCTCTGCCCTGGCTCTGGACCACCCCCTCTGCTGCAGCTGGTTTCAATTCAAACCCAGTGCATGCCTCTTGGAAACAGTCACACAGGGCATTTTCACTAGCACCTTGAAAGGGTGTCATGAGTCCTGAAGTACTGATGAGTCTGAGGAGCATATTTTACTAGGAGAGTTTGCCGCCTTTAGCCCCATGAAATGTTTTGGAAAGAGGACATGATTATGATAAGAGGACAGTGGTGGCACAAATAGTTGGGAGTTTTATTCCTGGCCAGTTAACATCCAAGTCACAGCCCTCCCTGGCCCTATCAGAGCTCCTTACTCCCAACCTTCAGGTGCCCCCACCACTGCTGTAGAGTAGGGAGAGCAGCTGCAGGGTGGGGCATACGGCCTCTGTCACTTGTCCCCACTGCAGCCTCTGCCTCCTGCCTGCTCCCCAGGTAGGGGCTGGAGCCTTCATGTGGTTTGGGAGGGATTGGGAGGGAGCTGCACCTGCCAGTAAGCGGTTTGCAAGGTGCAGGGAAAGGAGAGCAGTTTGTGGGCAGGCAGCTGCTGCACCTTTGACTCTAGCCCCATCCCAGGCTTTGCCTGCTGCCTGGGGCAGAGGTGCTATTAAGATGACTGGAGGGTATGGCAGCTATGGAGCTCTTCAGCAAAAGAGCGAGTGAAACCATTGTAAGACATGAAGGGCATGCTGAACTCTCAAGGGTTTTATACACCAACCTATTATACAAAGCTTAAAAATTGGCTATCAGTATCGGCCCCCAGAATCTCTATTGGTGTACCCCTACATGTTACTCTAGTGCTCCAGGGTCTGCCCTGGTTTCTAATGGCTTTCTTGGCATGATTCAGGTTGCTAGTGTTCTAGCCTATAAGGCCCTAAATGGTCTGGGTACTATGTACCTTTCTCCCTTATGCCCCATCACAGTGCCTAAGGTCAACCAAGATTAAACTTCCTGCAAATGCCATCACTGTACCAAGTTTGCTTGGTGACAACACGTGAGAGGTCATACTTGGTAGTTGCTCCTCAGCTTTAGAGCTTCCTCCTTCCTTGAGGGCTAGCAGTCTGAACTTGTATATCTTCTAGAAACACTATAAGACCTTCCTATTTGGGTAGGTGTTTAGCAACTAAGGGTAAGCTGGGGGATATTGTTTAGAGACTTTGTTATATTTTATTTTAACATTGTAAGTTATGTTTCTTACTGTAAGCTGCCCTGAGTCTTTGTGGAGAACATCTGCATATAAATCTAATGAATACTGGTAAATAAATTCTATCCTGGACTTAAGGAGAGTGAACAGATGGTTTGGACTACTTCAGGTTGAGGATAATAATTTGCCACAACCATTTTATCTCCTTTGGTTTACAACTGCTATTTGCTAGTGTGGAGGTGCACTTGAAGTTACTGCCCAAGGGTTTTTGCAGAGTTTCACTAGAGTAAATAAATCTACTTGATTTGTATTCTTCCTTAACTCTGACTACTCAAGAGCAGGCTCATCCCTGCACAGTTTAGATGTTTAAAAGACTCTTGCCTTTATTTACAAAGAATTAGACCTTTCAGGAGGCCTTCTTGGTGCTCATAGCCACAGCAGAGAATGGATTTTGGATTACATCAGGGATATATGAGAGCCAAGGTAGAGCTTCCAACAGTGGTTAGAGTACAGTACATCTGTTATCTCTCTCTAGAAGTTCTTCATGCAAACTATCTTTATTTGTATACCACATGCACCTTTACCAAAAAAATTGACTGTCCAAAATTGGGGCGAGTGTTTTAAACAAGGAAGCTGATTTCTCTGCCATGTCATTGGCAGCTGTGACCAAAGCTAAAGCTTGAGTTGCGAAACTTGAAAGGAGAAGAGTGAATGATGCTGAAGAGTAGATTCTGTCCTTGATGCACGTGGCCTGTATTCAACCATAACCCTGGAAAAAAAATTTTCCTTCTTTCTGTCTTCCCCAAAAAATGTGCGTGTCTTATTTGGCAGGGTATAGTGTGTGAGAAAATACAGTATTAGTAAGGCTTCTGTCTGGAGCTCCATCCACAGTTTCATCAAACAGCATGTCGTTGTTGAAGCTTTCAGATAAGATGTTGCAGTTGGGAAAGTGATCTTGAAGTTGCTGTTTCCCTGGGATGCTGAGATCCTGTCTTGTGTGAACTGGGCATTGCTTGAGTCGCCTGTAGTGGAATGTGCATGTGGGCAACTACTTGAAGGAGAAGGATATTCATTATCATAGTAAATGGAGGCTTTTTTGAGATCGTGTTAGCCGTTTGCATACTCCATGTTGTACCCTGTATCCTAGGGATTGGCAACCCCCCTGGCACTCATGCCAGTGCATGGCATGCAAAGGCATTTTGCTTGGCATGTGCACCTCGGGGTGGACAGCAGGAAAGGGTCTGGGGCTGCACTGCCACAACAAGGATTGGGTCCCTTGCAGGTCCCCTGTCCTCTGCCTGGAGGTGCGCTTGTACCTGCTGCCAGCAATGAGCTGGGCTGGGGCTCTGTGGACCCCAGTGCAGCGGCTTGCCACCTCTTGGGAGTAGCCAGGGCGCCGTGGTGGATGGCAGGGTCCTGCTCAGAGTCTGGGTTGGCTCTGGCAGGTGGCTGGGAGGATGAAAGCCTCTCCACCAAGGTCTGTGGAGCTCTTGCCCAGCTAGTTTCTGGTGGCGGGTGCATGCACGCCTCCAGATAGACAGTGGGGAAGGGGCTGGGGCTGCACAGCCACACCAAGGTTCAAGCCTCTCACAGCTCCCCTGCCATCTACCCCTGACATGCCAACATCTTACAAGTCAAGGATGGGGTGTTTTTGGCACTCTGCACAAAAAAAAATTGCCCATCCCTACTCTGTCCCATCTTCCTGGGAGTTGCATGCATCTTGGGCCTCTGCAGTTTCAAGGAAACTGAAAGCAAGAACATTTGTAGTAGTTTGTATGCTATTAGCATACAGCATGAAGAATAATGGGGCTAAATGGTAAATTTGGGGCACAAGATGATGTGTGTATAGGCAACGCATCTTAAACATTATCAAAGAAAAATTATTTACTAAATTAATGTTTGAGGAGAGAATCCATCTTTACTCTTGGACCCCAAAGAGTTTAATGTGTATACAATGTAGTTCTATTGTTTTCCAGGCTCCTGTGTAAAAATATTAATAGTCTTGAGAGAATTCTATTTAGATCAGATGCTAATGTTCTGGTCAAATCCTTGATCTATCAGGTATGCAGTCTTGAAAAATCTTATTTAGGAATTCTACTTTTTGCAAACTTAAGAGAATTTAAAATGTTATAAACCGGATTACTGCAGTTACTTTTACTGTATCATACTGGATGCCCTAATAATCAAAATAATTTATTTTAAATACCAGTGATTTTTTTTGTGTTTTTGTTTTGTTTTGTTTCCCAATTGTTTTAAATCTCAGTTGTTTTTTTTAATACTTATGAAAAATGTAAGGAACAAAATAAACGTCTCAGTCCTTGCCTGGAATTATCATGCTATTGCTTTCTAAGCTTTCCCTCCTGAACAGGCACTGTGTACTCATTGTACAGAATTTTTTTAATGTAAAGATTAATGGAGCGCACTTTTTAAAAACTTCTGATGTAAGCATAGCTGGGGTGCAAAGTGTTTCTAAGTGTTAATGCATTAAAAGCCTTCTTAAAAGTCCTTGGAAAACAACTGAGATTCTCTTGTTTCAATGGTATTTTGGTCAGGACCAAAATCTGCTACTCACCAGGGAACTTCCTTCATGCAGTGACACAGACAAACATTTGAAAATATTTTTTTTTATCTTACTCTAAGTGAGGAAAAATAACTTGTTTGTTTCTCTTTTAATTTCTACAGAAGAGTAGCAGCTCCGAATCCTTAAGTGACAAAGGTTCTGCTGAACTGAAGAAAAGCTTTGATGCAGTGGTATTCGATGTCCTCAAGGTTACTCCAGAAGAATATGCTGTAAGAAATTAATAAGTTAGCTTTTTGTAGGAATACTTGTAAGACAACTTTCTTATCCCCCTCCCCTGCCATCTACCCTATGTTCCTTCCCCTTACGAACACCGCTTTAAAAAAAGAGGGGGAGAAGCATGGGGGCAGGCAGGGGAGCCTGAGAGTCTCTTGTGGTTCTGTTGGGTGCATATACTGTTTGACCTAGAACAATTTAGTCCAAAGGAGATTAATTTGTCCTTTATTCTTGAGATTTTCATGTGCAATATAGCTTGATCATGGAGAAATCCTTAAATCTGTAAGATTTTAATTTAATTCTGATAGGGCTATTAAGAAACTCCTCCCTTCCTGTCTCCCTCATTTTAGCAGCAGCCATAAATCTGACTTTATTTCCACTTAGGGTATTTAATAAACCTTGTTAATAGCTTAAAGAACCTTTTGGGTGGAGCCTATTAGTGAAACTGCAGCTTATTGCCATGTGACAGTTGGATTCAAAACTAGTGTCCTGGCTTTCAGAGATCAAATAACTTGGCAAATAACTTTGTGTGTACACTTGATGGGAAATCCTGCTAATGTAGAATGCAGTGGCACAGCCATCATAGCTTTCATTGAATCCAGAATTTTGCTCTTTCTCTCTAGGTGTAAGGTAAGGTCTCATTCCTATGTCTGATATGGTGTGACTGGGAAATTTTTTCATAGTTTTTTTTTTTTTTTTTTTTTTTAAACATAATTTATCAGTGGTGTCTTTAATTTTAAGGGCAGCAGTACTAGGTAGAATGCAAACTGCTTGTCATCTTTTATAATAGCCTTGTTGAATATAAATATTTTGCTCTCTATATTTTCTGGCTGATTCCTTTTTTTGACTGCTGTCAGTGCTGGCAGAATAGCTTGTATTACCTATACATCAGCCCTTTAACAGAAACAACCTTTCATCCTGTCTGAAAATCTGGAAGGACTTCTGGAACCAGCTGGAACAATTGGGTTGAATATAGCTATATCTAGTCAGGTTGGAAGAAAGTGACAAGCTTTATTTTACCATGTATCCTGTGATAAATAACAAAGCCCTGCTTTCACTAGTTTATAGTGGCTGCAGCTATACAGTTTGCATAGGTGACAAAGTGCGTTCCGCTTCTTCCTCCCAGGAAGATGGATAATCTGTTCCAATGATTAACCATCATCATAGTGAGAGAGCTCTTCTGAATTTCTAATCTAATTTTTCCATGTTGCAATTTAGGGCAGTTACTTTTTGTCCTGTTTCCTGCAGCCACTGAGAATGGTCTGTCACCATCCTCTTTAACTGCAGCTGTCAAATCCCTCCTTCAGTCTTGTCTTTTCCAGACTAAATAATCCCAGGTCTTCCAACTCTTCCTTGCAAGTCGTGTTTCCTAGACCTGTAATTCTTGCTGCTCTCCAGTGGATTCTTCAGTTTATCTGAGCATTGAAATGTGCCCCAAACTGGACACAGCATTCCAGATGGGGCTTTACCAATGCCAAAATAACCAGGAGGATCACTTGACTTGCAAATGTCATTCCAGTAATACAGCCCAGTATGTTTGCAACCAGAACATATTTGAGAAATCATCCACTTCAACCCCACCCACAACAACTTCACTTTTAACAACCAGCACCTTCCTCCAAATTATGAGCACTAAGATGGCTCCCAATATGCCAACTTCTTCATGAACCACCTACAAAAGTAATTCTTAAAGCTGAACTACTGGGCCTGTACTATACCTGTATTACATAGATATTTTTATTATCTGGACTGTGAACACCTGGACTCCCTTACTGACTTCCACCAAAAGTTCAACTGCTACCACCACTTGATTAAATTCTCTCTGGAATACTCTTGCATTAAGGAAGAACATGGTATGGAAGGACTTCCATATGAGGAGAGACTACATAAGTGAGGACTTTTCAGCATAGAAAAGATGCTTTTGAGGGGACACATGATAGACATTTATAAAATATTAAATGGTTCAAAAAAAGAAAATGGGAATGTATTAGTTACTATCTCATATTGGAGGATGTAATGAAAATGATTAGGTAGCAGGTTTAAGACTAACTACAAGGAAGTTCTTTTTCATGTTGCATGTAATTAACTTTTGGAACTCAAAATTAACTTTTGCCACAAGATGTTGTGAAGGCTAATAGCTTTAACCAGGTTCAAAAGGGGTTTTAACAAAATTCATGGAGGAAAGGACCATCAGTAGGCATTGGACATGGTATATAAGGGTGAGGTCTCTGAATCAGAACTTTCTAAATCTCTGAATACTGGAAGCTGCAGTGAAAGAGGAGCAGGGTATAGAACATTTTGGATATGCCATTTACCCTCCCCCCTCAGCATCTCTGCTTCTCATCCTGTGTGAGACCAGATATTAAACTAGATTACCTATGGCCTGACCCAGTAAATGGTAGTTCTTATGTTGGCTTCTTTGCTGTCTGTACCAAAAAGTTATTCCTAACATACTCCAGAAACTTGCTAGACTGCTTAAGCACTGCTGCATTTCATTTCCAGGAGATACCATGGTACTTAGTCTCCTATCAGCCCCAGGTCCTGTGACTTAAAAAAAAATTTTTTTTAAAGTACTTTGATTAGTGACTTGAAAAAAGCTTCATTCACCTCCTGGTTTGGTAGTTTATCCTGTACACACATTGACTTTGACCCAGAACCTTTAACAGGTCTGCCCGCACTTATTGTACCTTGGAACAAGTATATATCTCTCTCCCACCTGTCTTCTTGAACAAATTGATCCCATTGATGACAATATTCCAGACATGAACTATCCCACCAAATCTCAACTATCCGAATTATGTTGTACTTCTGTGATTTGTACTAGGACTCCTGGTTCTTCTTGCTTATTTCTCATGTTTCTTGCATTACTGTATAAAAATCTTAAATGGCTAGCCAATTGCCATGTTAATCTGAGGTGGTAGTGCATTTAAGCTGGAGAAATCTCCTCTCCATAGCTTAAATTTCTGCCCAAGGTGGCTACTGATCTGAATCTCCACCAGTTCTTTGTTCATTTATTCATTTACTTTATCTGATTTATTTTCCAGGCCTCGCATACACTGGAGCAAATTGGAACACCAAACAATAGATGCCAAAAGCACTCTAGCATTTTATTTTAAAAGGGCCAGAATCTCTATGAAGCTTAAGGTCTTTAAAAAGGTTACAAAAAATTACTTTGACGGTCACAGTATTTGCTTTCATTGTTTGTCCAAATATCAAGCTATGTACTAAAGAGAGCTACTAGCTGGCCTCTGTCCCCTTCTTATGTGAGTTGAGAGAGTTTGAAAACCACTCTCAAGTCATGGAACCCTTTCATATCACTTCTGCCACAGCACCCTGTACCCCTATCCTGTGATCAGATGCGGAACCAGGCAACCCAGCCTGGCAATGGCAGCTCCATCGCCTTCTGGCCCACTCCACAGTTATTCCCAGTTTTTTTGCGGAACCCCTGATGGCCTTTTCTGGAGCCCCAGGGTTTTGCAGAATGCAGGTTGAAAGTCACTAGGTTAAGATTCACTCTTTTACATGCATTATTGCCTCTATTGTTGAAATTAGTAAAGCTGCAATTTAAAACAATATAGGCTGCTCACAGATGTGGGGGGAAAAAACAAACTCATTGTGCTTTACTGGAAGAAGCAGCACATTAGTTTGACTTGGTTCTGCAGTTCCTGTATAGATGGGGCGCTTCAGCGGGGCTTTTTGGCGCTTTTATCTAATATCTTATTCACCTAGCTTTACTGAAGCGCCTGATCTATACCGGTGTTGCAGAGCTGGGTCGAACTAATGCGCTACCTCTTCTGGGCACGTGCTGGGACCTGGCACGGGAACGTAAAAAGTTTAAAGCACATTTTTCCCCCCCTTTCACGTTTGCAAGCAGCCATATGTATTAAATATTACTCTCAATTCAGATCCAGGGCATAATTTTTGGCAGAGTTGTATTTTAATTACTGCTTATTAGAGCTCCCTGTTGCAGTACAACTGGCCTAAGTGTTGAAAAGTGTAGCAGTTGATAAATAGGTATTACTTCCCTGTAATTGGGATTCTTCAAGATGGATTTTGCAGAGTCAGTCTCCTTGCCCACCTTCTCTTCTGTAGAATCCAGTATTAAAATTGCAAACCTGAAGAGGAGGTGGAAGAAACTGAGCCATCACTTCTCACATAGTCTCACCCTCAGACTGTTCAAAAACAGAATGCTCTCACTTACAGCTGTGCTGCAACAGTTCATTAAATTTGAATTGTTGGTGCAACCCCAGTAGTGTGAAAGTGTAGTCAGTTTTAAGGAACTCCGGTTACAGGTAATTAACTTATTTCTAACTACCTGTATATGGGCCAAGATAGTCCTATTAATATTGGAGTCTGGGATCATTGTTCAGAACTAGGGCATAGACTGATCTCCATCTGAATCTATGAGCTGTCACCCTATCACCCTAGCTCCTGATAAAGTACTAGAGTTCTGTAGCCATGGTGAATCTAAGCAGGTTGTTTTGTGATGTTTTGACATTTTGGAAGTCACTTCTGAGAATAAAGCCAAGGAGAAATGCTTTGCAATGTAGGGCAGACCACCCCACAAGGAGTCCTTCACCTGCATCTCATTAAACTGCTTCTCCCCCCTCCTGTTTGGTTTTGACTTACTAAATGTACTGTGATGGAATGTATCTGTATTTAAATTGAGACTTTGCCAAAGCTGACCTTTTGTTTCTGCAGTTGAATTTCTACAGACATTTTTAAACCCCAACTTCACCTTCAGTTACAAAAGCCTTTTCAGTGAAGAATTTTGGTATTTTCCTGGCAAAGCTGATCAAAACTGTTTGTTATTGCTGTTTGTTTTAACTTTGTGAGATCTTTGTGTTTGTTTGTACATGAATGTCACAAACCCATCTGTGGATGGCCCCAAATTTTTTCCCCTACTGTGCTGCCACTTATCCCAAGGCAATTCTAGTCTGTTCCTTGGGGCAACTCCTTAACCCAGCAAACCTCAGCTGTACTGCCCGTATACCAGACCCTGTAGCCACAGTGAGGAAATGTCAACCCCAGGTGGCCCCACTGGAATAAGAGAAAAAATTACACATCCCCCTTTCCATGGAAAGGGTTAGCCTGGAGTATTACTTACCCAGCAATTACTCTGTCCACAAGCAAAACAACAAAAGGAATTTATTACATAAGATAAAAGAATTCTACAAGCAAAACAGACTGTAGGTTTGGAGACAGAAAAGCAAAACAGGCAACGGGGGGGGACATGATGCAGGCGTGACTTGCTCCGGGCAGAAGGGGGCAAGCAGTAGCAGGGCATAGCTCCCGCTCCCAGTACTACTGTGCCCGCATCAGTGCTGGGAGCAGGAGCTCTGCCCTACTGCTGCTTGCCCAGCTGGTGCGGGGGGCATGGCTGCTGCCACTGCTTGCTCGGCTGGGGTGGGGGGGCACAGGATGTGAGTGCGGCATTGCTGGGAGTGGGGGTTATGCCCTGCTTCTGCTTGCCCGCTTCTGCCCAGAGCGAGCTGCACCCACATCCCACCCCTCTTGGCTGGGCAGGCAGCAGCAGGGCATAGTCCCTACTCTGAGTGCTGCTGCGCCTGCATGCCGCACCCCCCTGCACTGGCTGGGCCGCTTGTCTCAGTCCCAGACTTGGCCCGAATCCCTCCATACCCCATGCCCCTTCCCTCCTCCTTCCCCCCCAAGCTCCAGAGACTTACCAGCTGGAGGCAGCTGTGTCCAGCATGGTGAGGACTGTTGCCTGTTTAGTCTATAGCTGAATCTTTGGATCTGGTTCAGTTGAATCAAATTGGGACAGTGATTTGAATCTCTGAATCAAATCACTGTCCTTCCGAATCGGCCAAATCCGACGTGAATACTTGCACCTTACACAGGCCTAGTAAGCACCATAATAAAATGTATTTTTTTGGAATTGGGTGCTGATCAGTTCACAAAGGGATGCTTTGAGTCTAACAAGGTTGAGAACCACTGATCTACAATGGGGTTGTTTGCCTGCAGATGAGATCTACCTCCTGGTACTAGGACATCCAGTCTGTGGGGTTCTCCCCTGGGTCTGAAAACTTGGCAGCAGGTAAGTTATGGCACTGCTCCCCGTCTGCCAAATTTCTGGACCCCTGAGGAGTCCCACAGATTAGAGTGTGTGTGGAGGTGGCATGGAGCCCAATCCCAGCGTGTGGGGGGTGGGTGGGGGCATTTTGGGGTATGATCTTGATCCTTATGGCCCAATCCAGCCCACAGACTGGCCAAAAGGTCTGTGGGGCCAAAAGGTTGACAGCACCACTGATCTAAAAGGATCCTATCTAAACTGACCTTTTGTGTATTTTGTAGTGTCCCTTGGTTGCAAGCTGAAAGATCATGTGATATTTTATTTATCTGCAGTAAGGTTACAATCAGTTTTTCTCTAATGCTTGCATTGAGATGTGCATATGCAAATCATTATTTCTTGCAATTAGCTTCCAGTGGGGAATGCTGTTTTGGCACTGTCTGCTCCAGAACTTGCTTGCAATGGGGGAGAGGCCAAATCTTCTCCTGCAGTCTAAAACATGTCTTTCAGGATGTCCTTTGCTTTCAGTCGGATTTTTTTTTTTTGCTGAAAATTGTATGTAAATGCTTTCTCCTGAGGACTTGAATGTTGTGTGTGCTATTGCATAAATAAGAACTAACTTACCTCTCTTGTTATCAATTGGTGGAAAAGAGGAATCTTTTCCCTGTTGCTATTGGCTCTCTTTACTGCTGGGTATATTTTTGCTTTCTTTTCGAGTTCACTGAAGCATTTGTGGAGCTTTGTATTCCCCAGGAATAGGAGGTTTTTAATTTTTAGGAGAAGAGAGTAATATAACACCTCTATTTTTTTTTTACCAGTCCTAACATTTGGAGGTTAACTTCTTTTAAAGTTTATATCTTTCCAAATAGAAAAAAGAGTGAAGATATGCAATTTGCTTTTAATTGCACACTTAATTATTTTGTATTTGCTATCAGTCTAGAATTATCACTTCCAGTGCAATCAGAGTACTTGATTACAGCATTCAAAAGGTAATATATAGAAGTGGTAGTACATCATGAATCATTAAATCTTAACAGATAGTCAAAAAGCCTGAGGCTGAATCGATTTAAAATTTGCAGGTAAGTCTAAACTGTTAGATTGGACTGATAAGCAAATGAATGGACATTCACTTTTGGTTCCGGAAATGCAGCTACGCGCCTGCAGTGGCCCAGGTCAGAAGCCAGGGGGTGCTAGAGCACATCTGCTCCAGCTGAGCAGGGAGGCAGCTTGGGTCAAGGCTAGCCAGCTCACCCTGTGAGGGCGGGGTTTGCAGGGGAGGTGCAAAGCATCTTGGGATGTTGGGGGACTGTGAGTTAACTTGAATCTGGAAGGGATCTGGGGCCAGAAGTTCAATAAACCAGTTTAACTTAAATCAGTGATTTCTGATAACTGCTCTCAAAATGGCCAAAACTGGTTTAAGGCAAACCTGGATGGATACAGTACTGTGCACTGAACTTCTATTGCGTCACACATTTGAACCAATTTTTGATCGCTTAAATTGGTTTGTTTGTAAATTCTGCCCTAGCCCTAAGGGTGAGCTACTAGTCTTGTGTTTAAAAAAACTGAGACTCAGGCAAGAATTCTGTGCAGTAGATACTTTTGCAGATTAGAGAAAAGTAATTTACTCTTACACTCCAAGATAATTTCCTCTGTTTGAAATGCTTGAATACAGTGTTGTGTTGAGTGCTTAAAACTTACAGCAAAATATTTTTCAAACCTTTTTTTTGTAGTGTTAACTTTTAAAAATCTTATACAGCCCTACTGTTAGCACTGTTGTATTCCAGCCCAAACTGCATTCGATAGCACCTTGCTTTCCATATAGTACATAAAGGAGATCTGGTTACTTGTGGAATTTGGGGGCTGGGAAATGAACTCACTGTAGCTACATGCTTAGGTTAGCAGAGTTGAACAGAGCTCCATTGAATGTTACTTCTGGAATTCAAGTTTGGGAAATGAATTCATTGCACTACGTATTTAGGCTAGCAATGCTGAACAGAGCTCCATTGAATGTTGCTCATGTTCAGCCAGTAGAGGATGCCATTGAGCAGCAGTTAAAGGTATATGCTGATTTAGCCCTTCTTGAGAATTGAAATCGCCATTTGAGAGCTAGATACAAAGTGACTCTTTTCCCTGTTTCAGCTCTCTTAGCACCTTTTTAAAGCCACCAAGTAAACTTAGAAACACAGGAACTTTTAACTTGCATCGATGTTTAATAAAAGTTATTTACTGAGCCAGAAAATTTACATCAGAATCCTTTATTGCAGGGACGTCAAACTCATTTGGTCCTGTGTGCCAGGTGAGATTCTCTGCGGTGGTCTGCAGGCTGCATCAGGCTGCCCTGGAGCCAAAGTGCAGGGCCAGTCTGGAGCATTGCATGCAGTGCACTCTATATGTCAGCTCCACCTGTCACAGGCAGTGTGCACCAGACCCACTAAGCAGCTTGCACTGCAGGCCTTATGCCGTCTGGACTTACTGCTGTGTGTGCTGCCTGAGGCCTAGGAGGCTGGCACGATGAGCGGACTACATGCAGTGTCCTGCTGGAGTAGCCCTGTGTGCTGGCTCCCGAACCAGTGTGGATTGGGCCCCAGGCTGTCTGCATGCTGGAGCCAGGGTGCAGGATCAGTCAGGGGGGATGCTGCACACAGTGCGTGCCCTATGCTTGCTCCCTGTGCTGTGGGCGGGGCCTGCAAGCCCTGGAATGAGGCTGGCACACGCCGCATGCAGCATACAGGCTGGACCCAGTGCTGCGGGCACTGTATGCTGTACCCCCCTAGATCAGTCCTGTGTGCTGGCTTCAGCACAGCCTGGTCTGGACCAGCTCCAGAGCCAGCACACAGGGTTGGTCCAGCATATGTGCCATAAACAGCATGCAACTCACTGACACCCCTGTCCCATGATGCTAGGTCCAGTCCATATGTCAGGCCAGCTCTGCACACTGTGAGGTATGCAGGGTCAGCTGGAGATGCACAGGCTGAATGATACAGCTTCATGGGCTAGATCCAGGTGGTGGGCTATGTTTGACACCCCTGCTTTATTGCAATCCAAAACATGTTTCCAATTATTTAGGTTGCTTTCCCAGCCTGAGTATTCAGGCATTTGTTAAATGTAGCTTTTATTAAAGGTTCCATCTTGAAATTTCAAATGCTGCAATTTTGGTCAGGTTTTCCCTACCCAGCATAATGCTTTTCCCTATTACCTTTTTTTGATGATTCAAAGTTGCTAATAGCCATCACATTATTTTTGCTTAATAGATGCAATTTTTAATTTTGGAGACCATGTTTTATGTGAATCACGTTGCAGTGTTCCTTACCTAAAATTCCTGTATATTTTGAGCGGAATGACCAGCAGGTGACTAACTTTTTGCAGTAGACAGGACAGAGTGGCACCTCATTAGATGCTATGAATGAAATGGTCTGTAAAGTAAGCTGTAGGCTCCAGAAGTTCATGCTTCTCTGAATGAGTTAGTCTCTAAGGTGCGTACCTTCTGCCCATCTTGAGACCAACATGGCTAGATCTGTTTGTTGGTGTCTTTCTCTGTTTTTCTCTTTTTTTAATATATTCTCTGCAACTGTAGTTTTGAGATGCCTTTTGTTCTATTAGGCAATATTTTTTTTCCTTGGTTTATTTGTATAATAACCTATTCTAGTGACTTTGAGTGAGAGAATTGTTAAATTGCCAAAAGTAAGTTAAAAAAACAACAAAACTAACTCCTTTCTGTTTTTTATTATTCTTGTGGGGAAACTTGTGTTTTTTCCTAGTTTTATTTTCTGTTTCCATTTGTTCGGTCTATCTTCACTTCTCATTATAGCTAAAAAGTGAATTGGTAGCTATAAAATATGGAAAGTGAATTAAAAGTAATCAGAACACTGAAATGACAGTGAGACTTAAATTTCAACTAGAACTGATGACAATGATAAAATTTAGTAAACTTTTGAACAGAAGACTAAGTGTGCGTTAAGACACATGAATGAAGTACCAAACAGGCTACCCAAGACATATTTGTGATAAAATACCTTATTTTTTAATTTCTGCTCTAATGGTACTTCTTATACAAACACATAATAGATGCCATTACAGAAAATTAGGAAAATCAGAAAACTGATTTATGTTACCGGTCACAGGGGACAAGTTAGTTTCTAAGCAGTAGAGGAATTTTGAAGTAATAATTCAGATGAGGAAGGTGGAAACTGAAGTACATTTAAGATGGAAAGAAAAGGCAGGGTGCTAAGTACTTTTATTGAAAATCCAAAAGAGGAGAAAAATAATGTGTTCAGTTTACTGAACAAGAAATAGTGATGTTTCCAGCTTTCAGGTAGAGATCTCTTGTATTCTTATGGGGCAATTTCTCCAATGCACAGGCAATGCATAGACAGGAATTTGAATTTTACATGACCTCAGCTAGGAAGTCTTGTCTTGCTGGTCACTGCTTCCTGATCAAATCAAGTAGCAATGAACAGAAAGGATAATAATCTGTTTCCTGTCAAGCATATGGGAGCAGGCAAAATGAAACCTGGCAAGTGTTAAATTTGAGGCAAAGACCTCAGTAATGGGGTGCAGCCCAACTGTTTTAGCACCAAAACCAGGTACAAGTTTGTTTTTTTTGCAGTCATTTCAGGGGAATCAATAGTCTTCCTTTGAACATGCTAACTATTTTTCACAGTTTCTCAGTACTATGGACCTTTACCCAGTCTCAAGTTAATCTGTTCTCAAAAGTATCCTGAAAGTACTCTAATCCCTTAAGGGGTTTAGTTTAACCACCAGCACAAACAAGTATAAAACTTACTGCACAGAGATTAAATATTTTGGATATACTGTAAGTCAGAGCAAAATTAAAATATTAGTAATGACATTTAAGGTCCTTGCTGAAAGGGTCTAGCCACAACAACACAGGAATAAGTGAGTTCTTCCTTAATACTGGCCAGATGCTACTAGCAGATTGTGCTGATTATTTCACCCCAATGGCTCCCTTGCTTGACCTGACACAAACAGTTTCCAGGAAAGTAAAGGTATGAGTGTTTCATATCTTTTAGGAAAATCAAAAGGATTTTATGCAGTAAGCCTCAACTGAACAATCCCGATTTCTGCTAGGAGTCCTACAGAGAGATATCTAGCTATAAAATATTCAATAGGTTCCCTGTATTAAACTCCTCAAAGTATATCTTAGGTTGGTCTCTGACCATATTTTTTTTAAGTATCTGAAGACAATGAAACAAATAGATGCCAGAGCCATTGACTGGAATCTAGCTCTGCAGGTGAAATTATTCATAGTCTATCATAGGTTATCTGTGAGAGTAACTGTTTTCTACTTTTTCTCCGAGGGTAACCTCTGGTCTGGCTGTGTAGGCCACACTTTTAGAAGAGGGGGGCTGATGGTGCAGGATCCACTGTCTTGTATCCAATAATATCACTTCACCATCTCTTGCCGTTCAGAAGAAGAGCTGTAGATTAGAAAGAATTGCTGGTGAGACTGAACATAACATTTTGGAAATGCTGGGCTCTCCATGGTAGTAGATGAACCTCAGGTTGTAGGACTACTTCTTGCTTTTTGTTTTATGATAACTTGTTTGTTAAAGACCTGCTACTGTTTGTGGGGAGAGGGTATCCTGATCTGTTTTTACTTTTGAGCTATCCTACCACCTTATGCACCCACTTTATCCAGTATAGATTAAATAAAATTAGGAAGCACAGCTGTAAAAATTATCTATTTTTATAGAATTAGCTAATCTTGCCTTTAGGGAGATCTAAATATGGACTCAATAGTATGATTTTTAAAATAAATTTCAGTTAAACTTGAGCAACTTGAATACAAAAGCAGAATGCTCACTTTTTCCAATAAGTAGGAAAAGAATATAAAATATTGTAAATAATATACCCCTTTATGTGAAATGTGGGAGTTTGAATTTTTTAATAGTCACTTCTGTGGTGCTCAAGGTCTCTAATTAAATATAGAAATCATATGACTGTTGTAAATGAGGCATGAAATAAGACTTTAAAAACATTTCTTGCATAATGGAGACTAAGGTTGGATTCCTACTACAGTAAGTTCATTTTTGCCAGTTGAACAGCAGAAAATTAACTCATGTTAAAGGGAAAATCTTTAATAGCATAACCATCTCCTTTGACATATGAGTAAAAGAGAGAACATATGCTGAAGCTAAAATTCACTGTTTCATCTTCCACTGGTGTGAACTGCTTTATGCAGTTTAAGTTGGTGGCAGAGTGGGCACCTACTGCTCTAACATCCGTTGGGTTGAGTTAGCATGTCACGGAACCACTGCCAGTCTCTGTATCTGAGAGAATGTAGTAAAAAACCCTAGGGCTTGTGTAGGGAAGAAGCTTTAAATTTTCCTAATTCTCTGGATGAGTTTTGTTTCGCTAAGTTTAAAAAAAACACAAAATTAGTAGAAAATTTAAAAATGATTCTCGTATGAACAACAGGTGGTATCTGTTGTGCCAGGTCATAAGTGGCCAAGTCTGGGGCCTTTGGGATTGAGGTGCCAACCAGGGTCAGGAGTGAGCAGAATTCAGGGACAGCTGTGTCAGGAAGCCAGGAGGAGGTCAGTTTAAGGTCAGGGTCTAGGAACAAACCAAATCAGAAAGCTAGGAAATGAGGCAGAGAGCAAGCCAGAGGGAAGGAACAGCAAAGTGGTTTAGCATCAAGTTGAGACCTGTTATCTCAACACTTCCTGTTCCTGTGCAGAAGTTTATATGGGGTGGAGTGCATGGTTAGCTAAACCTAGCCAAGCACTCTAGTGACAGGAAGCAGATGGAGGGTTAGGTTTCTTTTGGGCCACAGAAGAGAAATACCACTGATGAAATGCTTAACAGAAGCCTGGATATTATTACTTCTGGGAAGGGAAGAGTTCTGGCAGTTTTGGATAGGAAATATTAAGCCAAGTTGGAAAATGCAAGTAAACCTTGTGATAGAAAACCTGATTATGGAACAATTTACAAAGCGCTGCTTGCAGGATGAATATAGTCTCAAAGAAAAATAGAACATTGCAATTCATCAGAATCTAGAGTGTCCATTTGCATTGTGGCAAACGGTATTGGTCCATACCACATAATGGTTAGGGACAGAAATTACACACAAACTGGTGTAAGTGATCAGAAACTGGTTCAAATCTGTAACTCAAGAGAAGTTCAGTACATATGAACTGCTTTTAAAATGGCCAAAACCTGTTTAAGACAAACCTGCATGTATGTAGTATCAGACTTAACTGATTTAGGTTAAATTCATTTATTGAACTTCTGTCCCAGGTCCCTTCCAGATTCAAGTTTTGTACCTCCCCTGCAAGCCCTCCTGCCCTTTTTGCAGGGTGGGTGGCTAGTCTTGACCCAAGCTGTCTGCTTCAGCCAAGCATGGAGGCATGCTTTAGCACCCCCTGGCTTCTGGCCTGGGCCACTGCAGGCATGGTGCTGCTTATTGTTGAGAGTAATCAAGAGTGCTGCCAGCACAGTCTGTTTAGAAAATAAAAGGGTGTATTTTGCCAAGAGTCAGGATGTGAAATATGGACTGAGACGGACCACAAAAGGAATAGTCCACTGGTGGTCCTTCACACTAAGAAAATATCACTTCTAGTACATAATGCATGTACAAAAAACTTAAATGCTTTTGAGATGAAGCTTGATCAGTTTGAGTGGGATTCTGTGACATGATTGTCTGTGACAACATGGAACTATACTTGATGACCTAGATAAGTTTTTGCTAATTTTCTTTTCCTAAGCTAATGTGTAGGAAGTAGTAAATGGACTGGAAGCCGAAATTGTGGCATTCTTTCTGATTGGTATCCGCAAGCTTCACAGATGGAACTTCATAGGCTACTAGTTCCTGAGCTGGGCCTGGAGCAAACAGGCTCTGTGCCTCAGGCTGGACTAGGGCTGGAGTATGGGTAAGCCATGTGGGGAGGGAGGTGGAGGTAGATGAGGGAGAATGGGGGATCCAAGACTCCAGGGTGGCAGACAAGTGGTGGGGGTTGGACAGGCAGCAGGGGACAAGGTGTTAGGGGGTTAAGGGACAGGGGTCAAACTGTTTGCTTATGTATTTATTTCCATCCTCACCCCTACTGCCTGTCCCCCTGCCACTGCTTTTCTTGTTGCAGCAGTGAAGAGGGGTGGGGGGAGTTCAAATTTAAGATGATCCTCCAATAATTGGATTCTATACATAGAAAATTAAAAAAAAATTAGAATTTTTTTTATGTATACAATTAATTATTGGGGGGGCTCATCTTGCATTTGGGGTCAGCTTAAATTTGGGTAAATACTGTGATTTGTATACTCCCAATACTTATTGTCAAGTCCACAGGACAGAACAGGTTTGACAAGCTTACAATTATATTGCTTGTTATCTTTTTACTTTTCAGTAAAAGGGTTGTGGTTAGCTTTGTTTCATATGAACAGCTACTTGCAATTTTTCAATTGTATTTTTTTTTTTTTAAAACACACATCTGTAAAGACTTTAAGGAGACTTTCGACAGAACTGTGAAAATAGACTTAATTCTGCAAGGCAAATACTTTATATTAAGGAACTTGTGGATTCCTTTTTGAATTATGAACTGCTTTGTGGGTTCATGGGTATCTGAACAGACATTGTAAACTCTGTAAAAGAAAGATACCAAGGTTAGGTGGAATATTTAACATACACCCAGTGCTCATGCAGTTTACAGTCTTGTTGGTAGGGTTGATGGAGAACTTCAAGTTTTTTACAGTTTCTTCCCTCTCCCTCCCCTTCACCTTTTCTTTTATAGCATTAGCGCAACATTAAAAATGCTAAATCCAAATGCTGATGTGCTTTTCCTATTATGTTAATTTCATCAATTTATCTAGCTGAACTATTTGGCATACATGAGTAAAACTATGTACAATACACTGCTTTCTTCCTCAGACCTGAAGAAGAATGCTTTTGCAGTTCCAAAGCTTGTCTAACTTTATCCCAACTATACAGTTGGTCCAATAAAAGATACCCCCCCCCCCAAAAAAAAAAAACAAAACAACCCATCCCCATGCAATACATAACCGATTAGAATTAATATTTGGAAATTTCTGGTAACTTTGAGTATTTTGCTTTTTAAAAATCCAGTTTATCATCTGCTCTGTCTTTTTATATCTGATTTCTATTGTGGACAATGAAAGTAGGCTAGTTGGTTTTGGTTATTAGTTCCAGTTCACTAATACAGTCTTGTAATATTTTGGTTGCACACCTTGCAGTAGGTACAGGTTTGCAGTGACAGCTTGCAATTCTTGTTTGACAGTAGGATGCTTATTTGAAGAAGGGACGGAATGATTTTAGAGTGAAGGCAAGGAAAATCATAATTGTTCTTTGAGGCCTGTCTTCTGGCATTCATCTTTGGAATTTTGAATACCAGCAAACAAAAAAGATCAATTAAAGAGATCAATGTGAAGATTTCCCAGTACTAAGAATGAAATATTAGACCATGATAAAATTACAGAATTTGGATTTTAGGGCACATTCTTCCAAGCAAATTAAATTCCATAGAAAATTGAAATTTCTAAGTGAACATTTGATTAATTTTGTGTTCTTGCATGAGTGAATTTATTCATAGATGTTAGGGCCAGAAGGGACCTCAATAGATCATTGAGTCCGACCCCCTGCATAGGCAGGAAAGAGTGCTGGGCCTAGATGACCACAGCTAGATGCCTATCTAACCTCCTCTTGAAGATCCCCAGGGTCAGGGAGAGCACCACCTCCCTTGAGAGCCCGTTCCAGACCTTGGCCACTCTAACTGTGAAGAAGTTCTTCCTAGTGTCCAGTCTAAATCTACTCTCTGCTAGCTTGTGGCCATTATTTCTTGTGACTCCCAGGGGTGCCTTGGTGAGAAGACCCTCACTAATTCTCTCCTGTGCCCCCATGATGAATTTATAGGCAGCCACAAGGTTGCCTCTCAACCTTCGCTTGCGGAGGCTGAAGAGGTCCAGTTTCTCTAGTCTCTCCTCATAGGGCTTGGTCTGCAGGCCCTTATTTGTATAACTGAATTTAGTAACACTCAACAGTGAGATTCCTTATGCATTTTGATTCATGTTATTGTTCAGTGCTACAAAATGACCTTTTTGAGAGAAGTCCTCCAAAATGTTCTTCTGAACAGTGCAAATGAAGTTCTCCTTTGATAAGTAAAGGAAGCCTGTTTATTCCTTTTAGTGCACAAAAAGGTATTGAATTAGTTCCTACATTGAAACATTTTTCCTGTATTTATTCAATGCCTTCTGTAATTCTTAACACTGCCTTGAAACTATGGAATTTTTCTTGGGCGACATTTAAAAGCTAATTTAATGGATACTACGTACATGTTCCCAGCCTTCCAGTTGAGGGTTAATTAGGAAGTTGAGCTGGTGCCAGTATTCTTTTTCGATATGCCTGTTCCTGTTGTTATGGGGTAAAGCCTAACCATCTCATACTGGTAACATAACAGGGTAAAAAATAATTGTAGCAGGCAGCTAATGAAAATGGCTATAATTTTAGAAAACCAACATCCCAACAGGCAGACTAACTGGAGGTAACCTGTCCTTATCAGTAACTTTTCGCAAATCAAATTTGACTGTTTTCACATGCACTGGCATCATATTTATATTTGACAGTGGTGCCCAATCTTCTAGTCGTGCAGATGGAATGAGAGGTGCATAGCTGGTCCACAGGCTGAATTGGGCCCTGAACTGCTTGGGCTCCATGCTGCCAGATCAGGTCCTGTGCTGCTTCACCCAAACCCTGTTGCCTGGATTGAGCCTCGTGCTGCCTCAACCTAGGTCTCTCATGCCCAGATCAGCCCTGAGCCCCCTTGGTTATTCTCCTGCATGCCTGGAGGATTGGCCCCTTGCAGCCTCTGCTCATCCCATGGGTCCAGAAATTTTGGAAGCATTGGAGTGGCAATATATCATGCCACTGCTCCCTGGCTGTCAGATTTTCAGAGCCATGCAGGAGGCCTGTGGGCTGGATGACATGGCTCCATGGGTCAGGGGTTGAGCACCCCTGGGTTGGCATTTTGCACCAAGACTCATGGGTTTGTGACTCTTGTAACTGTGTCATTCCTTAATTACAATATAGGGCAGAATAGTTTTTTAAATTAAGAAAAGAATTATTTTTGTTATAGACATACAGAGTGTGTTTTATTGTGGTTGTTATGAGTGAAAAGGGCATAGACCATCTTATGTGAAGGGCAAAGGAGTTTTGGAATAACATTATCGTTCTGTTGCTCATTACAGTTTAAAATGGACTTCTGGAGGTAGGCTTGTCTGGCCTCCTTTAACTGTTACCTTAACCCATACGCTGAATTCTAATCTTCAACTTTTAACTATTGCTTTCATTCTTACTGCTTTGTTGGTAGTTAAACTCCATGAAAAAGATGGCAGTTCAGGAATTAGTAGCGATTATAACAGTACTGAAATGTTGTTTTTGCCATGATGGTCCAGGAATTATGCAAGAGGCAAGGATTGTTATGGGTGATATCTTTTTATAGATATGATGTATCTTTTTGTGATATTTCCAAACAGATTATGATGATGCAACAAAATGAAGTAGTAAAACAAGATAGACACTTTGTAACATAATAGCTTAAAAGAAAGGAAAATTAATTTTGATCGTAATTTCTGACTCCTTCATTTCAGGGTCAGATAACACTAATGGATGTTCCTGTATTTAAAGCAATTCAGCCAGAGGTGAGTAGTTCATCAGTTGTTTTTTTTGTTTTTGTTTTCAATTTTTAAATGAAAAGAATCAGTATTTATTATGATGGCAGCCTATGAACATAAATTTTGGAATTGCAGAATATAAGTACATTCAATTATTCTTATTTTTCCATTTATAGTTTTGAAATGAATGGTTTTAAAACATGAATGTATCTGGAACTAATAACTGTTTTGGGCAAGAACTCTGTATTTTACCTTCACTTGAATGTGTTTAAACATCAAACATCTGAATCTTTCATTGGTGCTGTTTCTGAATGTTAAACTGCTTAAATATATCAATCCTAATATTGTAAATGATCCAAGTATTCTTTGTAGCAGAGAAACAATTGTTTGATTTCTATCCCCTCCCCCTCAGGATCTATAGCAGGGGTAGGCAACCCCTGGCATGTGTGGCAGTCTGTGGTGCGCACAGGCATTTTGCTTGGCAAGCATGTCTCAGGGCAAAAATGCAGGGGAGCTGCAAGGGGCCGTATCCTTGTTGTTCCAACGCAGCCCTAGCCCCTTTCCTGCTGTCCACCTTGAAGTGTGTGTGTACCTTCTGCTGGCAACGAGCTGGACCGGGGCTCCATGGACCCCAGTGCAGCTGCTTGCAGCCTTCCCACTGCCTGCTGCAAGCTGCTTAGGCTTCAATGGCAGGCATATGCGCCTCGGGGTGGATGGTGGGAAAGGGGCTGGGACTGCACTGTCGCAACAAGGATCGGACCTCTTGCATCTGCTACAGCACGCCAACACCTTGCAAGTTGAGGTTGCAGGTGTTTTTGGCACTTTGCCCAATAATGTTACTGACCCCTGATCTATAGGGCAATAAACTCCAATTAAAATGTTCTTAGGCTCACGTAACCTTTTCACTGGCTAGTTTTATATTTTACGTAGTAACTCAGTCACATAACTTCTCGGTTCTACTAAATTTCTGGGTTGCTATCTAATATTGGGCATTTATTAATTGTGCATCTTGTTTCTGTCTGTCGAAATTGTGAACGTCTTCCGAATGTTTTAATAGCAGTTACAGCTGTATGCTCAGTCTGCTTTATGGAGTTGGTATAGGTTTTCTATAGTATCAACAATCTTCTTACTTAATTAGGGTTGTGCAAAACAGCGCTGTTCTGCTTTGACTTGTGTTTCGATGGAACAGTGTTTTGTTTTGAATTTTGTTTCGAAACTGCTGTTCCGTTTTGTCGAAACAACAGTTTCAAAGTTTCGCACATAGGCTATAATGGGGAAGCTGGAAACAGCCTATAACGTTCGTCATTTCTGGCCTGATTTGGATGAAACTTGCAGGCATGCTAGCCCCTTCTGATGCCTGCCAAGTTTCAAGGAGATGGGTGCAGGGGTTTCAGGGAAACTGCACCTCAGAGTCTTGAAAACAAAAAACTCATGTCATGTATATATGTTAAGCCACAGTGGGGTCTAAACTGCAGGCATGCTAGCCCCTGCTGAGGGCATGAAGCCTGTCAAGTTTCAAGGAGATAGGTGCAGGGGTTTTGGGGAAACCACCTCAAGCTGCTGACAAGCAAAACTCATGACATGGGTGACACTGTGTTAACACACAACAGGGTGAAAGCTGCAGGCTTGCTAGCCCCTGCTGAGGCCATGGAGTCTGCCAGCTTTCAAGGAAATGGATGTAGGGGATTCTGGGTTCTGGGGCCCTGCACCTCTGGCTGCTGACGGGGAAAACTTGTGACATGGGTGCTTGTGGGACTGTCTGTCTTGGGGCACAGGGTGGTGAAAACTTCAGACCTGGTAGGCCCTGCTGCAGCCACGAAGCCTGCCAGCTGTCAAGGAGATAGGTGCAGGGGTTTTGAGTTCTGAGTCCTTGCACCTCTAGCTGCTGACAGGCAAAACGTGTGTGTGTGTGTATGTGTTAAGGTGCGCCCTCACTCAACTGACACCAAGGCAGAAAGCAGGGCATTTCAAACGATGCTGCCTTTTATGCAGTTTTTCCATCCCTCCCCCAGAACATGGGGATTGGAAGAGACCTCAGGAAATGATGACAGTCACTGACCAGCTACAGAGTCAATAATGAGAGCAGTCCTTTCCCCCTGCTTCCCCCCTCTCCTTTAGTTTCTGTTTCCCTTTAGGCAAGCCCAGTGTGAGCTTCGAAACTCAAAACGTTTAGAAAATGTCGAAACATTTTGACTTGCCTTATTTCGTTTTGAGGCTGTTTCGAAGCTCTTCGTTTTGTTTCGATTTTACTGTTTTGAGCTTGAAACGAGTCTAAACGAAACTGCTGGCGAAATTTTGCACAGCTCTATTACTTAATAGTTACCAGGCTTTCTTGTTGTTGTGTACTCTCTCTTTAGAAAGGAAACCAATTATTTAGTATTAGCTATTTGAATCTCAGTCCTGGATATATGTCTGAATATTGTCTATGATGATTGTTTTTCTGGCATTCCTGCAAGAAGTCAGAATTCAAGGCTTTTTGATCTCCATACCCACAACTTCTTCATGAAGCTTTCTGTGAGCCCATGCATATTCCATTATTCTGAACAGTGTAAGATTATGATATCCTCTTGAAGCTATTACAAGTATAATCATTAGAAAATTTCAGTTTTCAAACTCATACCACTGGGTCATAGTTTTAGCCTGTTTGTGGAAAAGTAGTGGGAAAGATCTCTTATTTTTAAATGACATACTGTTTTTGCTAGTAAAGATTTTACCTGTTGATCTACTAATGTTCCTGAACCTCTGCCAGCATTGTACACAGATAGCAGTCAGCTGTGCAACAGCCATAACAAGGCAAAAAGTAAATCAGATGTATGGCACTTATCCAACAGTCCATACCTCATCATATGCTCTTCTAATGTTGCTGTTCACACAACATGTGCCAGTAATTGCATGGACAGTGACCTGAGTAGGAAAACAAATGTTAAGTAGCCGAGTTTTAAATTGTGCAGTGTTGTTCTGACTCGCTTTTTAAAATGCGTAAAGGGGAAGGACAGATGCAGAAGTCGAGTCTAGTCAAAATTCATTTCTAAAACAAAAATAGATAAATTAAGGAGGGAAAAGTAAGGGTTACAATACCTAAAATATTTCCTGTGAAAAAGAATACATGTACTGAACCAAAACATATTCCAAGGTCTCTCTAGTTTTAAAGGCTAGCATTTAAAATCATAACAAATTAGGGTTGGAAGGACCTCAGGAGCTCATCTAGTCTAACCCCCTGCTTAAAGCAGGACCCCAGCCAAGGCTTTGTCTAGCTTCATCTTAAAAACCTTCCAAGGATGGAGAATTTTATACCTCCTCTCGGCAACCTGTTCCAATACTTTATATTACCTTCCTTGTAAAATAATTTTTTCCTTGTCCTAACCTAAACTTCCCTTGCTGCAACTTGAGACCATTGCTCTTTGTTCTCCGTGTTCTGTCATCTGCCACTACTGAGAACAGTGATGTAGACTTACTTAAATTACAAAGAAGAAAGTGACCTTTTGCCACTCCTCACATTTTTGTATGCAGTTACCAAAATATCAAGATACCATTATTAGGAATAATAGTTAATCAATACATGTGCTGACCAAAACAACGTCTGTGGTAATGTGTGCAACTGAGGCAGGAATGGAGGTTCTTTTCTCTTCTCTTAG